>NC_082712.1:142408935-142712935 GCF_030144855.1 Hypanus sabinus | reverse complement strand
GTATTGCTGCGCATAACAACAAATTTCATGATATGTGCCAGTAATATTAAATCTGATTCTGATTCCCTTTCTACCTCCCTGAGTGGCAGTGCTTTTACAGCATTGTACCAAATGATGCTGACTGTGTTCATAAAAACCTTGGATAAAATTGCTCAGCTCTGAGCAGAAATTGAGAGTTTCATAAATCAGTCAGAAATGAAGAACGTGGCTGGGGTTTCCGTTTTATTTGTCGATGCAGCATCCAGCTGCAGGAAAGAAATTGAAATCTTAGCAAAAAGTTGCACAGAACAGATGTAAACAAGCTTGCAAAAATTTAAGTTGATTGAAAGCTAATCATGGGGATAATATACTGTATCTAGTGCTACAAATAATGCAGAACTCTGTGGTTCCTATTTTATGACGGAAAAACATGAAAGAGTTGGAATATGAAGGTGTAGTGAGGCTAGAGAGGAAAATGTCTGTTTTGTATGTCTGGCAACAGGCTTTGATGGCTATTGTGAAAGAAAAGGATTGAAATGCCACAATGATTCCTGCATTGAGAGTTGCTGTGAAAGATGAGGGAATTCAACTTAAAGCAATTCCTCTATCTTTGCCCAGCCTATAATACCCATTACTGTGTTTGTAGCTGGAGTAAAGTTAATATAAACAAATTTAGTGAACTGAAATTTGTATACTTATGCCACTAATCTAGGTTTTAACTCTTTATTCTTTATCTTGGTGCCTTTCAGTGAAACATTTACAGAATCAGCATCTGATTTAATTTCACTTGCATATGTCATTAAATTTGTTTTTCAGCAGAAGTACATTGCAATACATAACAAAAAGTACAAATTACAATAAAAATATACAAAGTATATATATAAAAAATAAGTAGTGGGGAAAAATAGTGAGGTACTGTTCATGGGTTCATTGTCCATTCAGAAATCTGATGGCAAAGGAGAATAAGCTGTTTCTGAATTGTTGAGGGTATGTCTTCAGGCTCCTCTACCTCCTTGATGGTCGCAATCAGTAGAGGGCATGTCCTGGGTGATGGGGGTCTTTGATGATGGATGCAGCCTTTATGAGACATCACCATTAGAGGGTGTTCTCAATGCTGTGCCCACAATGGAGCTGGATGAGTTTACAACTTCCTGCAGCTTTTTCCATTCCTTTGTCGTGGCCCCTCCATAACCAGATGGTAATACAACCAGTTAGAATGCCCACCACAGGGCTTCTGTAGAAATTTGTGATTGTCTTTGGTGACAGGCCAAGTCTCCTCAAACTCCTAATGAAATATGGCCACTGTCATGCCTTCTTTGTAACTACATCAATATGTTGGGCCCAGGACAAATAATCAGAGATGTTGAAGCCCAGAAACTGCTCATCCATTCAATGAGAACGGCTGTGTGTTCTCTTGACATCCCCTTCCTGAAGTCCATAATCGATCTCTTGGTGTTGTGAACATTTAGTGCAAGGTAATTGTTATGATGCCACTCAACAGTTAATCTATCTCTTCTGTATGCTTGTTCATTATCATCTGAAATTTTGCCAACAATAGTTGTATTGTCAGCAAATTTATAGATACCATTTGAGCTGTGCCTAGCCACACAGTCATGGGTGTAGAGAGAGTAGAGCAGTGGACTAAGCACACATCCTTGAGGTACACCGGAGTTGATTGTCAGCAAGAAGTTATTTCTGATCCACACAGACTGTGGTCTCCCACTGAGGGAGTCAGGAATCCAGTTGCAGAGGGAGGTACAGCGGCCCAGGTTTTGGAGCTTGTTGATTAGAACTGAGGGTATGATTGTGTTGAACGCTGAGCTGTTGTCAATAAACAGCAGCCTGATGTAAGTATTACTAATGTCCAGATGATCCAAGGCTGAGTGGAGAGTCAATGTGATTGCATCTGCTGTAGACCTATTGTGGCAATAGACAAACTGCAGCGGGGTCCAGGTCCTTGTTTAGGGCAGGAGTTTATTCTAGCCATGACTAACCCCTCAAAGTACTTCATCACAGTCGATGTGAGTGTTGCTGAACAATAGTCATTCAGACAGCTCACCCTGCTCTTGGGCACTGGTATGACTGTCTCCCTATTGAAGTTGGGAACTTCTTACTGCAGTGGTGAGGGAATGAAGATGTTCCTTGAGATTCCAATCACCTGGTTGACAAAACGCCTGTCAAGTTTTCCTGTCACCTGGGAATATGCAAAAGAACATTCCCCTCCATCACTGCATGGAGATTATTTACTGGTGAAGTCATTAATGAATTAGAGAAAGAGACTGAGCAGTACTCATAGATGTCCAATACTAAATTGAAATCAATAATAATGTATTCTTTTCTGTAACCAACATTTTGAAAGATCTTCTCCTTATAGTTCAGTCATCACAATGTGTTCTGCTGTAGTTACTGTTGTAATGTGAGGAAACACGTGTTAACTGTCTTAATGCATCAGTAGATAAAGGTGTTTATAGCTTCAACTGTGTGACTTCCTGCTGGCTTGTTTGGCTCCTTATTTGATAGTTGTTGGAAGCTATATTTTTTCGTTTGTCATGCCACACTGCATGCAATACAAATAATGAATCTTATTAGGCAAAAGTATCCTGACACCCTCCCCTCCATAAGAAAATGGTGACAATTATATATCCAATTAAGTTATCACTGAATCCTCTATGCTTTGGCTGAAAGAGGTTTTTTTGTTACTACTTCAAGGCTGTATTGTTTTATCTTCAAGTTGGATTAATTGGATAAAACTTCATTTGATTAACACCAGGTCTATTAAGGTGGAGCCTTTGATCCGATGATGCTGCCTGACTGAAATCTGCAGCAACTTCACAAGTTGTAAACTCTTGAGCTGGATTTGTTTATGGAAACCGGGCCGATTTATAAGATGAACAACAGCTATACCTGAAATAAAAGACATCATGAATTATGCAGCAGTCTTGCAGATTTACTAATACCCTTGTCTAAAGAGCACGACCAGCACACCACAGCAAGTTCCTAGTACATGGTGAATGAAGTCAATCCTTGACCCTTGTTATTTGAGATTCATCTGTTTCACTGTCACCAACTTCTCTAATATTGTTTCTTTTTCAATAATAACTTTCTTCAAATCCCTTTTTTCACCAGACCATTAATTCTCTAGTATAAACAAGCTGCTGCTTATAGATTCAGTTTGGCATTTAACACCATCAATTCCCAGAATCTGGTGGGGAAACTGTCCTCACTGGGTCCCAATGCCTCCCTCTGTAACTGGATCCTTGATTTCTTAACAGAATCAGTCTGTGTGGACAGCAATGCCTCTAGTCCCATTACAGTGAGCACTGGGGCACCCCAGGGCTGTGTGCTCAGTCCACTGCTGACACAGGACTGTGTGGCAGGATTCAGCTAAAACCGTGTCATCAAGCTTGCGGATGACACGACAATGGTTGGCCTTATCAACAATGATGATGAGATGGAGTACAGCGAGGAAGTGGAGCGGCCAGTGGGCTGATGCGAGAAGAATAACCTAAATCTGAACGTGGAGAAGACTGAAGAAATCATTGTGGACTTCAGGAAGGTATAGATGAATCATCCCTCTGTGTGAATACATGGCTCCTCTGTAGAGAGAGTTAAGTTCACCAAGTTCCTGGGAGCTCACAGCACGAATGACCTCACCTGATAGTTGAATGTCACCTGCCTGAACAAAAAAAGGCACAGCAGTACCTCTACTTCCTAAGGTGCTGGAGGCAAGCAAGTCTTAACTGAACTTTATAGCAGCACCACTGAGAGCATCCTGTCAAGTTGCATCTCCATCTGGTATGGGAGCTGCTGGGCATCAGACCAGAAGTCCCTAGAATTGACTGTGAGAATCGCTGAGAGGATCGTAGGGGTCTCCCTAACGTCCACTGGGGACATTTATCAGGGCTGCTGTGTACACAGAGCCCTTAGTATTATTAAGAATCCCACCCATCCATCCAACATCTTCTTTGACATTTTACCATCAGGCAGGAGACTCCATTGCATAAAAATAAGAATGACCAGGATGAGAAATAGTTCCTTCCCTCAGGCCATTAGGCTTCTGAACTCCCTGAGGCATCTCGTTTGAGGTGTCACCCATTTATTTGTTCTGTACCTGACAATGTTTAATTTGTGTGCTTTACTTTGTAATTCATCTGTGGATTTTATCCTTTCATAAGTTATTGAGTGTTTAAATGTGTGTTATGTTTGCATCTGTGCTTTACATCCTGGCTCAGAGAAACATTGTCTCATTTGATGGTGTACGCGTACAGTATATAACAACCATGACATAACTTTCTCGCAGTAGATGGTATTTGTTTAATATGTGTAATTTCTCTGTTCCCCACGATAAGTTCTCCAATCTATACTTGCTCTTATTAGTCTTTTTTTATTTATCGGTCATCTTCCCTAATCTTTATTGGTTCACATTTGCTGCATTAAACAACACTCAGGCATACTGCAGTTTCTGCATGTGTGCCATGATTAACCTGGTTTGCAATAGTATCTCAATCTTGTGACCATGTTGGATTCGTAGATGCATTGTTTCTAAATCTTTCACAGCTTCACTTGCCGTAAGCGCTCAATCCTCAGTCCACAAGGAAAACCTTAGTGGACCCTTGACAAACCTCTAGGCTGACATAGAGTAGTGCCCCAATACTGATTGGAATGTTTTAGTTCAGCAAGACCTGCAGTGTTGTGCTTGAATTAAATAACTAGAGAAAACACCGTGACTTTTTGCTTTGAAGATACCAGATTTTCATCCTTTTAATCTGAAAGTCAAATGAGGATTTACTGAGTTTGCCTGCAAGAAAACAAATCTCAGGGTTGTATATGGTGTCATACAGTATATGTACTTTGATAATAAATTTACTTTGAAATTTGAAGAATCTTGACACCATCTAAGACAGAGCAGTGCCTTGATTAGCAAACTTAAATGTTCATTCCCTCCTTTATCTGTAAACAGTGACAGTAATGCATACCGTGTACAGAGTTACTCACTCAGGCTACTGTGACCTATGACCTCTGTCACCAAGGAGGATTAAAAATAACTGCATGAGAAAATCACCACTTGCAGCTTCCTTCCAATTTCACACCGCCTGATTTGGGAATATATCATTGGAGCCTAATTGTCTTTGGGTTTAAATCCTAGAGTCCCCTTCACTATAGTAGTGTGAGAGTATGTTTGGGAGAACTACAACAATTCCAGAAGGTAGTTAATTACCATCTCTCAGAGGCTGAGAGGGACGGACAATGTTAATCTCTTCAAACTTCCCCAGTCCCAAGCATACAGCCATTTCAATTTAAGAATTTGTATACTTAGTTAAATTCTATCCATTGAAAGAAAAGTGCTTGAATGGCCACCTTTCAATATTCAAGTATCTAAACTATATTGATATTTTTGAAATAGTCTTTTGTCTTGTAGAAGCACAACTGCCAGACCTATGGGTCCACTTGTGGTGATGACTGGCTGTTTTGTACATGGGGTGGGGTGTGTGTGTGTTTGTTCTAGGGTTCTGGAGTTGCTTAGTTGGGGAACCACACACTGCCCTTAGCTGCAACTGGTGGAGTCCTACTAATCTCAATGGGTCATTAACCTTCACTAAAAAGTTGTGTGAAGAAAAACTTAAAAATAGAAATTTCCAAAAATAATTTGCAGTTCAGGTACCATCACTGGGGGGTGGCGGGAGGGGAGAAAAACAGATTTAATGTTTCTGGTCAAAAACCCTGCATCAGAATTAGAATGCAGTGAAATCAAGTTAATTTAAAGCTAACATGAGTGAATCTGCAGATGCTGGAAATAAATAAAAACACAAAATGCTGACAGAACTCAGCAGGCCAGACAGCATCTATGGGAGGAGGTAGTGACGACGTTTCGGGCCGAAACCCTTCATCAGGAGTGAAGTAACATGGGATGGTCGAGGGGGATAAGAAGTGGGGGGAGGGATAAAGTAGAGAGCTGGGAAGTGATAGGCTGAAGGGAAATGGGCTGGGGGAAGGTGGAGAATTATGGGAAATAAAAGAGAAAGAAAGGTAGGGCTGGGGGGAGATTATAGTGAGGGGGAAAAAGAGAGGAAGAGAACCAGACTAAATAGATAGGGATGGGGTAAGGTGGGGGCAGGGGTGTCAACGAAGTATGTGAGTTGGATGTTCATGCCGGCAGGAAGGAGGCTACCTAGGTGGGAGATAAGGTATTGCTCCATCAACCTGCATGTGGCCTCATCTTGACGGTAGAGGAGGCCATGGACAGACATATCAGAGTGGGAGTGGTCGGTGGAATTGAAGTGTGTGGCCACAGGGAGATCCCGCCACTGCTGGAGGACTGAGTGCTGGTGTTCGGCAAAATGGTTTCCCAGACTGCGGCGGGTCTCCCCAATGTATAAATGGCCACATCGGGAGCACCGGAAACAGTATATCACCCCAGTTGACTCTCAGGTGAAATGGTGCCTCACCTGAAAGGACTGTCTGTGGCCTAGGATGGTGGTGAGGGAATAAGTGTGGGGGCAGGTGTAGCACACTTCAATTCCACAGACTACTCCCACTCTGATATGTCTGTCCATCACCTCCTGTACCGTCAAGATGAGGCCACACGCAGGTTGATGGAGCAATACCTTATCTCCCACCTAGGTAGCTTCCTACCTGCCGACATGAACATTCAACTCACAGACCCCCGTTGATACCCCTGCCCCCACCCCCTTACCCCATCCCTATCTATAATTTTAGTCTGGTTCTTTTTCTCTTTTTTCCCCCCTTACTATAATCTCCCCCCAGCCCTACCTTTCTTTCTCTTTCATTTCCCATAATTCTCCACCTTCCCCCTAGCCCATTTCCCTTCAGCCTATCATTTCCCAGCTCTCTACTTCATCCCCCCCCCATCTTCTTATCCCCCCTTGACCATCCCATGTTACTTCACTCCTGATGAAGGGTTTCGGCCTGAAACGTCGTCACTACCTCCTCCCACAGATGCTGTCTGGCCTGCTGAGTTCCGCCAGCATTTTGTGTTTTTTATTTAAAGCTACGGAGTGAAATGAATATCTCTGAAAGGATGACCACAATAACAAGTTTTTGAAAATTTATTGTTGATATATACTAATAACTAGCAATGAAGACCATTACACAGCATTTTCCAATTTTGTTATGCAAGTAGAGAAAGAAAACATTTGAGTCCAGAAGTTATAACTTGGACATAATCCAACTCTTAATTCCTTGATTTCTGCAACTCCTTTTCCTTCTGCAATATTCTAAATAAAGTGAATTCCAAGCTGACAAGAGTAGAGAATGATTTAGTACAGATCATGTTTTGCTTAATTCTTTGGAGAATGTTTTTAAGTTTGTTCTTTTGGTTGTACAATATTCCTTTCAACCTGTTCTCCATCTGACCAAGCAAAGTTTCTAGGATGTTTCTCCAATATTTGAAAGGAACTTGGGTTATTTTCCATTTGTTAAATCTCTATCCTCGGAGTTCTGATGAACTCCATTTTCCCGTTGTAGTTACATGCAATGGAACTGCCTCGGTTCGGGGGAGAGATCGCAGCTTGAATTTTAGGTCTGATTTTACTGTGTTTACTTTCTGAAAGTTATTATTTTTGTTTTTATAACATGGTGTTGCCTGCCCAGAGAAAATCTGCACTATTTAGAAACTCTCTTTTGGAGCTTTGAATTTGGTTACATTCCACCACTCCAACTAACAAGATATCCATAATTATGCATTTGTGAAAAGTGTATGTGAACACATGATTAAGTTGTAAATATTTGCTTAGAGTTGACTTTATTAAAATGACACCACCACATTGTAGTTGAATGTCAAAAAATGTTCCTGAGGCCAAATGGCATAGATTTGGAAATGGAATTTTGTCAGTTCATATTTATTACTTTTTTTTTGGGCAGGGAATAGCAAAGTAACATTAAGTATTCACTGTTCTATTGCAAGTTAGTCGCTGTAGATTCTGCATGACCTAGATTGCGAAACATGAGATTAAACAGGGTCAGCTCCACTGTAGTAATAACATTTGGGTTCAAGCGAGGGTCTCGCACTCTACCAAACCAACATCATATTATGAAGAAAACTCTCCTCGTGTCACTTCGGTATATTTCTATTGGCTTCATAGAACATTTGGGTATTTCTTCTTTCAGATGGAAGGCAACAGAAACCTGAATAAATTGGCATTGGGTAACGTGGATATAAATCACAGTGTACTGCTTCATTTGTTAAAAGCCCACAAAACAATTGGGTCTTTCAAAGACTCAGTGCTTAGAGAAACATTTAGAGGTCTTGCATTGCAGGCTTTGTAATGATTTACATACGGTCAAATGAGCACATTACAATAAAAGATGAAAAAAAAGATGAAAAATGTCACATCTGTTAGCATGGAATATAATCCTGGGTGTTGCATTGGAGATGGAATTTGATTTGTTAGCTCGGCCACTGTGAAGCGGGGAAGAGCTTTGTTGCTGCAAGGACAGGAGGAGGCATGTTTTCTGTTGGAAACTGAACCCACTTCTCTTTAAGTTTTAATTAAATTGCACGTGTTTTATGGCATAACACTTGATTTTGTTTTTTGCTTTTTGTATTACATATGAGGGCAATTGTAAATGCTAACAATGTGTGATAGCATATAGTTCAAATCTAATTGTACCTTTTGGAGTAAATGGGGTAACATGAATCCTGAATATAACAGAAAGCTCAATGCAAGAGACCATTGGTTTATGGAAGAGTTTGATCATCTGTCTAAATGTATGTAGGAGTCACATCAGCATGCATCTTTTATGACATCTTCCCCATTCCCCAGCATCACCATCCCCTGTTTGGGTTATGTTTGCTACAGAGAAAGTTTCTGCTTAATTTTGTTTCACTTAAGTGAGCAGCCTTTATTTTCTACTCAGTTTATGGTCAGCATTGTCCTGTTCTTAGTTTTGCTTATGACTCTAATCTGCTTTCTAGGAATGGGTTATTTATCTATTATATTGCTTCTGAGTTCCCATTGACACTGTATGTGGAGTAGGATGTGGTTGAATAATGATTGCAACAGGTCCTAGCTATTGATCACACTGTGGCATTGCTGGTGGTATCTGGAACAGGATCTTGTGTTTCATCCACTTTTTGAATGACTTTTGAATCGATTCCCGTGGTTAATGTGGGTCTCAATTTTAAACTAGCTGTACCATCAAACCAATCCCAGAGTCTAGGAGCAGACTGGTCACAGTATTCCATGTTTGTAGAACATAAATGTCAAGTTCACCACTTACCTGTTACTTTGCTTTGAGTTGAATCTACCCATGCATGTTCTTCAAGCTTATTCTATTTTTCTTTAGTATTTATGGAGTCAAGCTGAATTGACTTTCTACCTGATTGGTTGCCATTGCTCCAAAGAAAAATCCTGACCACTAAATATTTTACATGTTAAAAAAGATTGAAGAACAGCTTTTTTGCAGTTTCAGGGTTTTATGGCTACCAGGTTATATTTCAAGAAATTCCAGTGTGTCTTCAACTAAGCTGTTGATATTAGCTGGATCTGTACGTTAGTGATTACAAGTGGGGAAAAATGCTTGAGGTGGTTGGTACTGTGAAACTGTAGCCAGAATCAGGTTTGTTTTGACTGTCTTCAGTGATGTGAAATTTGTTGTTTAGCTGCAGCAGTACAGTGAAAAGTGTAAAATTACTGTTAATTGCAAGTTAAATAAATGATACAAAAAAAGAATAATGAGGTAGTGTTTACAGGCTCATGGACCATTCAGAAACCTGATGGAAGTGAAGAAGCTGTTCTTGAATTGTTGAGTGTGACTCTTCAGGCTCCTGTACCACCTCCTCGATGGTAGTAACGAGAAGGATTATGGATTCCGCCAACTGCCTCTTAACAATATTCCCAATGGTGGGAGGGCTGTACCCATGATGAAACTAGCTGAGTCTATAATCCTCTGCATCCTCTTTCAATCCTGTGCATTGGAGGCTCATTTCCAGGTGGTGATGCAACCAGTCAGAATTTTCTCTGCGAGTGTTTTAGGCGATACACCAAATCTCCTCAAACTCCTTGTGTAGTACAGCCTCTGGCTTGCCTTCATGATTGCATCCATGTGTTGGGGCCCATGAGAGATCCTTAGAGATGTTAACACCCAGGAACTTGAAGCTCCTCACTGTTGACTCCTCAATTTTCTCCTGACTTCTCCTTCCTGAAGATGAAGATCTTCACACGAGATGATGCTGTTGCAGCCTCGGGGAGAAAATTACAGAAGAGACAATGATTTCTACTGGGTTCTCCAGTGATGGTGTGGTGACTTCAGTTTTCAAAGTAGGTTTTATGAATGAGTTTTGTCTCCAGTTGCTGCAGCTTTCACAGACATAAGTGTTCAGTATGTTAAATCATTGGCTTTTCAAGGACTGCTTCAGTCAGCTGTCACATGCCTTACTCCAGAACGTTCATAAAATATCTGGTTTTATTAAACGTGCTTATAGGCTTCAAAGTAATTGGGATTAGAGATTTCTGTAGCTTTTTTGGGGGGTAAAACCTGATAGGACTAACCGGTAAGCCTTGGGATCTGCAATTTGTCAGTTATTTGACATTGTTACACTACCTTGCATCTGAATTCATTTTGAGGGTTAATTGGAAAACTGCCTGAGACAAGGTGTAGTCCATATGAGCAATGAGTTTCACTGGCACTTAAACCTTATTTTGGGTGGGTGACTCACCAATGAACAAATCTGGCCTTCCTGTTGCAACCTGCAGCCAGGTTGGAAACCAGCTAGCTGGCACACCTGCCTTCATCCAGCAAAAGCTTTAAGAATGTAGATTTATGCCCTACTTCATGTGAACAATAATCATGGTCCTTTCCATTTTCGAAACCCTGGGTGTTATTTTGCCAGTTAGGTACAAGGTGAATAAATTTTAGCCTGCTATATTCTGAATGCTGTTAGTAGATAGATTGTTACGGGTAGGAGTTGTCATGCATTACAGAGACTCGGGTTGCACAATTGCTATGAAAATGGTTGCCTTTGTCATAGGGGCATATTTAACACTTTTATTGTGGGACTGGGTTAACAAAATGAAGAATCATATGAAGTCTTAATGGCTGCCTGACGATGTGAGACCCATCACAGATTGGCACCACTCTCACCAAGCCCAGCTTACATGGGTGGCTCCGCTGTGTATCCTGCAGTAACTACTGAAGATTAAGGTGGTGTACATTTGAAGCGAGAATTAGTTGTAAAGGATATAACGTGTTTAGTCTTGTGCATGTAGAGGCTATGGTGTCAGGTAAGCATCAATATTGGAGCTGACTTGGGAGGCTATGTGGCCTTTTGCTTTTGATATTGTGTTTGTGTTGAACAAGCACTTGGAAATGGTAACAGAAAGTTCATTGAGGCTGGAGTTTAGATAAAGAAACTTCATCATATTCGGTTGGATTTTTCAAGAAGGCATTGAAGGAAAATTGGAATTCACTGCACATCATGGAAAGAATGTGAGATGTAGAGCATTCTCATTTTCTTCAGCTGATCATTCTTGAAAGGGGGCTTCCTACTGAGAATTAAATGTTTTGTACAGCAGAGATGAACTGGCTGGCATTTACGATCATGGATTTAAAAAAAGATGTTGCAAATTCGACCACAAATGCAGAAAAGAGGGGATGATATGATAGAGAATGCAAGGAACAGTGAAAGAAATTGTTTGCGTTCAGTAAATAGTGAAGCCAACAATGTAATTAAGTAAACGAACTGTTCAACTACTAACTACTACTGCATGTTGAACTGTTAACTAGCCGCTACCCAGTACTGTGGTGTGATGGTTAAATCACTAGTCTATCAAGCAGAGTTCTGCACACTTGGGAGCCTTCCTTAATATAGTTATTTGTTTAGAGTTTCAGCCCAACAGACCCACGGCACCCAATGTACTCCTGTGTGATCAAGTTCAGGAACTAACCGGTGCGTCTTTGGGGTGTGGGAAGAAACGAGAACACCCAGAGGAAGAGCAGATAGTCTCCTTGTGGACAGTGATGGAAACTGACCCTGGGTCGCAGGTGCTGCAGTAGTGGTACACTAACTGCTCTGTTACCGTGCTACGTGTTCATCTAGAAACATTTGAATCCTGTCATGGTATCTGAAAAATTCAATAAGTAAATAAATTTTGAATTAATAATCTCAGGGATGGCAACTGTTGGAATTCTTAACTGCCTCCTCAGTTCAGGGCAAGTTAATGATGGGTAATAAGTGAGCAAATAAAAATACTAAAACTTGCTAAGGCATTTCAGTTTTGGGTTCGAGGCCTTTAATCTAAACTGTAAAATTAAGAAAGCAGAGCAACACGCTCAAAATTGGCCATTATTGGAGTGGGTCATTGTTGGAGCAGGAGGTTTTGCCCAATAGACTTTGGCAAGAACAGGCTTGGGTAAGCACAGGGAGAGGATCTAAGAGGATTTTTACAAAGTTTTTCTCCTTATCTGTAGCTAGTGCTCTGAAAATGGGTCCAGAGTTAATAGTATGTTCTTTGTGTGGGATGTGGGAACTCTGTGAGACCTCTAATATTCCTGATAACCTCACCTACACAAAGTTCATTGAGCTGTAGCTCCTTAGAGACTGTTATGGAACTGGAGAATGTCAGAAATTACTAGTAGTAGTACCAGAAATTTGGGAGTGTCAGGGGGCATAAGTGAATGTAGTTGCAATATTAAGGAGCAGGTGCTTGGGAAGTCAATGGGTCTGGTGGTAGATAAGTCACCTGGACCAGATGGACTACACCCTAAGGATCTGAAAGATGTAGCTGAAGAGATTGTGGAGACATTTTTTTTTCCAAGAATCACTAGATTCTAGAATGGTTCTTGACAGGAAAATTCCAAATGTCACACCACTCTTTAAGAAGGGAGGGAGGCAGAAGGAAGGAACTTATAGGCCAGTTAGCCTGACCTCAGTGGTTGGGAAATTGTTGGAGTTCAGTATTCAGGATTAAGTTTTAGTGTACAGGTGTCCCCTATTTTTCGACCATTTGCTTTATGACACCTCGCTGTTACGAAAGACCTACACTTGTTACCTGTTTTCGCTAGCCGAAGAGTGTTACCGCTTTTACGAAAAAGGCAGCGCGTGCCCCAAGCAGCCAAGCTCCTCCCCCGGAACAGCATTCTAGCCGCCATTGCTTAAACACGTGCCTGTGAGCATCTGTGCTTTATGTCAATTTATTTTGTGCATCCGTTAGCAAGATGAGTTCTAAGGTATCGGAAAAGCCTAAAAGAGCGCGTAAGGGTGTTACACTTAACGTAAAATTAGACATAATTAAGCGTTTTGATCGTGGTCAACCAAGTAAGGACATTGTCCACGTGTTGAACTTGCCTGCGTCCACCATTCATACTATTTATACGCAGAGAGAAAGAATCTTGAAAGCTGCTGATGTTACTGTTGGTTCTACTTGTAGAAAAGTGGTGTCTCTTAGTCGGCATCCAATAATGGATAAATGGGAGGTCTATTGCTTGAGTGGATTGACGGGTGTACAAAGCGTGGTGTTCTGTTAAGGTATCTTGTATTTAAGGAGAAATCAGTCAGTCTTTTTAATAAGCTGAAGAAGCAGAAAGCACTGGATGATGGTGATGAAAGTGTTGTGAAAGTGGAATTTAAGGTAGTCATGGGTGGTTTGATCGGCTGAGAAGTTCCCAGCAGAACTGAAGAAAATAATTACAGAAGGTGGTTATTCATATGTTCATATGAACAAGTGTTTGACTGTGACGAAAATACAATTTATTGGAAAAAAAATTGCTGAGCACCCCAACCTCCGACGACTCAGCCTAACACATCATCATCGGTGTGCTAGCTGTCTTCCTGATTCTGGTAAGTGGGACTACACTGTACATATATTATTTCTACCTTATATAGGCTGTGTGTTTTTATGTGTTATTCGGTATGATTTGGCAGCTTCATAGCTTAAAGGTTATTAGAGAGGCTGCTTCCGGTGAGACTGCTTTCGCTATGTAATGAGATTATACCTAGTCATTTTGCTACGCTACAGTGCTGTAATGATTGCAGAAAAGTATTTCTATTTTATATAGGCTGTATATTTATCATCTCATTCCTGCTTTTACTATATGTTACTGCTACTTTAGGTTTTATGTGCTATCTGGCATGATTTTGTAGGTTATTTTTTTGGTTCTGGGAATGCTCACAAATTTTTCTCATATTAATCAATGATAATTGCTTCTTCACTTTACGACATTCCGGCTTTCATAGGAACGCTCTACCTTTGGCTGTGGGGGAAACTGGTACCCGGAGGCACACGAGTAAATGGTTCAAAGTCAGCATGGTTTCCTTAAGGGGAAATTGTGCCGGGGAAATTTGTTGAAATTCTTTTAGGATAGACAAAGGATAGTCAATGAATGCTATTTACTTGTATTTTTAGAAGACCTTTGATAAGCTGCCACATCAGAGGCCGCATAACAAGATCAGAAGCTGTGGTAATACAGAAAAGCTACTAGCATGGATAGAAGATAGGCTGACTTGAGGGAGGCAAAGAGTTAGGAGTAAAGGGGGCTTTTTCTGATTGACTGCCAGTAACTAGGGATGTTCCACAGTGACAGTGTTGGGACTGCTACTTTTCAATGTATATATCAGTAATTTGGATGATGGAATTAAATGCTTTGTGGCCAAGTTTGTGGACTATACAAAGATGGGTGGATTGGCAGGTAGTGTTGAAGAAGTAGAGAATCTGCATAAGGATTTTGACAGATTGGGAGAAAGGGCAAAGAAGTGGCAGATGGAATAGTGTAGGGAAATATATGATCATGCATTTTTTGTAGAAAGAATAAAGGTGTAAACTATTTTCTAAACAGGGAGAAAATTCTAAACTCAGAGGTGCAAAGGGACTTGGGAGTCCTTGTGCAGGATTCCCTAAAGATTAACCTGCATGTTGAGCAGTGGTAAGGAAGGCAAATGCAATGTAAGCATTCATTTTGAGAGGACTGGAATACAAAAGCAAGAATGTAATGCTGAGACATGGCAAGGCCTTGGTCAGATCACACTCGGAGTATTGTGAGTAGTTTTTGGCCCTTATCTAACGAGGGATGTGCTGGCATTTGAGAGGGTCCAGAGGAAATTCACAAAAATGATACCAGGAATGAAAGGGTAAACATTTGAGGAGGGTTTGATGGTTCTGGGCCTGGAGTTTACAAGAATGAGAGGACATCCCATTGAAACAAAAAGTATTGAAAGGCCTAGATAGAATGGATGTGGAGATGACTAAAGTGGGGAAGTCTCGGACCCAAAGGCGCAACCTCAGGATAGAGGGACGTCCATTTAGAACAGATGAGGAGGAACACACACAAAACTTTGGAGGAACTCAGCAGGCCAGGCAGTATCTATAGAAAAGCGTACAGTTGACATTTTTGGCTGAGACCCTTCAGCAGGACTTCAGCAGGTCTTGGCCTGAAATGTCGACTGTACTCTTTTTCATAGATGCTTCCTGGCTTGCTGAGTTCCTCCAGCATTTTGTTTGTGTTGCTTTGATTTTCAGCATCTGCAAATTTTCTTTTGTTAGAGATGATGGGGAAATTCTTTAACCAGAGCATAATGAATTTGTGGACCTCCATCACCCAGGACATGCCCTGGTGTTTTAGCTAACCATCAGAAAGGAGATAGAGGAGCCTGAAGGCATCTACCCAATGATTCAGAAACGGCTTCTTCCCCTCTGCCATTGAATTTCTGAATGACCATTGAACCCATGAACACTACCTAATACTTTAATTTTATTTTGGCACTACTTATTTAATTTAACTGTTTAATATATATCTACTTTAATTCAGTTTTTCTCTATGTATTGCATTGTACTGCTGCTGCAACGACAATAAATTTCATGACATGCTGGTGATAATAAACCTGATTCTGATTTAATGAGGTAGCCTCTAATGCTTCTGAGGGTAAAGAATTCTACAAATTCCCACTATTTACTGGGAAAGACATTTTCTCCTCATCACCATTCTAAATCTACTGCCCCAAATATGTCCCCTAGTTCTGGTATTACTTACCACCATGAACAACTTACCATTTTATGTCTCTATGAGATCCTCTCTCATTCTTCTGAATGAAGAGCATTTAGTCCCAGAGAACTTGATCTCTCCTCGTAGGCTAGAGATTCTGGATAGGTCTGTCCCATTGAAGGATCTAATCAAGCTGAAGAAAGAAGCATATGTAAAGTTTAGGAAGCATGGATCAGACAGGGCTTTGGAGAGTTATGAAGAAGCCAGGAAGGAACTTAAGAATGGACTTGGGAGTTAGAAGGAGTCATGAGGAGGCATTGGTGAGTCAAATTAAGTGAGACCCAAAGGTGTTCTACATGTACGTGAAGAGCAGAGTAAGGGTAGGGGTTGGAGAATGTAGTGATGATCCTTAATGAATAGTTTGTTTTAGAATTTACCAGTGAGAGGGATCTTAAGGAATGTGAGAACAGTGTAAAGCAGGCTGATATAGTAGAACATCTTGACATTAGGATGTGCTAGAACTTCACAGAAGTATTTGGATAGATAAGTCCCTGGGGCGAGACAGAATATACCCCAGGTTATTATGAGAAGCAAGGGAAGAGATTGCTGCATCTTTGATCTCTGCATCCTCAATAGCCGTAGAAGTAGTGCCAAAGGATTGGAGGTTGGCAAACATTCTTTGTTGAAGAAAGATATGGATAACCCTGGGAATTATAAACCAATGAGTCTTATGTCACAGTTATGCAAACTATTGAAGAAGATTGGAAGTGTCAGGAATTGTGAACCTTTGGAGAAGCTGAATCTAATGAGGAATAGTCAACTTGGGTTTGTGAGGGGCTGGTTGTGACAAAAGTGACAAAACATATCAAGGCATGGCTGCATGTGTATGTGCGTGTGTTGCGCATGCACATATACACACACACACACGGATTTGTATATGGACCCCTGTTCTTTGTGATTTTATACAAAGTTAAATGATTTGGGTGAGGAAGTAGAAGGGTGGGTTAGTTAATTCATTTATGGTACAAAGTTTGGTGATGTGGATCCTATGGAAGGTTGACGTCGGTTACGATGGGACATTAAGTTGAGCTGCGAAGTGGCAGATGGAATTCAATCTGTAAAAGTGTGAAGTGATTCACTTTAGATTGATGAAATTGAAGGCAGAATACAGGGTTAATGGCAGGATTCTTAAGTGTGGAGGAACAAAAAGATCTGCGGGTTCACATCCATAGATCCCTGAAAGTTGCAGCGTATGTTGATAAAGCAGTTAAGAAGGCTGTCTTGTATTGGCCTGCACTACTCAGGAGATTGGGTTCAAGTCATGTGTTAGTATTGCAGCTCCACAAAACTCTGGTTAGATCACACTTTGAGTATTGTGCTCATTTCTGGTTGCCGCATTATAGGAAGGATGTGGAATGTTTGGAGAGGGTGTTGAGGAGATTTACCAGGGTGCTACCTGAACTACAGCATATCTTGTGAGGATAGGTTGAGTGAGCTAGGGCTTTACTCTTTGGAGAGAATGAGAGGTAACTTGATGGAGGTGTACAAGATGATAGGAGGCATAGATGGCACAGGCAGCCAGCACCTTTTTTTCTAGGGCAGACATGGCTAGTACAAGAGGGCATAACTTTTAAGGTTTTGGGAGAAAAGTAAAGAGAGGGTGATGTCAGAGCTAGGTTTTCTTTAACAGAGTAAGTGGGAGGGCTGTGGAACATCTTACCGGGAGTGGTGGTTGAGGCAGATGCATTAGGAATATTGTTGGATTGGAGTCGTGTTAGAGTGGGAAGCTTTGACTCAACAGATTTTGGTGAGAACAGGCTTAGACAAGCACAGGCACAGTTTCTATGCAAGTTTCTGGTAAGTTTTTTTTCTACTACATTGTTCATTAGTACATAGCTATTGTGCTGAGAATGGGACGAGAGTTAGTGGTATGTTCTTTGTGTGATATGTGGGAACTCTGGGAGTCCTGCAATTTCCCTGATAACTGCATCCGCGCAAAGTGCATCAAGCTTCGGCAGTAAAATGGTGTCAGTGAACAATGGCGTGGTTCTGCAGGCTACGTGCAGTCCTTGTAAATATACATCTTTATGAATTACCCTTACAGCAATCTGTATCATGTAATTTACTTTTAAACCAACTTAATGACCTATAGGTATCACAATTTCCTGAAGGACTCTGTGAACTTGGCTCTGAAGCAAGTCGGTACGGTATCTTTAAGCAAAGGAAATTTCATCACCATGGCGCAGGAGAGGGAGGGCACTCCAAACTAGGCTGAAATAGAGTAATGAGACCCCCTCTACCAAGCATGTAGTTAGCAAATGCGCAGTTGCTGAAGATCAAAATTGAGGGCAAGATTGCTGTCTTGGAGGGAAATGAGAGATTGTTGTCTTCTATGTTTGAACAAGACATGGATTACTCCCAGCACATCAGGTACATTAAACAGACCCATAGGCTTATCAAGTCACAGGATGGACTAAACTGCTGGTTCAGAAAAGGTAAAAAGGTGGGTGGGTGTGTTTCATAATATATGTTTGAAAGTGCTCTGATGTGGCGGATTTGTCAAACTTGTGATCTCCTAATCTTGAACACTTAATGGTCAAATGCCATCCATTTTATTTTCCTAGGAAGTTCTCCATAATTCTGGTTTAGGACCGGAGGGCACAGCCTCAGAATAGGACGTCTATTTAGAACAGATTAGGAATTTTTTTAGCCAGTACGTATGTAGAATTCATTGCCAAGGATGGCTGTGGAGGCCAAGTCATTGGGCATATTTAAAGTGGAGGTTGATGATGTCTGGATTAGACAGGGCAGTAAAGGTTACAGAGAGAAAGCAGCAGAATGCGATTAAGAAGGATAATGAATCAACTATGATGGAATGACGGTACAGACTTATTGGGCTGAATGGCCTCAATCTACTCTTGTGTTTTATGGTGTTGAGAACATTTAAGAGACTCTTAAATAGGCACATAATTGCTAGGATAATGAAGGGTTTGTGGAAGGGAGGAGCTAGATTGATCTTGGAGTAATTTAAAGCCTGTACTGTGCTTTTCTGTTTTCATCCCCCTTGTCGATGGAATCAACTTAGTGACCTACTCTGTACTGTCTTGAATTCATCAAATCTCTGCTTAAGTAAGGAAACTAGAATTGCATGCAGTTTTCCAGCTTTGGCCTCAGCAGACCCCCATACAATTACCACATAACCTCCCTGCTATTACATTCAATCCTTCTAGCAAGGAAGGCCAAAATTCCATTTACCACTTTAATAACCTGTTGCACCTGATATTAACCTTTTGCAGTCCAACTATAACTACAACATGTCACAGTCTTTCACCATCTAAATAATAATATCATCTTCTATTTTTCCTTTCAATGTGGATGACCACCATTGGTCAAATTGTATGACATCAGCCAGACTCTTGCCTGTACACTCACCTAACCTGCTTGTATCTCTGCAGACTGCAACCTCTGCATAATTTTCTTTTCCATTCAATTTGGTGTCATCAGTTTAATGATGCATTGACCTTGCCTCTTTTGGACAATATTTTCAAATGCAGAGAGCTGGGCCACTGCTTGCAGAAACTTTGCACCCCAAACTGGTGGAACCTCAATTCATTAATACGCAGTGTTTGTGCTGTGGTCAGATCAATGGTAATGCAACACACATTTGAGAACATGCTGTTCATTCTCTTGCTTTCAACTGCTGTTCAGAGGAGATTCACACCTTGTCTTCTCATTTGTTTACTGTGAAAGTAGATACTTCTCAGGGAAAAGTATAGAGTGATTGCTGACTTTCTCCTTTGAGGGTGAAATGGTTTCAGGAAGTTGAACCTGTTGACTCTCTGGCTGTCTTAGAAATCCAGTCATGGACTAGGCCAAATTGCAGAACTTCTGACACTTCCTGCTGAACATCGACGGCTCCTCAGTAGAGATCGTAAAGAGCACCAAATTACTTGGTGTTCACCTGACGGAGAATCTCACCTGGTCCCTCAATACCAGCTCCATAGCAAAGAAAACCCAGCAGTGTCTCTACTTTTTGCAAAGGCTGAGGAAAGTCCATCTCCCCGCCCCCCCCCCCCCCATTCCTCATCACGTTCTACAGGGGTTGTATTGAGAGCATCCTGAGCAACTGCATCACTGCCTGGTTCGGAAATTGCACCATCTCGGATCGCAAGACCCTGCAGTGGATAGTGAGGTCAGCTGAGAAGATCATCGGGGTCTCTCTTCCCGCCATCACGGACATTTACACTACACGCTGCATCCGCAAAGGAAACAGCATTGTGAAGGACCCCATGCACCCCTCATACCGTATGGGAAAAGGCTCCGAAGCATTTGGGCTCTCACAACCAGACTATGTAACAGTTTCTTCCACCAAGCTATCAGACTCCTCAATGCCTAGAGCCTGGACTGACACCTTACTACCCTATTGTCCTGTTTATTATTTATTGTAATGCCTGCACTGTTTTTGTGCACTTTTTGCAGTCCTGTGTAGGTCTGCAGTCTGGTGTAGCTCTCTCTCTGTTGTTTTTTTCACTTAGTTCAGTCTAGTCTGTGTCATGTAAACCATGGTCCTGAAAAACGTTGTCTCATTTTTACTATGTACTGTACCAGCAGTTATGGTCGAAATGACAATAAAGTGATGACTTGAGTTTGCCACAAGAGTTTACCATTGTTTTTTTTTCCCCCATGAGGATCTTCTTATTCAAACAAACAATGATCAAAATTATTTGCAGCTTTGTTGTGTTGGCCAAGCTGTCAATCTTTTATTTTTAAAAAAGATACTGGTTGTTACAATTTGAGTTGGACTCTCAAAATCTTTAAAAGTGCATGCTAATAAATAATAGTTGTCATGCAGACAGACTCAGTATTCCATTCACAACTTTAAATTAAAATCATAGTTGATAATGAGCATTT
Organism: Hypanus sabinus; assembly: GCF_030144855.1. Taxonomy (NCBI): domain Eukaryota; kingdom Metazoa; phylum Chordata; class Chondrichthyes; order Myliobatiformes; family Dasyatidae; genus Hypanus; species Hypanus sabinus. The sequence continues at coordinate 142,692,109 of NC_082712.1, read as the reverse complement.
AATATGCATAATCTGTATGTAGTGAATATCTAGCCAATATTGTACATTTAATATTTTTATTTATTTGTATGTTACATCTCTGACTATTTTTGCACCATACTGCTGTTTTGCACTTATTATCATATGTTCTGTGTGAGCTCCCTCTGAACTAGGAGTTCGATTTTAAACTTCCTCTACAAGATTAATTTATCAGATCTATTCATTTGTTTGAGTGTGGTCATTTTCAAATGTTAATGGAAGTAAAAATTGCTAGAATTATTCAGCTACCCAGCAGTCTTTGAGCAGGAAGCGCTATAGCTTTGATTTGCTGACAGTGGGAAAGCTGCTGGCTTTGCGAGGCCACCCACAGAGATCTAGTGATTTGTGATGAAGGCTATTCCTTTTCTGTTGGTGCTTACTGTCATTCACCAGCTCAACAGGATCTAAGATGCCCATCAACCATGGTGTCATCACAACAACTGAGTGCCAGTCACATTAAAGAAGTCCCTCAGGAAGGAGGAAGGAAGAATTCTGTTTGTAACTGTCACCTGTGGTTGGTTGGTCAAGATTTTTTTTTGGGGTTGGATGAAATTGAGAACCACCTGTAGCTGATTACTGAATGTGGACAATTGTTCTGCCATTAGCACTCTGTCTGGATTCCAGTGGAGGAGTGAAACCTTTCATGTATTCAAAGCACCTAGGCTTGGAATCCTGCTCACTTGCATGGAGTTGTTCTTTTTACTTATTTGCTGGAGTTGTAGTTTTTTTGAGGAAGATTGGCCTGGAATCTGCTGCAGGTAAGTGCAACCCTTGTGAGCTTGAATGGCTTGATTGTTGCTGCAATATCCAGGCCAATATATTTTTCAAAACTGTGTCAGCATATTCACATTTATAGATATAACATTCATTTTTGGTGGCTTAATATGCCAAGGAACAACTTTGGCTGATTACCCTGCTGAAGCTGTTACATCTGGTATGATCGAACAAAAATAAATTTAGATTCACTGCAAGCAGACTGTAGAAATTCTTCATGATTGCTCTTTAGCTAAGTCGTAGAATACAAGTTGCTCTAGCTGAGCAACTATCTTCAACTTCTCTTAAGGTTGCTTAATCTGCTTTAATCTATGTGGAGAGGGCGTGCCTTTATTGCTGTTGGGTCAGAAGTCCAAATCCAGATGGTATAGGATGTAAGATAATGCTCCATCAATGCACGAGCATGCCATTCAATAAAGGTGGAAGTCGTAAGTTTAGAAGAAGTTATCAATATCATGTTAGAAAGTTTTTTCTGTATCAGTCATTGATATAGCCAGCTAACGCTATCGTTTGCTGATGATGGCCAGAAGATGCTTCAACTCTTGGTGAGGGTTCCTATCTGGCAGCCTGTTTTTACTTGAGATATTGAGGTTCTTGAGATGTTGAATCTGTACTTATCTTGAAAAGAGCATGCACTATTGCAAAAATGGAGCTAGCTAGTTCTCTGCCAAGAGGGATCCAGATGCACAGGAAGCAAGGAACAAGAGTATCTTATGGAGCTCCTAGCGTCCATTTTCCCTTGTACAATACAGTTTTTGTGGATGTGCAACCTAGCTTTATATACCTATACCTGGTTGTCCCTCTACTACAATACATTTAGTTAACAAACAATATTGGCCCCAGATTTAAAATTAACAATTGTCCTAGTACCCGTTGCCTAGTGCTGGTGTTCCATTTGTTTTATTTCCCTCTTGAAAGCCCTAACTCTTAATTTTTTTTTAAGACTCTCTTGTCCTGTTCTCTCAGACTGGCATTAGGTTATTTTTAGCAACGCACAAAATACTGGAGGAACTCCTCAGGTCAGGCAACATCAATGGAGGAGAGTAAACAGTGGACATTATGGGTCGAGTCTTGATGAAGGGTCTTGGCCCAAGCTTTCTTCCTCCATAGATTCTGCCCGACCTGCCAGGTTCCTTCAGCATTTTGTATGTGTTGCTCAAGATTTCCAGCACCTGTAAAATCTTGTGTATAGTTTTTTTTAATTGTATTTACTCCAGCCCATTAATCTTGAAAACCTCAACTGAGTTTTATCTTGCAGAATTCAACAAAATAGATCCCCATTTCTGCCTCATTTCTTTGACATATATTACGAACCCCGTAACTGGGTCACTTAGCAGCAAAGATGGAGATGTCCGTTGAAGTCTGATGATACTATTTTTAACAGTATTTATTAGTAAAAATACACAAAAATAATATTAATGCAAATATACAGATAACATACGTCGTCAATACTAAATCTAAAAATGCGGGTATAATAATAATCAATAAGAAATAAGCTCTATCATTGTCTAGGGGATAATGAATTATCTGATGGAAATATAAAGTTCACTCACTTCATGCAGGCTGCAGCCTTTAGGGACCACTGTGTTGCAGTGGTTGGAGAGAGAGAGAGATTTTGAGAAAAACTTGCCGGCTTTCCTTTTATGATTTCGATCCGTCAGGAGTCTGGTTGTCGTGGCCTCTCCGTTAGCTAAACCGTTCTTTCGTGGTGAGCCCGCCAACCTGGCAAGGGAGGACGCACACGAGCCCCCACCGGCTGTCGCTATTAAACGCTGTCACGGGATCTCTAGTGTTTCTCCTGGTGCGTCTAAAGGGGTTGTTCCCCAGACCCTCTTTTATCCTTACTCACGGGGTCTCAGATGTCAATCATGTTGGGATGATGCAATCCCTCAACCAGCCCACTCTGGTTGTGTCCTGAGGGGTTTCAATGACTAGTACAGTACTCAATACACAATTCTGTCTCCAAGAGACAATCAGTCGTTCTGTTTTGCTGAGGTCAGGACACATTCCAAACCTTGTGTATTCTGGACGTCTCTCTCTCATTTCCTGCGTCCCAGACCCGAATTAATAGCGATTTTGTGATTCTCAAAAAGGAGGGGGCGACTTTGTACCACATTCGTAACACATATAACTAGGCATCCCAACTGATATATCCATGCTACACTCCTACCAAAGCCAATAAATTTCTTCCAAGGCATGGTCCTTAGAGTTACTTTCAAAACTCCAGGTTAGCTTTGTAATGCTTCTGCTCTACTCTCATACATTCATGTCCCCCGGAAACTATGGACTGTAATCCATTATTTTCTTGTTGTTCTCTGCACCATGTTGACCATCTATGTTTGTGGAACTTTAAGTTACTTGGGCTTTCCACTGCTTCTTGGGTCATTCTTTGAACTGACTCTTTTGCATGACTTGACTGTAAGTCCATTTATATACACACACTATTAATATCAAAACATTTGAACATAGTCACAATAGTTTTCTAAAATCCTCTCCAAGTAGTTCTCAATTGCTATTGTTTGCTTTGTTATTTAAAATGGGATGTCTCTTGTTAATCATTAATACACTTGGCTCAAGTCAACACATCTGCTGTTAACTGCATTGCAAGTTGACATAATTCAGAACATCATAATATCTGATAGGTTTTGCTACAGTAGCACCTGCAATGCAACTGATATCTCTGTCTTCATCTGAGTAAGAGGTTTGTGGTTTCAAATCCCACTCCACAAACATGAGCACAAAATCTTGACTGACGTTAGTACTGCTCTGAAGGAGTCCTGGGTGTGCAGGTACAAAATCCTTAGAGATAGGAGCTTTCCTTGGTGGCCTGGGCATTTTTCATACCCATATGAACTTCACTTGTTTTAGTGTTGTTTTACTATTTGAGGAAACTTGATGAATGTCAATTGGCTTTCGGTTCCCTACATTCAAACAATGAAGGGAGTATTTCACTAGATGTAAACACTCTTCAAATCATTAATGTAAGTTAAAAGTGCAACATGAATGTGGTCTGAGTAATTTTTAAGCATCAGTTCAGTATATTCCTTCAAAGTGACAGATGACTTGTTATTTTCCTGGATGTAACATCACTGCAAAGTAATCAAAGTAATGTTATCTTTGGAAATAGGTATTTTTCATTAAGTGTTGAAACTATTTGTTGCTTTTGTGTATGTGGTTAATTTCATTTCCTGCTGTTGATCTGGTGTTTTTCTTTGCTTCTCCGGCTACCTCAGACATTATCATCTGTTGCCCTGCTTGCAAGCAAACGTGTTTCACGGGCGATGTAGTGGAGAACGTCTTCATCAGAGAGTATCCACCTGTGTCCCAAACCATGGATAAGGTAAGATCAGCATAAATCTAGAGATCAAATTCATAACTACCTGCATTTCAATTATCTATGTTTTCAAAATAGTCGTTAATGTAAAGTTTAAAACCACCTAGCATACTCTTGTCATGTCTAATATGCGAGTTCGGTTTGTTCACCAGATTTCTTCTGTTTGTGAGTGCGTTTGTATCTGGAGCTGCAAGCTGCATAACTGAGTTATCTGTGTCAATCAATAAATGTTTTATGTTCTATCTACAGCGTCCAAATCAAGCAAACTTGTTTAGTGAAAACATTTTTTTAATTTATCATGATTTTAAATTGAGTTTGCTGTAATAATTTCAAGTGTTTTTGATCATTTCAATCACCTAATGTTATTTTTAATTGCTTATTTGACTTGTAATATTTTTTAACCATTATGGACATTTGAAAAAAAAACTGGCTGAAAAGGAGCAGCTGTTTATTCTTTCTCATCTGGATTAATTCCCTGCAATTTAATTTCTGACCCCTCTTTTGTTGGCATTTTTGAAAGTCAGAGTTCTAGTGGCTTTTCAGATCTTGGTACTTTTCCAATTCTGAACTCTTCTTAGAATTCTTGATTTTAATTACATCTTCATTCTAGAATTTGGAATCCCTGGCAAACCTTTCTGCATCGTTACCTTTCTTTAAGATACTCCTCAAAAAGCTGTGGGCTTCACCAAGTGCTTGTTCATGTCTCGATCTCACTTCCTGTAGTTGATGGAGAAGTTTTGTTTGATTGTGTTCTTATTTACCTTTAGTGTTCTTTTGCGTCAGAGGTACGACATGAATATTTTTGAGTAGTTAATGGCAATTACTATCTGCTCTTGATGTCAAGTTTGTGGTACAAATATCAGATGAGAATGATTTTGTCAGCTGTTCCTATGGGTACTCTAGAGCTCCTTCAGCCCAGCTCAGGAAGCCCTGTCATTGTGTCTGAGGGCCAGTAGCCTGGTCTGTAATTTGTGTGGCAGCTTAGCTTTCACCCTGGTGCTGTATTTCATTCCAAAGTGATAGGGACTGCTTTGGAAGTCATAGTGACTGCTGGTCAATTTGCTGTACATAAGCAGCCCTTGAAGGAGTCGAATACCTTTTAGTTCTGCCCTTGAGCGATCTTGCATCGTTTAGTGTTCTGATCCGGACTTCACCCAGTCCAAGGAAATTGCTGGCAAATTCAAATATACTGAGAGAGACCAGATAGACTTTGTATATGACCTGACTTCTTTATGCCAGCCAGAGCTTGTGAATGGAGTCAGTGACCTGGAGGTAAAATTACATGGTTTGGATTGTTCTTTTAAGTTTGATATTATTCTTCCAACTTGTGTGTCAAAAGCTTAAAAAACGTATTTTTTTTAAATGTAAAGGTTTTATTCGTCACTTGACTTTATGTCTCTAAGATTTGAAAAGGGACAGTTGAAAAGGCCTTGACAGCAGGACCTTTTTGAAACTATGTGGTATTAGGAATCCAGGTCTACTGCCTACTCTGCTTACTCCACTGTGTGGAATTGGCATGAAGGGAGGCCTCCAAATCAATTGGCTGAGTGGATCCATAGAATTTGGTATGACTGTGGAAGACCATGAGAGAGAGAGAGCAAGACATGGGTTGAATTAAGCAAAATCTAGCCAATTAGCACTGTCAAAGGCACACTGGAGCATGGGAACCCTGATATCCTAGCCAACTCACACACTCCACGCACCTAGCTTTGGACAGCAATGTATGATCTTCTCAGCACTCTTGGCAAAAATTACATATTCATGAAATTAAAATGAAACCGACATTTGAATGTCTGCAGAGCACCAACTGTTGAAGTGATGACAATGTATGTGAGGCAGCTTTTGTATTTTTCTTGTGTTGCCTGATTATTCAGTGGTGATGCAAGTTTCCATCTTTGGCACCAATCTTTTATTTTTCTACTCTGATAATTCTAGCAAAATTCAACCCAGGAACGGCAGTGCCAACTTTTGGAGCAGATTTATTGCAGACTTTTACTAACTTTTCAATGTCTGTCTCAGAGTTTTGCATTCATTTTCTGCAGAATAAGGTGTTTGTTATCTTGTATTAATTAACTGAGTCACCTCACAGTTTCGACTTCAGTCTGTGACATCAATCTATTGCTGCTGATCAAGCACAGTGACCTGTGACTTGCACATGACACCACATCCACTTCAGTTGTTTAGTCACGAAGTTGTAAGGTTTAAAGAAAACTTGGCACATTACTGTGCATCTTTCTCTATCGAAATAAAGGAGTTACAAGTTAAACTGCAAAGATTTTTAATTATACAGTTTCATGTGTAAATCGTGTATCTTAATGATTGCATCTAATGGGATCATGGGTCGGTTTCGTGGTAGGAAGCCAAAGCAGCAACAACATTCGCATTTCCCCTTGACAGAGTGATGTTTGATCATAGCCTGAGGTCAAGTCTTTGTACTTCCTTTGTAACCCATTTGGTGCGTGGTTCACTGTACAATTGGGAGAAAAATAATTGTAAGGTTTGTGCTTTGGGAGTTTTTGCATGGAAAATATACATCAAATTTCTTGTATGATGTTGAATTTTCTACCTAATTTTGTCAATGCAAATATAAAATGGTAGTTATCTTGTTTGAATAATGTATAAACAGAATGGATATGGTTATACAGACTACATAATGTGGTCTACAGGCAGTTCGTGTAAAGCTACGGAGCAGCAGCTATATATAAGGTTTCAAAGATGCATTTAATATCAGGGAAATGTATACAATATACATCCTGAAATTCTTTTTCTTTGCAACCATCCACGAAAACAGAGAAGTGCAACAAAGAATGAATGTCAGTTAAACTTTAGAACCTCAAAGGCCCCCCCCCCCAGCTCCCCCTCCCACGCACAGGCAGCAGCAAAGCAATGATCCCCCCTCCCCTACCAAAAAAGTATCGGTGCCCTCCATCCAGCACTCAAGCATGTAGTAAAGCATCAGTAAAGACACAGACTGGCAGTGCCCCAAAGATTACTTGTTCACCCAGTAATTCGACATAACAGAGGCGAAGAAAGGGAGAAAGGGGTGTCTCTGTTTCACTTTCAAATGTAATTAGCGTGACTAAGTTTTGTAACATTGCTGGTCTTGTCCAGATATAATCTATTTTCAGCTGATGAAAGCAAATTAATAATAGCGAAGGCATTGGTAACAACCTTTTGAATATTATGCCTCTGTTCAAGAAAATGTTATAATAGAAGTGAGGACAATGCAGGCCAATCAATCTGGTATGGTGAGATGGGAAAGTTATTGGAATTCACTACTAGGAGTGAAATAAACAATGTGAAGGTCATGGTCGAAGCAATTACAGCCAGTACTGGTCATGTGCTCACAGGCAGAGCTTGTCTACCCTACATGAACTGGGTAATGGAGAGGGTTGAACAGGACAGAATTATAGATGCATATCCAGCCATGATGAAATGGTGGAGCAGACACAACGGGGCAAATGGTTTAATTTTGCTCCTATGTCTTGTGGTCTAGAATGCATTCAATAAAATGCCCCAGAGGGATTTTCTGATGGAGAAAACCTGTAGAATTAGAAGGCAAGTATAAATAGAAATATAGAATTAACACAATGGGAAGCAGAGGGCTATAGTGGAGATGGATGGAAACTTGACAAACAGGTGTCCGTTACCTTGATGTCACATGAACACGATGATGAAAGACTTGAGTTAATGTGAAGAAAAGTGATTTGACGCATTTTGGAAGCAGTGTTATGAAGAGGATGTATATTTATATGGGATGTAACACACAAAAACTGCTCAAATTCAGTGTGTTAGATAGCATTTATGGAAAGGAATAAAGAATTGAAGTTTTGATGAAGTGTCTCAGCTTGAAATGTTGACTCATTTTCATTTCCGTAGATGCTGCCTGATCTGCTGAGTTCCTCCAGCATTTTATGTAGGTTGCTCTGGATTTCCAGTGTCTGCAGAATCTCTTGTGTTAATATTTTAAATAGTGCAATTTTGAGCCATGCTGGGAACAGATTTTGATATCCATGTGTAGATCCGTAAAAGGCTAACTGCTTACAGTAAGTTGATACGGAGATTTTAACAAAAGTTGGATTATTCATTTTATGAGTAGGGAAATTAAATTTGAAAACAGAAAATCATGCTGGAAATGCAGACCTCAGTTGTCATTTTGTGTTCAATTCTGGCATCACTAGAGAAGTATTGTCCTTGAAATGGATTCTAAGAGTTTTAGCATGTGTTCCTAGCATAGAAAGACCAATTGTGATGGGAGGTCTGAAATGTTAGGAATATTTCCCTTGTAGTGACCTCGTGAACCAAATGAAAGTCAATGGTTTGCAGGTATATACATTGAAACCAATTTTCTCTGAGATGTGAGTGAATGGGGATTTTGAGTGATTGAGATGGAAAATTATAGCCTAAATTAAGATGGCGGCTGATTCCGTGAATGGCTTTAATAATAAGTTGGATGGGCTTTTGAGGTTGAGATCATTTATTTGGGGACAAGAAGCAGGATTGGTTGTAAGGCGGTCATGTGACAGGGGAGCGTTGCTGGTGGGAGTTAACCCAATTGCTCTTTCAAAGGGCCAACTCAGACAATGAACTAAGTGATCACCTCTACTGTAAGTTTCTGTGATTCTGTAAGTTCACTGGCTGTGTTCTTTGGATAAATTGTGAATGCTAAAATTTTTCATGATTGCACAGTACCAGATTGCAAATTAGAAGTAATTAGGTAATGGCAGGAGATAATTTGAGAATCAGAATCGGGTTTGTTATCACTAACATATGTTGTGAAATTTGTTTTACAGTACAAGGTATGAAAAATACTACAAGTTGCAAAAAATAAAGTGTGGAAGAGATGAATAACAAGGTAGTGTTCATGGTTCATGGACTGTTCAAAAATATGATGGTGGAGGGGAAGGAAGATGTTTCTGAAATGTAAAGTGTGGGTCTTTAGGGTCCTGTGAAAAGAGCGTTATCCTGGATGATGATGGACAGTGCCTTTTGAAGATGTCCTCAGTAATGGAGTGGGTTGTGCTCCTGATGGAGCTGGCCTAGTCTACAACCATCTGCAGCCTCTTGTAATTCTTTGCATTGAAGGCTATGATGCAGTCAGTCAGATGCTCTCCACTGTACATCTGTAAAACTTTGCTGGAGTCTATAGTGACATACCAAATCTCCTCAAACTCCTAATGAAGTAGAGTCACTGTCTGCCTGATTTTATCAGTATGTGTAGGCCCAAGATAGATCCTTTGAGATGTTGGTGCCCAGGAACTTGAAGCTGCTCACCGTTTCCACTGCTGCTCCCTCAATGAGGACTGGTGTGAATTCTCCCTACTTCCCTTCCTGAAGTCCACAATCTTTTAGTTGGCTTTGCTAATTTTGAGCACCAGGTTGTTGTTGTGACTCCACTCGACCAGTGGTTGGATCTCACTTCTGCATGGATTTTTGTCACCATTTGAGAAACTGCCAACTGCAAAGGTGTCAACAGCATATTTACTGGCTGTGTTTGAGCTGTATTTAACTCCACAGCCATGAATGTAGAGAGAGTAGAACAGTAGGCTAAGCATACATTCTTGCAGTGCGCCTGTGCTGATAGTGAGATGCTATTACCGATCTGCACTGACTGTGGTCTCTCAATTTAAGGAAGCTGAGGATCCAGTTGCAGAGGGAGGTACAGTGGCCCAGGCTTTTGAAGCTTGTTGATTAGTGGTGGTGGGAATGGTATTAAATGCCAGACTGTAATCGATAAATACCAGTCTGATGTATATTTTACTGTTGTCTAGGTGCTCTAAAGTTGAGTGGAGAGCCAATGAGATCATATCCGTTGTAGACCTGTTGTGGCTATAGGCAAAATACAGTGGGCCCAGATCTTTGCTCAGGCAGGAGTTTATTCTATCCATGTCCAACCTCTCAAAGCATTTTAACACTGTAGATGTGAGTGTTACTGGGCAATAGTAAATGAGGCAGCTCACTCTACTCTTGGGCACCGGTATGATTGATAATCTTTTGAAGCAGGTGGTAACCTCTGACTGCAGCAGTGAGAGTTTGAAGGTGTCCTTGAACACTCCCGCCAGTTGGTTGGCAGAGGTTTTCCATATCCTGCCAGGCCTGATCAGCCTTTTTGAAGGATATTCTGATGTTGGCTTCTGAGACAGATCACTGGGCCACCAGGCACTGGGGATTCGCACAGGTGTAGTGTTACTGTGCAGTGGGCACTACGACAAATTTCTAACCATGACTTCATAAGATTTCAGCCACTAAACTCTAGCAAAAGAAAAGTAGGTTTAAATGAGAAGAGGGAAAAATGTTAATTACTGAATAGACAGCTGAGGCCTCTAAGTTACTAAAATTATGAATAGAGTTGCCAGTGATATATAACCCATAACATTTAATCAGGGGAATTGAATATTGTAATGGCAGGTTCACCAGATCACCAGAGGATCATATAAGTGTCAGTCATAGTAGCTTTCGTTATGCTTAAAAGAAACACTTGTCAGTCATGACTCAGTTGATTGTATCTTTGTCTCATACTATTTGAAGATTTGAAGTCCTACCCAGGGATTTAAGCTCAGTAGGCTGATTTACCACATTAGTGTTGCACTGTCAAAAGGCCTCTTTTCACCAGCGTATGTTGTGAAATTTGTGAACTTTACAATGTGCAATGACACACATGATAAATAAAGAGAACAAAAGAAACTATTATATTAACTTTATATATGTCTATTAAATAGTTGTTAAAATAAGTAGTGCAAAAAATTCTTTTTAAAACGTAATGAGATAGTGTGTATGTCCATTTAGAAATCAGATGGCAGAGGGGAAGAAGCTGTTCCTGAATCACTGAGCGTGTGCTTTCAGGCTCCTGTATCTCTTTCTGAATGGTAACAGTGTGAAGAGGGTGTGTCCTGGGCGGTGGGGATCCTTAATGATGGACATCACCTTCTGAAAGCACCACTCCTTGAAGATGTCTTGGATACTATGGAGGCTGATACTCATGACGGAGTTGACTAATTTCACAAGTTTCTGCAACTTACTTCGATCTTGTGGATTAGTCTCTTTCTGCTCGGTCCCCCCTCCCCTCCCCCTGAGGCAGCCAGTGAGAATGCTCTGCACAGTACATCTGTAGAAGTTTCCAAACCAAGTCTTCTCAGACTCCTAGTGAAATATAGCCACTGACTTGCCGCCTTTACAACTGCATCAGTACGTTGCATTCAGGTTAAGTCTTCAGAGGTATTGACACCAAGGAACTTGAAGTTGCTCGCTGTCTCCACTTCTGATCCTTCTGAGGATTGGTTTGTGTTCCATCGTCTTGTCCTTTCTGGAGTCCACAATCAGTTCTTTGGTCTCGCTGATATTCAGTGCAAGGTTGTTGCTGTGACACTGCTCAATTATGAACATGCTTCCCAAGATATTTCTGGTCTTGTGCCCCATTTTTGAATTATGTTTTTCTCATCCTCCTTACAGAAATGTAACACCTTACATTTCTCCGCATTATATTTAATCTGTCATCAACCTGTCCCTTGGCTATAGCTCAATGTCAGTTGCTGTTATCCTCAACAGTTCACCATGTCTCCAAGTTCTGTGTCATTAGTGAGTTTTGAAATTGTGCCCTGCACACCATAAACCTTGAGGATAGAGGCATTTTGGAACTTGGCAATGGAGCACCAAAATGTTGATTGGTAAAAGGAAGATAAGATCCGAATGAACTGATAAGGAACAAAAAAAGATAAACTGGTTCCATAGATTACTCAAGTGATTGCAGATTGAGGGGGTCTCTTTAAAAACAGGCAGGAAAATTTATAATGGGGAATAAGGACACTGAAGAAAAATTAAACACCAGTGATGCTATTTGGAATTGTGATGAGGGGAAATTTCCTCACAGGTGGTGCATTTTTGGAAATCTGAGACCTGGAGGGCTTTGCGAACTTGGGTCATTGAGTTCAAAATTGGGATGGATCATGGAGTTTCTTTAAATGGCCAGATGGCTTAATACTTGCGTCTTAATATATGTTATGAAAAGCATTGTTCTAATACATGACAATACTGCTGTTACTTAACCAATTTTCTATCTATGCTGTTCCACCTCTATTTTCCCCGTAAGAGTCTGGGTTTTAATCTTGTTGGCACGCTGCCTTAGTGGCACTCCAGTTCCTTTGAAAATGCACAACCACATCAATAACATTTTCTTTATCAATCCTTTTATAATAGATCATCAACAAAGGTTAATTAGATGTGATTGGCCTTTACAAATTAATCCTTGCTTTCTTTATTCAATCCACTTTATCCAAAAGATAGCTAATTCCATTCTTGTATATAATTTCTGGAATATTCTCCACCACCAAGTTTAAACTGGTTTTATTATCCCACATCCATATTCTTTAAGCACGAATTTAATTTTGCAATTTTCAAGAAGTCAACATTTAACTGCAACTCAAAGGGAGTTGTCACATTAATGTAGATGACAGCCTGCAGCCTGATTACCTGTTTTTGTGATGATTGTGGGTTGAATGTTATCAGCCCACATAAAAAGGTCATATCAAAGACACTATTCTGTGAATACTTTAAGGCCTGAGTCAATAAGAATATTTAGGCAAAGGAAGTGTACGTTATCATGAACACTTTGCTTGTTTTGCCCTCCTTGCCATTTAAGTGAATTGTGTATTCAATATCCTTTGAGTTCAACTGGAAAAGCTGCTGACTAGGGCTTTCTAGTAGTACTACTGGTAGAGGAAGAACAGGCACAGCTCCTAAAAGTCATGGGACTTTATTTGCTGGATTGGCAAAGAATTTTTTTCAAGTTTAAATATGTTTACCAGCACTTAACAAAATTAACACAAAACAGATAGTTGTTAGACTTCTTTATTTTCTTTATCTATCTTTTAAAAATATATTCGTTCTTTGGAATGTGGATTTCTCTGCAAGGCCAGCATTCCTGGAGAAAGTACTTTCACAGAGCTGTTGAGTAGGGAGTTTCAGGTTTAGATGCAATGCCAGTGGACTGAGGATGCTCCGGGTGTGGAAGTGTTCCCATTCACCTGTTGCCCTGTTTTTCTAGTGGGTCATGGGTTTCAGAGGTACTGTAGGAGTGGCCAGGGTAAGTAAATGCAGGCGTGCTGTGGGGGTGGTGACAGTGGGTGGAAGGAAGAATGACAGTGGTCTTGGCTGTTCTGTTCATGCGAAATTAATGAAGGGTTAGGAATCTTCTGAATTGCAGTTAAATTCCATATATTAGTCGTAATTTCATTTTGATCTTAAATGCTTTCATTACAGATTCTATTAAAAATGGAAACATTGCATCCAACAAAAAGTTGCTCTGAGCTACTTAGAGGGAAATTTAGCTTCCAGTTCTTGAACACCTAGAGGAGGAGCAGCATATAATTTTGTTGTACTGTTTTAAAGCAGGTCTTCACTAATATTGTTGTTCTGACCATTATAGCATTCTATTACAATGTACTGTTTCCTGTTGGTCAGCTGAATAGAGTACAGTGGTTTTTTTTTGAAGCTGCTGTCTGCTAACATTCTGAAGGAAGTCTGCAATTTTACGTATGAAAGGACACTTCACACCACGCTTAGGAGCTAGCAATACAATGCAATATGTATGCAATAATTTAATTTTGAGGAAAATATGTCCTGAATATTTGCTTGCATCCCTGAGTTAAGAAGCTGCTGACAATAACACTCTAGATATTAAGTCTGTGAATAGTAACGTGTAACATGCTGGTGCTTGGAGTCGAGGATGATAATATGGTAATTTAAACTGCTTTTAGAAGATGTGACTTCAGCTTTTGAATTAATTAGCTGAACTTGGACTTTGTTTATTCTTGTCAGCGCTGCTCAGAATGTGAAAAGAAGCCAGCCTTCAAGATCTGTTCAGACTGCAGTAAGTGGCTGTGCAGTGCATGTTCAGAAGAGCATTTGCATGGGAAGGATACAAAGCATCATAAGCTGTTAACCCCAGAACATGCTGCAGGTAAGCTATTGTGAACCACAAAGTGCGAATGGTCCAGCAAACACGTTCAATTACAGGAAATGGCCGCAATCACTTTGAGGGTGTGATTCTATCAGTTAGGTTGCTTATACTTGGAAGACCATTGTGACCTGAGAATTGAGCTTATCAAATTGGCAGTGTTGCCACTTACTGTAAGCCGGCACAGTCTTGTGCAGAGGCGCGGCATCGTCCTGTGGCAAAGGTCTAGTGGGGATAAAGGTCAGCTGAAGGTCTAGCTGTCATTCCACTTTGCAGTGCAATTCATGAGAAAATACCATGTGTTAATTGCTGAAGGAATGTCAGTAAAGGAGAACAGATGCTCATGTAAAATAATTGAAACGATGTGGCTTATTCTAAAGCTCCTGACTGAAATTTTTTATCTACATTTTAAAAAGTTTTTTTTTGTGAATAAAGTACATTTTTGAAATGTACCATGAGAATGCTGAAATTTCCTGGTGGTGAGAAGCCAGCTGTATGTCTTGTTGACTAAAAACAGAATGTAAATGGGGGAAACACCAGACACTGCACTGGGATATTCTATCATTTGTTCATGGAACCTATCCCAGTGTTATAATATGTTGAAGTATGTGGTTAAAGTATTTAAAATTAAATTATGGTATAAACATTATGATTAAAGTTTTTGATTAAGCTCATTGTGCTGAAAATTTGGTTCTGAGGCATCTATTCAACTCAATTTTTATTTTGTCCGGCATAAATTACGGCAAAATAAAGGTGTGTATATTCTACCTTTCCATTTGGATCACTGATCAGACCAATGTGAACTACAGCTCTTGTTCCAGTGGTATTTGTATTTCCAGTGGTACTTTCAGTGCCACATTCCCAGTTACTTTGAGAATGGATTGCCTTAAACTTCAGATGAGAGTTATTGATCCCAGCACTGTTAGACTTCAATTTGCACCATTTGAGAAGACATAAATTATTGGAACCATAATCCAGTGTTGCAGTGTGTGCCTGCCCTCTTCCTACTGAGACCTACTGAGTTCTTCCAGCATTGTGTACGTATTCTTTGATCCACAGCATCTGCAGTTGTATTTTTGTGTGAAGAACAGACCTTCCCTGCCCTTCAAGTTGTATCACCCAGCAACCTCTAATTTAAACTTGGCCTAATCACAGGACAATTTACAATGGCCAATTAACCTACTAATCAGTACGTCTTTGGACTGTGGGAGGAAACACCGATTCCTTACAGTGGACATTTGAATTGAAATCTGAACTCCAACGCCCTGAGCTGTATTTGTGCCATGTTAACTGCTATGTCCTTTGTCTGTATTACTTAATTTTTCAAGGCAATAGCTACTTCCACAATTAGTGTGCCCATTAAATGTAATAATTTACATCTATATCAGAATGGATATTTAGACCATGATATAGAGGCAAACCTAAGCTACTCGGCCCATCAAGCCTGTTCCATCATTTACTTTCCCTCTAAACGCTGTTCTCCTGCTTTCTACCCGTAACCTTTGGTGCTCTTACTAATCAGGAATATATCAACCTCTGCTTTAAATATACCTAATGGCATGCTCTACACAACCGTCAGCAGTGATGAATTCCACAGATTCACAGAAATTCCTCCTTTATTCGAAAGGGATGTCTGCTATGTTTTGTAACTCCAAACATAAAATTAATTGAACGAAAAACATGGAACAGGAATGATGCATGTGTACTTTGTTCTTGCTTTAGTGAGATGCACACTTAATGACTAATTTTACATATAACCCGTAATGAATAATTTAAATGAACAAGAATGCTTAATCAAACAATATATTTACAATATTACTCAAATACTAAAATATTAAATACACTGTATATTTTACATATATAAAATATATATACTATATATGATATGTAGAGGTAGGTGAGACGTTGTGTCTGTGAAACAATCTTAGGTTCTGGGGTCTCTTCCGTGGTGCCTGTAAGATTTGAGTCTGCGACTGCAGTAAGTGGTTCTGACGGCCCTGGACATTTTTCCTCAACTGATTGATGCATCATCTCCAGGTGATGTCAAATGCAATCTCTACTGTTCAAGAGAGTGGCCCAGTTCCATTGTTAATCTTTCCAAGGACCCACTTTTGATCACCTCTGTAGTCCCTTGCCAGGACTGCTTATCAAGGAGTGAAACTCCTTATTTGTGGAGCCTTCAATTTGTCTTGGTGGTTTGTCCTGATGCTCCTTCTGAGATTGGGTCTGAGAAGATCCAAGAGAGAGCACAAGGGCTGACCCAGGAACGGCATAGCTGGTGAGCTGTTGCTTATGGTGTGGGCTGCATTGCAACATGCAAGGAGGAAATTGGTGAGCTTCTAATTCAGTGCCAGTGTAGTGTGTTCCGCTGACATTGCTCGCAGCGCTTTCTTTAGGCTCTGGACAAACCTTTGCATCAAGCCAATTGTGCTGGGTGATATGGTGCAAATGTAGTATGCCTTTATCCATTCTTTTTCAGGAATGATTGAAACTGCCATTGATCATATGTTGAGAAACCTCTGTTCAAGGACTAAGGTCCAGAACACAGTCAGTGTGCAAACCTGTAGTGAAGGCTATTTGGAATGTTTATGACTATTTTGTAATTGCATCCACAATTACCAAGAAATTTGTGCCCGTGAATGGTCTGGCAAAATCCCCATGAGTCCTCTGCCAGGACAATGCAGGCCACTCCCAGAGAGTGAGAGGTGCTACTGTTGGTATCTTTTGTTCATATTTGCATCTTGGACAGTGCATGGCAAACTGCCCATCAATCCCAGGCCACCAGGCCAACGCTTTCACTTTGACCACACCTAGATGCTCCTTTAGCCCCTATCTTGGATTGTACAACTCTCAATGCCCACATAAGGCAACCTCCATCAAGGGCAAATTCATCCCCGTACTGGTAAAAATGGGGAAATGCAAATGCTATGGGGAGTTCACTTGCATCACTCATAATGTGAGATGTGAATGCATTAGGTGAGGCATCACAGGGAAGCTTCATTGGACAATGTGGATCATAATGTGTGAGTACAGTGTTTGACGTCACCATTTCCTTCATCTTTTGGAAAGCCACCTCACAATGCTTTGTCCACTGCCAGTTCTTCCTGATCTGTAGTCATGAGCTCAAGGGATAGAGCTCAATTGCCAGGATTGGCAGAATCCTATCATAATAATTGACAAATCCTAAAAAGACCACAACTGTAACACATCGTTTGGCCTCAGAGCATCCACCACTGCTTAAATGTTCTCAGCACACTTGCGTATTCCTTGTGCATCAACAGTTTCTTCCCCTAAGCTATCAGACGACTCAATACCCAGAGCCTGGACTGTGACCTTACTGTCCTATTGTCCTATTTATTATTTATTGTAATGCCTGCACTGTTTTGTGCACTTCATGTAGGTCTGTAGTCTAGTGTAGTTTTTGTTTTCTGTTTTGTTTTTTTACATAGTTCAGTCTAGTTTTTGTACAGTGTCATGTAACTCCATGGTCCTAAAAAATGTTGTCTCATTTTTACTATGTACTGTACCAACAGTTATGGTCAAAATGACAATAAAAGTGACTTGACTTGTAAGTGATAGTTGATTTAAAGAATTCACACTTGTGCTGTGCTCTGAGCCCATGATCTTTGAATCTTTTTAACACTGTCTTGAGGCTTTGGGGATGCTCCTCGTTATCCTCACAGATACCAATTATGTCACCTAGGTAACACTGAGCGCCTGGGTATCCTTGCAGCACCTATTACCGAAATGCATATCCACACACTTCCCTGCACTGCAGAGTGAGAAATTTGGATATGATTATTCTAAAATGTTGTAAAGTTAGAATATTGAACTGAACTAAATTAAACATACCTAGATTATTTCAATGACTCTGTGGTTTGATATTTTATATTCTATATTTCTCTTTCATTTTGTTGCCATTTGTGCAATTTGTTCCTTTTTGTGCATTGTGTGTTTGATGTTTTCTTTGAATAGGTTCCATGTTATTGGGTTGTTTCATGGCTGTCTGTGGAACGACCGATCTTAGGGTTGTATACTGCACACGTACTTTGATAATAAATGTACTTTGAATCTTTGAATTGCACTTAAGTTATTAAGCTGCAAGTTAAAGACAAATGGTATCAAAATATTTTTATTTAAAATTGTTATGTACACTAGAACCAAAACAGCAAAGAAGGTTTTGTTAGCTAAGGAGCATCATATGATGTTATGTAGAGTCAGTTTCAGTATTAACTTTCTGAGCTGCAAAATTTACTTCAAACTTTTTGGTTTTGCATTCATTATACAGTGTACAGATGTGTAGAAAAGAGAGCTGAATTCAGTGCTCTTTCTCTGCCTTGATTCCTGCTTGGATTATTTGAGCTTCTCTTGATTTATGAAGTCATCAATCCACTTTCATTGGATTTCTCCCTTGTAGAAACAAAAATATTTAGTTTCCAGTTCGGGTGTATTGACTTCTACATAAACATGTTTACTAAGTGAAATCAAAAATTGAGATTAGGTGCATTCGCCAATATATTTCTTGTATAAAACTTGAGCATTTTATCTGTATACCTTTGTAAATATAGAGGTGCAGAAGTTGTGATGCATTTCATCTGTTCAGTTTTGGAAGCAGCATCACTAAGATAAATTTAAGATGTAACAAATTTGAGAAGAACCAAAATATGCCTGTGATTACACAATGGTGCAGAATCTCAGTAGCGATCAATGGCCACGAACATGGACATAGTTTAAATATTATATGCTTGATGTTATGAGCAATCTTGTGCCTGATTCAAGTCCTTTTTCGGAAAAATACTCTCTGGTTTCAACTTGAAGATCAGCACTTTATTCTCAGCATGTTTTTAGTGGGAACTTTTTTCAACTGTTTGTAGAACAGTTTCCCTGAATTTCTTAGTTCAGAAATGCTGAGTACTGGTTTGACTTGCTGACACTTCACAATGAGTCAGTGGAAGGGTTGGGTGCATATGGAGAAAGAGCAGTTGCCATCTACAAAATAGTTCAGTGAAGAGCTACACTCTCTTGGGGAAAAAAAGGTAGCAGGATAACAGAAAATGTTATGGCAGGTGGGTATTCAGAAAGGCGATATGGGATACGACTGCTTTCTGTCAACAAGGAGACAGTCGCCTGCTGGAGCTAATGCCTTGTTTGCCCTTTAATGTAAAATCACTTTTAAGAAGTTGTGCCAAGTTAACAGATATCTTTCAAAATGTGTATACATTCCAGTGGTTCAGTCTTTTGAGCACTATTTTATCTAACCTGCAGGTAGTGAGAGTGAAGTCAGTGAGTTCACGCTGCTCTGTCCTCTTCACACCAAAGAGCCACTGAAGCTATTCTGTGAGACCTGTGATGTGCTGGCTTGCTGGAATTGCCAACTAACACAACACAAAGAACATAGGTAAGGTGTAAGAGAATTAATGATCGGTGCAATTGAACATGCAATTAAAAGATTATACTGTTCCAATATTCCTATCTTATCAGTTTTTGTTTTAACTTTCAAAAACCCTGTCGTATTAGATGATGCCCCTTTTGAGGTAAGAGGCAATGTCTTTACCTGTGTATTAATGGGGATGCTGATATCAGTTTTGTAAAAGGCATAAGCATTCTGCAGATGCTGGAAATCCAGAGTAACACGTACAAAATGTTGGAGGGGCGGAGCAGGTCAGGCAGCGTCTATGGGGAGGGAAAGACAGGCGACGATTCGGGCTGAAATTTCGTAAGAATTTTTTAAACTTTTTTGTAAAAAAATAATTTTACCCACAGTTTCAAATACCTGGAAGATATTTTACAGAATCAGAAGGTAACTTTGGAGGAGCTGACTCTGAAAATGGAAGAGAAAAAGGTCAGCATGCAGAGTTCAGCAAAACAAGTACAGGACAGGTAACGTGCTGTGATTTATCTTAGAAAGTGTGACAATGGCAGCAAGAGTTAAATTACCAAAATAGTTTTTCCTCATGAGCGTGTGGGGCAAAAAATTTTGACTCTGAGTATTCGTACAAAATCATGATCTGTAGAGCTTTTTAAAAGCATTTATATTAAATATTAGATCTAATGTATTGGTTGTTCAGTTCAACCAATGTACTCTTGTTTCAAATACATTTTTATTGAAATGAAAATCTGCTTTGCAGACTAAATGAAGTAATGCAAGTGCGGAAGAAGGTGGAAAATCAGATTAAGATGGCAAAGATGATCATGATAAATGAATTAAATAAACGAGTAAATGTTCTGATGGACCAGGTAGAGGTGAGTGCACTGTGTAGCAACATATCTACTTTCGCTTCTACAATTAAAAAAAATCTTCACTGCAACTTTTTCACATGTCCTTGAAGTCAAGGGGAACCCAAGAAATATTCTGATAGGTTTGCCTTTGTATATAAATGATAGTGTTGCAAATCATTTTTATGTGATGTACAGTTAGAAGGTTTAGACTAAATGTCATGAGACAATTCCCCACATTTCATTTTAAATTGTTTTGTGTGTCAGACAGGTGTTCTTCATTGCATGCAATAACGTATTTGAATTAAACTATCAGTTAAAGCAGGTTATAATATCCATAAAACTTCTCTCAAAATGATTTCAATGATTCCCCTGAAAGGTTATACAGTTTTTGCTTGAGATTATTTTGTGCTTTGTTTCCTTATGAGCTTGAATTCTCTCAGGGCCAGACATAATTTATTAAGCAGGCTGGTGAGTAAGCAGGCAATTTGCTTCACTATCTAGGTTTTTAAGTGAATCCAGAGCAGGTATACAAGGGTGATGCAGGGATTGGTTTATTTTTTGATATTTTTGTTGTAGTTGAGGGCTCAAATTGCTCTTTTTCTAATATTGAAAGTGCAGGAGAGAGCGACACAGCTGCATTTATGCCATTGCAAGCTTGATCTCTGTTGTGTCGGTTAGGAAGCTGATTTCACCTGTACACTTCAAATTCTCTGCAACTATTGGTTCTGTTTCTAAAAGAAGTAAAGCAGAAATCTAGGAATTGTGCAGGTCAATTCCATAACCAAAACAGAAAGATATAAAGCAGCAGACTGCTATTCCTTGAGTAGAAAATTTTGGAAGGACTGAAGTTGACCTCAGCCAGAGTATCACTGTGCAATGATTTGGACAGAATAGAACATGGTATCATTCAAAGTGCTGAAGCAACTGCATGAACCCAGTCTTGTTTGCCTCTATGTAGAACTGTAGGTAACTGAAAACCTGCAAAATTTTGCATGAGAAATGTGCTTCATTCAAATCGTTCGGTTCCAGACAACCTTGTATATTTGATTAAGATAGTCAGCCCCTTTGGCTTGCACATTGCAACTTAATTCATCCCTGTGATTCTGTGGCAAGGATTCTGGTGTAAGTTCTCTTAATTGTATTCAACCAAAGGTGGAGTTAACTCATTATGCAGGTAAGATATCTTGGCTTTGAGTTTAGCATCTGTGTGGACATGAGGCAAGTGAATTTAGCACAAATATGCACTAGTACCTGTCCATTAACTAGTGTTTCCCAGAAATATCATTCAACCATACATGAATATAGCCAAATGAAACAGCATTCCTTTGGGGCCAAGGTGTAAAACACATTACACACAGCACACTGTATGTTGCACAAAGCACAAATGATTATGGTTTCAGAAAACATATAGTCACAAAGTAAAATCAATAATAATATAGCCCTAGTCCCTGAGAGGCAGGACTGTAGATTGGTGGTGAGTTGTCTTAGTTCATTTGTTCCTGATGAAGATTTCATTGCAATCAAAAACAAGAGAAAATCTGCAGATGCTGTAAATCCAAGCCACACACAAAATACTGGAGGCCAGGCAGCATCTGTGGAAAAGAGTACAGTCGATGTCTCAGCAGGACTGGAGAAAAAATGGAGTCAGAGTAAGAAAGCTGTTTTGGTGATAAGTTTTTCCTTTTGATTAGAGAATTACAAATGAGCGGAGGCTTAAACTGGAGCACCATCTTCAAGCAGTAATGGGATTATGCAGACAATTGGAGCATGTGTTAAACTTCATTAATTGGGCAGTCTCCAAGAAGAAAAATATCCCATTCTTGTTCAGCAAGGAATTGGTAAGTATGTGTGCACTTAACAGAAGGTCTGTAAAATTATAACACAATCTAAACCAATTGGGAAAGTGGGACAAGGAATGGCAGATGGAATTCAACTCAGACAAATGTGAGGTGTTGCATCTTAGTAAATGAAAACAGTGCAGGATATTTTCACAGTAAATGGCAAGGTCCTGGAGAGTGATGTAGAACAGGGTAACCTAGTACATAATGCCCTGAAGGTGGCAATATGGGTGGACAGGGTGGTGAAAAAAGGATTTGGCACACTCGCTTTCGTTAACTGGTAGTTGGGATGTCATGTTACACACTTGGAGTATTCAGTTCTGATTGTCTGAATTGAAGGATGTCATCAAGTTAGAAAGGGGGGCAGAAATGATTCAAATGGATATTTCTGGAACTGGAGGGCAGCATAGGTTGTGACCGTAGAGGGGTTTATAAAATCATGAGGGGTATAGATAAGACATTGGCCTTGGTCTTTTTCACAGTGTAGAACATATATTTAAGATGAGAAGGGGAGAACATTCCAAAGGGGTCCTGAGGTTAACTTTTTCAGAAGAGTTGTGTAAGTGGAATAAGTTGTCAGAGGAAGTGGTAGCAGAAGGTATAATTACAGTTAAATTATACCTAAATAGGTACATGAATAGGAAAGGTTTGGGCAAATGTGAACCACGTGCAGGAAAATGGGACTAGCTCAGATGGGTGAGGGGGATTAGCTGGGCCACAGGGTCTGTTGCTGTGCTGTGTAAGACTGATTCTACAGCACTTTCTGGATCCTAGCATTATTAGCAAAGTAAAGGGGTAGTGGTGACCAGCTTTTAATTAATATCAGTAGAATTTAGACAGCAATATATTCAATATTGAGCCAATTTGGCTATTTTGCAACTCATTTGAATGTTTATTTTAAAGATCATGTTTCAGATGCGACGTTTACTGGAAACACAGTGCAATGCAGATTTGGGGACCTCCAGAATTCATTTTCACTGGGATTCTGTCTCGTGGACTAAAAAACTCGCTTCTTTAGGTAAGGAAAATTTTAAGTGAAATATTATGCTCTCCGTGCTTCCTTAAACAAATACTCATTTTGTATTCTTTGTTGGAGATCTTCGAATATTGAGCAACAAGTTCCTAGAAGAAATCTACATTAATGTGAAAATGGCTTCATTTCAGGATATTTGTTATGAATGGTTAACGATTCAATGCATTTTCCAATACTCTGTACATCTATGAAGGGCCGCAAAGCAGTGAAGCTAGTAGATGCGCTTCTTGACGCCCCCCCCATTGACTTGGGTTCAATGTCATCTGTTTGGAGTTTGCCATCCTGCCTGTGATCATGTGGGTTCCCCCACTGTTCCATGCGCTGCGATGTGTGGGTTGGTTTCACTGTAAATTGCTCCTGCTCTGTGAGTAGTAGAATTTGGTGTGAGATAAGTATATAGATGCACAGGGTAAATGGGTTACAGATCCGTTGCCTTCATTTGTGGACTTTAGTGTAAAGTTTTATTCAACAAGAGTTATTCGAGTGGGGAAATACTTCAACCGATAGAGTGGTTAATTCATCCATTTTTACTGGCAGGTCACTGGTAATCTGGACCCAATAAATGGTTACTGGTTGATATTTTCCTAGCATACTCTATGTATTCTATGATGAAATCAGTAAGTTTAGATAGATTACAGCTTTCTGTTGGAGGAATTAACTGTGACTGAGAGATTCATTTCTCAAGTTTAACATGGTTGAGATGAATCTGTCATCTTTGATGCTTCAATGGAGATGCCCCTATTCCATAAGATCTTGAGAAGAGCACCGTCAAATACTATCTACTTGTCCGCTTGTAAGTAACTAGAGGGATACAAGTGAGAATTTATTTCAGAAATGTGAACATAATTTGAATAATCAAGCTTGAGATTTTTTAATACAACTTCTGTTGATAATTTAAAATAGACTTGAGCAAAAGGTATAATTTGTTTTATAATTGAAGGTAAATATTTTCAATTCTGATCAGAATATCAGCAACCTATAGCCGTTTGTCTGTTCTGAGATTTTATACACCTTTTGAAGGGTTTGTTCCTTTGATTTCAGATGAGTATTTTAAGACATATAGCCAAGCATAAGTAACAGTTTTGAACAACAATAGATTTGAAAAAAGTTCTCTTATTTGCAGAGAGACCTGTTTTGGTTTGAAAAAACATGACCTCTAATTTAATAAAAAAGTATATCTCCATCCATTTAAACGAGCTCCATCTTTTCCTCTCCATACTCAATTTAGAGCTTCATTCTGAATTCTTTCTGGTATTAACTGTAGTGTTGTACATCTAGTATTGTATTTAATAATTGTGCAAAGATTGGATAGTTGGTCATTGCTGAAGATTACTTTCTTGAGAAATTTCTGTTATCTCTAACTGTCTTGAATTCTGGACCTGGTAAATATAGTTGAAAAGAAATCATTCCAGACTACTTGGTTAAATGTTTTTTCTTGTAGTGGGGTAGTAGGATTAATTCATGAAGCACAGCTATCTTTTACACAAGGATCAGCTTATTAGTAATTCATCTTTACTGTGATACGTACCACTTGATAGACTGATTTGGAAGGGTGTAATTTCTATCTGAACAGCTTAAATTTGCAAGTATTGTTACTTTAAGATTTTTTTGTTCTATACTGGAAGCTTCCATAATCTGGAGGTTTTTTTCCATAATTGAAACTTTAAGGTTTTTGATAACGGGTAATGCCTTTTTTCTTTAATGTAATGACACTGATGTGAATATCTTGGGTATCTTCCTTATTGATACTGAAACATTTATTTTTGCCATGTTTACATGGTGAGAGTACATTGTGATACTGAACTTGGTTATTGGGACTGACTCTAATTTATATTTGGTGTTTCGTGAATTGTTTTTTTTGGTCAAAATAGAGGTACTATAATTGACCTCTACATAGCTCCTTGGAGAAAAGAGTCAGACATAGTTTTCTTTCTCTCTGATTGCTCTTCTGTGATCTTTACTGGCACATATGCCTTTGTGCAGACGCTTTGGAAAATAGCTTGCCTTAATTCATCCTCCAGATTTGAGTATAAGAACAGGTAATTTGTTTAAGTGATACTATTAGGCATTTAATACAGATAGGAGACAATATGTAAACTTGCAGTTTTTGTCATTTTTATTAAAATGTTTTAAAATATTTGTCTTTTTCTTCAGGCTATTTGTCATTTGACTGTGAAAACTCAACCCACCAGGAATGCCTGGCCGCCTTCCCTCAGCAACAATCACCATTACCTTCGGACACGGCTGATCAGAGGCCCTGTTTAGCACCATCGTTTCTGTGCCAAAATCCTGGCCAACAATATTCAGTCTGTGGCAGTCGTCGCCCAGACCCACATCCAATTCCTAAGGACCACGAGACTGTAAACTGTTTGCAGAATCATGACTCTTTAGGCCAAATGCCGGGGAGCTTGCATCATCAGCTACAGGTGCAATATAGTGGAATTCAGCAGAGACAAGCACAGCAGAAGTATTTTACACGTCCCTTCGCAGTACAGCCGATGCCAACTTTGCAGCCGTGGCACATAGCTCAAACGGGGTCTGAACAAAACACGGTTTTAATTGGACACCTCCAAGGACAGCGCTTGCAGCCAAGTCTGCATTCAGCCTATACTGTACCACAACAAAGAAACATGACACCAATGCATGTGGTGGCCTTGCAGCAACCAAAGCAGCTTGTGCACCAGCCACAACAGAAGCAACTTTTTCAATTGCAGCATTTAAAGTTACCAAATCAATTGTCAGTGCAACTGCACCCTGTGCGGCAGCAGTCACCTTATGAGCAAGTTCATCACCAACCCCCTGCTGAAAATTCACAGGGCAAACCTGATTCCAAGGAGCCTGTCCAACAGTGTCAACCAGCACAAATGGCAGCTGCCCGTCAGGATTCTGTCGAGCAGTCACATCTGTTTAGTCAGAAGCTGAAAAACATACAAATTGCAGAAAAAAACATATTGAAGCAGCACGTTTTAAAAAGCCAGGACGCTCCTGTGGAACCACCGTACTGTGCTCAACAAAGGGTGGTGAATGATCAGGACCAACAGTGTGAAAAGAGCCAGGTGCCACAATTAAATGCAGTCAGTGAAGTTTCTGTAAGTGGAAGTGCATTTGATAAGAGATTATTGGCTTTATCACTTTTAAAAAAAATGGAATTACAATGGTGCTGAGAAGGGTTAAGAGCCAAATATGTCTGCAGAGTGTTGTGAGATATGCCTGGCTAAGCATCAGTGCCCTAGGATAGGAAGACCTGGCTGGCATTTCATGTTCTTAGGAATGCAAAGTGAATGAAGTTTTATATCTACAACTGGAAGAAAGACCTTTATAATGGGAGGGGCTGTATTCAGCACATATTTAGCTGAGGTCAGGTAGAATGAAGAATTAAAATTGAAGAAAAAGAAGATAATTCCTTTATATATCTTTACAGAATTTGGTAAACATTTGTAAGAAGTTGATTTTTTTTTGTGCTGGATATAATCAGAATTACTTCCAAATGACTGGAGTGAAGGAGGTTTAGATGTTAACTGTTACCAATAATGACCACATTTATCAGGGTTCATTCCCTGTGTTCAAATCCTTTGATTTTATGGCATTTGGAATGAGACCAACGCTCTTGACTAAGCAAGAGAATAAAAAAAAAGGTGGGGACGCAAAAGGCTGCTGATGTTGGAACGGGGAGCAGCATGCAAAGTGCTGGAGGAACTCAGCTGGTCAGGCAGCATTTATAAAGGGAAATGCACAGTTGAATGTTTTGGGACTGTACTGAAACAGTGGATGGCTAGTATAAAAAGTTAGAGGTATTAAGGAGGGGTGGATCACGAGCTGGCAAATGAAAAGGTTGACAGACAAGGGCAGGAGAAAATGGGAATAGTTTCAGAAGCTGGAAGGTGATGGATGGAAGTGAGAAAAGGCTGAAGGTGATGTAATCTGAGCATGGTATAAAGGGATGGAGGTGGCAAAGGAGTCTGGTGATGGGCACATGGAAAGGGGAAGTGAGGTGGGTAGAAAGTGAAGAGGGAAAAGTGAATAATAAAATTGGAAACTGAGTTGAACATGGAAGCAGCCAAAGAAAGACGTGTAGTGATAAAAAAGTGTAACAATGAAGAGATGTTGCATCAAGGGAGAATGGCATACACGTACCTAAAATTGGACAATAATTCTAGAGGCTTGATACTTCCGTTCCTCTTAGTTATTGTATGTTTATGTACGTAATCTTCATTTCCCTCTTGTTTGCTCCTGTTCTGTATTCCTTTTCTCTCTCACACTCTTTTGATCTGTTTTGCTCTTGCTTATTCTCTCTCCCTTTTCTCTTCCTCCCCCAACAACTCTTTCTCTCCTTGCCTGCCTCATTTTTGACCCTTGTCCTGCACAGTTTCTGTGGTGTGCTTTTTCCTACACATTATCTTTCTCCTTGCATTGCTTGCTGTGATTTTTCAGCTGCCAAAACTCAAAATTCTGGGAGCTCTTTCCTAAGTGTTTGTATTGCTCCTTCAGCTTTTTAGAACTGTATCTTTCAGCTTTTGGCCATCTGCTCTTCTCTATTTTCTTGTTGATAATGATTCTGTGAAGAACCTTGGATTGATTTACTGTTCTACATAATCCACTGTGATGACTTATCAGCACTATTATCACCTTGCGTGGCTCAGTGACAACTTTAGTTTGATATTGATGCTATAAAACACCTGCCACGTTTAATGACAAGTTACGGCTACTGCTGCTTTATTCTGATACGAACACAGGGAAGATGAAACTGAAGAACCAAAAAAAAAAGCTGGCAGCTGCTGATTGCTTTGACAGCCAATATTCAGCGATAGTGCTGTATGAAACAGATACACAAAAATCCCACAATCTGGGATCTTCCAAAATGTTGAGAAACAACCAATTTTGATCAGTTAATATTTTTAAAATTCCATCACAGAAGAAAGAATTTATAATCAATAAGGAAATTGTAGAACAATTAAGGTCAATCTTTACTGAAGGCTCAAGAAACTTCTGAGATAAAATGCAGAACTTGGTGTCCATTGCAGGTGAGGAAGTAATTGAAATATATATTAGCAAAGGAGTACTAGAGAAAATGCATACAGGAGATGTTTGAGCCAGAGTTTTGAAAAAGGTGGCTTTGGTAATGGTGAAGGTTTTGTCTGTCATCTTCAAACATCCTTTAGATTCTGGAATGGCTCCAACAATTTGGAGGGCAGCATATAGTGCCACAATTTAAGGAGTTACAGAGGAAACAGAGTATATGAAGTGTGGGGAAAATGCAGACATCGCAATTAAGGGCATGATAACAACATGTGGATAATAATACTGTGATTAAGCAGAGAGCTCGTTTAATCTATTGGAATCTTTGAGGGGAACCAGTAGCTGCTTTGCATTCAAATCTTCAGAAAGCATTTGGTTATAGTCTCACACAGCAAGTTGCTGAATAAGCATGTGGAATTGTGATTAATGTTAGCATGGATGGGAAGTTAGTTTGCAATTCAAAAAAAGATGTAGGAATGTATATCCATGAATGGCAGGCTGTCTATTGGGGACCCTGTTGCACGCCGTCTATTTATAATGTACATCAGTGGTTTATCTGAGTTGATAACATGAAATTAAGTGGGACTATGAGCAGTGATGAAAATGCAGAGACTTCAAGGGAATGTAGACAAGCTGAGTGAGTGGGTAACAATGTGACAGATGGATCCAGTGTGAGGAAAATTGAGGTCACCTCCTTCAGTAGAAAACTCGGGAATGATTAGGAAATTGTGTTCAAGTGAACCTGAATATCCTTGTCCACAAACCAATGAAAGAAAATGTGCAGGAGTGATACAGTTAGAAAGTTCAAGAACGAAGATACTTTTCTACAATTGTACAGGGCTGAGTGAGGCCATACATGAAAAACTGTGTACAAGTTTGGTTTCCTTACCCAAAATTAATTTACTTGCTGTAGAGAAAGTCCAACAAAGATTCACCAGTTGATTCTGTGGATGGTGAGTCTGTCATTGAGGAAGTGGTTAAGAGTGTGAGGTCTCAATTCTCCAGGATTTAGATGAATGAAAAGTGATAATTTATAGAGCTGTCTGCTAAAGTGTTGGTCACGGCCTTAAAATAGATAGGCCAGTTAGAACTGAAGTGAGGGTAGCTTGGAATTCCCTATGCCTTCTATTCCATCAAAAATCATCAGATTTCTAGATATTAATCGAGTTGAAAAGATATATGGATAGGGCAGGAAAATAGTACTTGATGCAGATTTTGAAGGTCAGAGCTGAAAGGCCACCACCTAGTTTTGTTCTTGTGGTGTTGTACAGTAATCTAGTCTTGAATAGTGCCATGGAGCTTTTTCTGTATTTGATGTTTTGATTGATGAACCATTTTACCACCTTTCTGTGTTCTTCAAATACAAATCAGAGCAGTGCACAAAAGTATAAGCTGGTCAATAATGAGATGCATTTTATCACAAGTCTAATCAGAGAGCACTGCAGTTCCCAAAGGTCAAGCTAGTCTTTAAAGATTCAACACACAAAATATGCTGCAGCAACTCAGCAGGACAGGCAGCATTATTGGAGGAGAATAACTGGTCAGCATTTCGGGTTGAGATCCTTCATCAGGACTGGAAAGGAAGGGGGCAGAAACTGGAATAATCAGAATCAGATTTATTATCACTGACATCTGTCGTGAAATTTGTTAACTTAGCAACAGAAATTCCATGTAATAGCTAATATAGAAGAGAAAAAACTAAATAATAATACAAACATAATTAAATCAATTACAGTATACCTATATTGAATAGATTAAAAATCATGCCAAAGACAAAAAATATATATGAAAAAATTGTTTGCGGGTTCAATGTCCATTTAGGAATCAGATGGCAGAGGGGAAGAAGCTGTTCCTGAATCACTGAGTGTGTGCCTTCAGTTTAATGCTAACAGTGAGAACAGGGTGCTGGAGGTCCTTAATAATGGACGCTGCCTTTCTGAGACAGCTCTCATTGAAGATGTCCTGGGCACTTTGTAGGCTGGTACCCAAGATGGAGCTGACTAAATTTACAACCCTCTACAGCTGCTTTCGGTTCTGTACCATAGGCACCCCCCCCCCCCAACCAGACAATGATGCAAATTTGTTTTTGTCCAGTCCTGATGAAGGGTCTCAACCTGAAACATTAACTCTTTACTCCTTTCCATAGATGCTGCCTAGCCTGCTGGGTTCTTCCAGTATTATGTGTGTGTTGTACTGATGATCAGTGAGACCAGCTGTTGGAAGCAAGTGGGTGAGGTGAGGTGGGAGGGGATACTTTGAGGGAAAAGGCTGAAGAAGAAATCTAACGGGGAGGTCAGTGGGCCATTGGACAAAGGGAAAGGAAAAAGGGGTGTCAGAGGGAGGTGAGGTGATGGGCAGGTGAAGAGAAAAGGGTGAGAGGAGGTGGAATGGGAAAAGAGAAAAGAGTGAGGTGGGGTTGAGAAATTACCGGAAGTTAGAGAAGGCAATGTTTTTTTTGCCATCAGATTGGAGGCTACTCAGAGGGAATATGACATGCTGCTCCTCCAACCGGAGAGTGGCCTCATTGTAACAGTAGAGGAGGCCGTGGACCGACATGTTGGAATGGGAAGTCAAATTGAAATGGGTGGCCACTGGGGAATCCTTATGTGGTGGATAGAGCAAAGGTACAGATGAAGTGGTCCCTCAATTTGTGTCAGGTCTCACCGATGTGGAGGAGGCTCACTAGGAAAGATAGATGACACTAACAGACTCACAGGTGAAATGTTGCCTCACCTGGGAGGAATTTTTGGGGCCCTGAATGATGGTAAGGGTGGAGTTTTAGGGGCAGGTATAGCACTTGTCCTGCTGGCAGAATTAAGTTCTAGGAGCGGATCAGTAGGGAAGGATAAGTGGACCAGTCGAGTCAGATAGTAATCGATCCCTACGGAAAGTGGAGGCAAAGATGTGTTTAGTGGCAGGATCCTTTTGGAGATGGTGGAATCCTTTAAAGTGGTGTATTTTCGGCAACTACATCAATGTCATGGCATTTCAAATGCTCATCTCGTACGACTAAAATGATACAAGAATAACTTCCTCCATTATTCAGAAAGCAGTGAATTCAGGTTTCAATCATCCCCGGGTGGGAAATATCTAAATGTCCTAATGTTACCTTAAACCTTTGCTAAGGGATTAATTTCTACTTCCTAATCTATTTTATCTCTGCTCCATCAATCCGATTAGCCCTTGGCCTTCTGTGCTTCGAAGAGCCAATACTTCCTTTTTCCTTTAGCTAGAAAGCTCCATCCCAGGCACCATCCTGGTGAATCTCCTCTGCACCATATCCTTCTTTCAGTGTGGTAACCAGATCTGTAAAGAGTCCCAACTTTAGCCTCTAACCCTCAGCTTCAACAATGATGTATATTATGATTACATATTACCTTCCTGTTCTTGTGTGCTCCAGCTAATCAAGGCAGGCATGCTGAGTGTCACCTTCATCAGCTTATCTAGGTGTGCTGGTGCTTTAAGGGTTTCTTGGACACGTGAACCTCGGTCCCTCTGTATACAGTTCTTTCTAGGATCCTACAACTTGTTGTATATTTGCAGGGGTTCCCAACCTTTTCTACACTGTGGACCAATACCATTAAGCAAAGGGTCTGTGTAATCCAGGTTGGGAACCTCTTTAAGGCTAGGATACATACATTGAGTCACAGATATCACCACAAAATGCATCATCTCATATTTTTGCTATTTTGTTCCATCTGCTATTTCTCTGCCCACTTTACTGTAGTAAAAGACTGCCCTGTCTATCACCTCTACAAATGTTCCTGTCATCCGTGAGCTTTACTATTTATTCCACCTACATTTATGTCCAGATCATTAATGTGTATATCAAGCAGTAAGTATTCCAGAACTGATCCCTGTGGTATACTACTGGTCACAGGCTTACAATGATAAAAGCAGCCTTAATCATCATTCTCTAAACATAATTTGCCAACACCCTGGTCCCCAAAGGTTTATAGATTTTGGACCAGTCTTGCAGATAGGACCTTGTCAAAGCTATTACTGAATCCACGTAAATATTAATATTATCCTTATAAACACACTTAATCACCTCCTTGAAAAATTAAATTTCATTAGTCAACGGACTCCCCTTAGTAAAGCTGTAATTACTTTGGTTCCCTTCTTGAATGATCATGCCACATTTGACAGTATCCAGACACCTACCATTTCTTCTTTAGCTAGCCAAGATTTGAAAATTATCTGAGCAATCTCACTCTCTTGCTTTCCATAGCAACCTTGGATACAACACATCAGGCCTGGCACTTGTCTACCTGTAAGCCTATTAAGATCATTACACACTTTATAATGGTAAATTGTTCATGAATTCCACCACCACCTCCTACCAGCTATCCCTTTATATTGTAAATATAGATGAGATATATTCTTTTAAAAACTCACCTACGGGAAGTCCTCCACTATACATACAGATTGCAGTTTTCGTCTCCAATGTGTCCTTCTCTCTCCCTGGCTATACTCTTGCCCTTGGTACATATTGGGATTTTCTTTAATTTTGCCTGCTATACCATTTCATGTCCCCTAATTAACTGCTAATTACACTTCCACTGCTACTCCAACACTATATTATATGCTCCTGAAAAGTCTTGCTTGCTTTCAGGTTTCTAAACTTACCATAAATTACCTTTCTCCCATTTTACCAACCTTCAAATCTCCATGAGATCCAGAGTTTTTAGATTTGCTGGCCTAATCCTTCAACAAATTGGGAACATGCTGCTCCTGAAATTTCTACCGTATATTAACTCCCACTGGTTACCTGTAATTTAGATGTTCTTAGTCCACTTTTGCCTAGTTCAGGCATATTGAAATTAGTCTTCCATCAATTTGGGACCTTAATTTCCAGCCTATTTACATTTCCCCACAGTGACATTTAAACTAAGGTTTTAATCACTTTCTCTGAAATGTCAAGTAACACTCCCTCCAATACTTTTTTCAAAGACTAAACCCAGTATCACCACTTTACTAGAGAAGAGCCACCTCTTTTCTACTAAATGCAGTAACTTAAAAATCTCCCCTGGACAGACTTTGGAGGAAAAAATAATTCTGGCCCACTACGTCTTTCACGCTCTCCTGATTCTGGTGATATTGTTGTGGGGATGTCCTGACTAACATTACCCCATCATTTTTGAACTCTTCCGTGATTTTTCTTCCATATCTGCTCCACTATCTCCTGACAGATTGGGAGCCAACAGTGCATTTCTAACAAAGCAGCTGCTCCCTTTTGATTTCTGAGCTCTACCCATAAATTTGTTGGTAAATTGGTTTAAGCTGTCACATACTGAGGTACAGTGGAAAACCCCTCTTGTATGACATTCGTACAGATTATTTCATTATAATAATGCATCGAGGCAGTACAAGGCAAATCAGTAATAGTATAGAATAAAATGCTACAGAGAAAGTGCAGATAGACAAAAATGTACAAGGTCATAACGAGGTAAATTGTGAAGTTACGAGTCCATTTTACCTACTAGGGTACTGATGCACCATCAATAACTCTCGACCATCATACAACATCCTGGAGACTGCCTCCAATCGCCTTTATACAGGGGTCTGTGGGAGGAGCCACAGGAGCAGTCAGCGGGGGTGGGGGGGGGTGCGTGTCCAGACAGGTATATGTAATTCACCACAGGTACCATTAGATAACAGTGGGGTAGAAGCTACCCTTGAATCTGCTGGTATGTGCTTTCAGGCTTTTGTATCTTCTGTTTGATGGGGTGGTGGGGAGAGAAGAAATTGTCTGGGGTTGGTGGGCTCTTTAATTAGGTTAGCCTCTTTACCAAGGCCGCAAGTACTCATTACAGACTCCATGGAGGGGAGACCTTTTCTTGTGATGTGCTGAGCTGCGTCCATGAGCCTCTGCGGTTTATTGCCGTCATGGGCCACAGTAAGCCATGATCCGTCTGGACAGAATGCTTTCTATAGTGCATTGATTAAAAAAATAAATGGTGAAAGTCAAAAGGGACTTCCCAAATTTCTTTAGCCTTTTGTATAAGCAGTTTAAGGCCTCATATGAAGAACCTTCTTGGAAGTCCAGCCTCCTTACTGAAGTTTCCCACCCTCACCCTCCATCCACGATGTCACCTGTATCCTGGAATGTTGTACTACCAGTTCTGTCCATCTTTCAATCTCATTGTTGTGATGGTAACGGTATCTTTTTCTATATGCCAGACACCACGCTCATTTTATCTGCCTTGCTTGTCAGACATGTTGCATCAAAATTGGGTTCAGTTCCATCTTGTATTCTTCCCACACATCTGCAGATGGTTTTCCTAATATACTTGTCTGTTCCTCGTCTCCTGCTGTACACCTTCCCTACCAAATTTGTGTAAACCTCCCACACAGCTCTGACAAACCTTGTTCAGAATCACCTCAAAATATTAGTGATCGGTTTATCAAGGATGTTCCTGGAATAGACTAGTGAAGGCAATTTAATACTCTAGAAGATGGAAAAAAGTGAAGGCTATAGTAGGTGTCAGCTTTTTGGATTGAATTTCTTGCAAAATGTCCATTTGAATGTTTATATGCAGGCGAAAACAAAATATGTATAATCCTCCTGTAAGTTGATGTTCTATTGCTGTAGATCTGGTGAATTTTTCAAATTATTTATAATCATGACATGTAAAGCAGTTGAGAGATTACTGTACTCAACCATGTGACCACCAGTTCTGGATTATTTTAAAACAAAAATTTCACCATTAATTTTTTTAAACCAGCTGCATAATCCTTTTGATGTTGAAAAACAGCAGAACGTTAATGATCACAATGAGAACTCCACCCCAGTCCAGCCATCGGATTTATTAAAAATACTTAATGCTCCTGAGAAACAGTCGACCTCTTCAAGATCCTCAACTAAAAGGATGTGTTCATCTGCTCCGAAGAAAGGAAAGAGAAAGGTAACATTTGGAAGGGAAATGGTTACTTATTTGCTTATAATAACATCATGACGGAGGGTGGCTCATTGGGAAGATGCTGGTTCCAATTGAGCAAGCCCAACATCCTCACTCCCTGCTCCATGTCACTCTACTGTAAATCCTCAGGTTCTCTCTTGCATCTGTCACTGGAACTACTGATTGTTCTATTAATGAATTGTCAGAACTTGAACCATGATTTCAACTCTGATGCAAAAGTGACATTTATTAGCTAAGCTGAGCACATTGTGTACAGAATGATGGCAAGACAGTTTAATTCGTAGATCTATTTCTTACCCTGAGTCTGGGTTTATGCTCAGGAGGCCTGTGGGTGCTAGCCTGGTCTGAGATCTCATGGGATTGGCAGTACTGGGTAAATGCATCAGGTAAAATCAGTCTGTCCACCATTTTATTTAACAACTCCACTTGTCCATGCACCCTCACCTACCCCTAATAAGCTATATGTGCAGTGCATAATTAATATACTTTGAATAACGTACTTGTATAACATGTATGCCACAGTGGGTTAATGAAGTGAGATGGTTTCTGATAGTCTGCCCTATTCTGCAAGAGCATGGCCAGTAATCAACTCCAAGGGACAGATCAACACTGGCGATCTTCTCACCATCCTAAGAAAAATATAAGAAACTCGGGTATCTCAGTTAGCTCTGATAATTTCAACAGGCAACCCCCACGTTATGGCTGCTGGGGTTGAAGAAGTTCACACTCAGTGTTCAAATCACTTTCGCAATATGTTAGATATGGGAGAAAATTTGCTGCTCATGGACTTTGTGTAGGGTTGGTGGTGGGGGGGGTGTATGTGGTGAAGGATGGGAGGGCAAGTAAATAAATAAATACTATTTGATTTGATTTTGACACAGGCACAGATGATGTGGCTTCTGAGTACAGAAAATTGCACTGCAGCCCATTATCTGGGAACACAACCTCCTCGTTTCACCTTACTATGTAAAATCAATTTTTTTCCTATTCAAAAATAGAACACTGAAGTTTATCCATTAATCCTGCCTTGTCACCTGTCTTTACCCTCCCTGTTTAGACTTGGTTGCTAAGGTTATTCTGAATACCACGCCAATATATTTTCGGTGTTATATCAAAATTTACTTTCAGCAGCATCTACAGTTTCAGTTTACTCGGAGTTAAAACAGCTATTGTAATTATTAATGCCTCCTGAGAAAATCCAAATAATCTCCAAATAGCAGAAACAATTAAAGCTAAAATGCAGTAGTCTTATTTGATCCATGGACCGAAAAGGGGAGTCACATAAGCTGTTGCAAAGTGTATTTTAATTTCCCTTAGGGGAGAACGATACAGTTTTTGTCATGAGACATTTAGATAAACTTTTGATCAGAAGTGGCACAACACCTATGCACGACATCAAAAAAAGTCTGTTGAATCAAAGAGCAATTACACAATTTTCCATTGAAGCAGATGCATTTTTGAAGATGGTCGTAAACAGATGAGTGCTTTGCCAATCATGTTTGGCTTTGTGTAATAGCTGCAGGGCAGATAAGTGACATTTTAATTGCTTTTTTAATAGAAGACAAACAACAATAGACATTGGAAATCTCAAATTGATGATATTGGAAGAGTCTGTTGCCAGTACTTCATATTTGGACATATTGTCATCAGTACAACATTTTGCAAATGCACAGTGTTTAAAATACTATGCCTTCCTTTATATTAATGAGATTGAATGCAAATTAGATGAACACTTGCCTAGCACTTTAATTCTGTTCTTAAGGGTTATCCTGAGCTCCCAGTTGCATTCTACATTTATTCCCTGGTTCCTATATTTTAAGTTGGAAAAAAAGCTCCAGACAGTTTGCATATGTAATCAGGTAAGAGTTGACACCAATCCAGTTAAGAGAAGGACAAAATGAAAAAATTAAGAACACAGTTGAATAGGAGAGAGAGTGCTGGCAGGATAGACGAGGTTGAGTTCAAGAACAAGATAGTTGAGGGCATAGTCATTAAGGGAATGTGATTGTGCGGAGGTGAAATTATTGAATGGTTATCCAGAGGTCTGTATGTTGATGTGCTATCAAGCTATCAAACAGTTGAAGATTTAGAATTAAACTCAATAGATAAGGAATAGAAAATTGGAATCGCTCATTGTGTGCCCATGTGACTCTCAAGTCTCCATCAGGAAATGAACATTCAAAGTACATTTATTCAATGAATGTATAAAGTATGCAACCTTGAGATTTGTTTGCTTACAGGTAGCCACAAAGCGAGAAACCTGAAATAACCCAATTAAAGGGAAGTAAAGACCACCACCTGATATACAAGAGAAATGGGGAGAAAAAGATACTATCCCTACCTAGTCTGGTGTATATATGATTGATTCTTAACTCAAACAAGAAATTCAGTTCAAGGGCAATTAAGAATGGATGGAAATGATAAACTAACCAGCTGCAACCATATCAATAACATTTTTTTTGGTGTTGTTGCAGGGGAATAACAAGTGTTATTGATATGGATGCAGCTGGTTAGGTTAGGAAGTGTAACATGTTTAGAATTGGAGAAAAATACAGGGCTTGTTGAATAGCACTGCAAATGTTCTCTCCTGCTTTTTCTTGTCTCCTTAAGGAAAAGTTATTGGCCAAGCAGGTGAATTTGGTTAATAGTAGTTGAATCATACATTGCAAACAAAAAATTGGGTTTTCTGTGGAAGGCAGGCAACTTTGTGGTACAGTTGAGTCTAATTTAATAGGATTGACTGTTCCTATTAAAAAAAAATGATTCAGAGTGATTTCAGAATATTCACTGACCTAAATAGTTCACATCCAATTTAATTTGGGTAATAGCTTTTGAATTAAACTTGATGAAATTGATTGGTTAGTCTTTTATAGACTGGAAATGCTGGTTGAAGAGCACGAGGGGGAAGGGAGCTATCACAGTCCAAGTTAGAAAATAGTCAAGTTTTTTGGAGAAACTGGCCTAACAATTGATTAGCCTGAGAGAAGTTGCAATGTTCAATTCTGTAGATTGTTATAAAGTATGCTGAATTCCTTGAGAGGGAGGGTAGAGCACAACATTCATCCTTTAACATCTGGTGTATCTTATCAAAACATATTTAGTTTAGTCTAATTCTGTTCTATGTCTGGATTTGGTCTGCCCTCAACATCTGTTTTAGCCAAAATGTGGAGCCCATTGCAGGGAGATGACAATGAT
The DNA here is from genome assembly GCF_030144855.1 of Hypanus sabinus. Lineage (NCBI taxonomy): Eukaryota > Metazoa > Chordata > Chondrichthyes > Myliobatiformes > Dasyatidae > Hypanus > Hypanus sabinus. The sequence goes on along the minus strand of NC_082712.1, from coordinate 142,653,807 downwards.
TGTCTTTAGATGTAGCATTACTCAATGTGCAACAGAGTAGTCATGGTTGTTGGAGATTAATTATTGCAAAGAATAATCAAAAATGTTATTGCTTCCCTTTTGGATGTTGATTGACCTGTATTATTTTAATAATCTCAGCTTCAAAATTCTCTAGTGGAAATAAGGTAATGTGTTGTCACACCAAGATATCTCAGAACTTGTTATTTTTAATGATCTGATCGAACGTTAATGTTTGTCTTTTGGTTTAATTAGGTAGAAAAGCTGCTTGTGTATTGCCAGGATTCCTACCAGTACTCCCTGATTTTGTCTCTTTCTCCTCCTGCCTACCCCCCACCACCCCCAACGAGACTTAGAAACTCTCAAGTCAAGCTCTACCCTATAGAAAGTGTACTAAAATATGATGTTGGTAGTGAGAGTGAAAATAAGATTGTGTGATGAGCATGTTGTTAGAATTTTAGTTTCCAAGTATACGTAAGTGGACAGTGTTAGGACACCAGCGATAAACTGTTGGTCTATTTTTTGCATAGAAAAAAAAAGATTAAAGGTGATCCTTTGAGACTTCTTGCTAATCCTTTAAGTATCAGCAAATCAAGGTGCAGAAGCTAGAGTGAGAAGTCTCTACCCTGTCAATATTCTTTTTTGGAATAAAACAACACTCTTTCTCAATAACTACATTTTTCATGAGGGAGCAGACCCTGATGATGTATCTAGCTGGATACTGAAAACCTGTGCCAACTAACTGGCTGGGCTGATTAAGGACATCTTCAACCTTTTGATTCTGTGAACTGTGGTTCCCACCCCCTTCAAAGGGCAGTAATCATGCCAGTGCTCAAGAAGAGCACTGGTGAGCTGCCTCAAAGACTATCTCACACACATCTAGAATTGCTTTGCCCCAAGAAGCAGAGGGTGGTTGTAAATGGAGTGTGTTCTGCCTGTAGGTCAGTGACTAGTGATGCTCTGCAGGGAGCTGCTCTGGGATTCTTGCTCTTTGTGATTTATTTAAATATAAATAATTTGGATGAGGAATTGGAAGGGTGGGTTAGTAAGTTTCCAGATGACAGAAAGATGCAGATAGTGTGGAGGATTGTTGTAGATTGCAGTGGGATATTGACAGAATGCAGATCTAACCTGAGAAGTGGCAGATGGAGTTCAACCCAGATAGGTGTGAAGTGATTCACTTTGGAAGTTTGAATTTGAGAGCAGAATACAGGCAGTGTGAAGGAATAGAGGGATCTTGTGGTCCATGTTCATCGGTCCCTCTAAGTTACTGTGCAAATTGATTAGGTTGTTAAAAAGCTGTGTGGTGTGTTGGCCTTTATTAGTCAGGGGATTGAGTTGAAGAGCTGTGAGGTAATGGTGCAGCTCCATAAAACTCTGGTTAGACCATACTTGGAATATTGTGTTCAGTTTTGGTTGCCTCATTATAGGAAGGATGTAGAAGCTTTTGAGAGGGTGCAGAGGAGATTTACCAGGATTCTTCCTGCACTGGAGCATGTCTTACAAGGATAGACTGAGCAAGCTAGGGCTTTTCTCTTGGGAGTGAAGGAGATTGAGGACTGACTTGATAGAGGGGTACAAAATGTTAAGAGGCATGGGTAGAGTCAGGGTGGAAATACTGTAGCTAATACAAGGGGACATAATCTTAACATGATGAAGAGAAGTGTTGAGGGGATGTCAGCAAGATGGTGATCGAGGCAAATACATCAGGGTCATTTAAGAATCTCTCAAGTAGGCACATGGATGATAGGAAAATTGGAGGAGTTAGGAAGGAGAGAGGGTTAGATTGATCTTGGAGTACATTGAAAGGTTGACACAACATCATAGCTGAAAAGGGGTTGTTCCTTGTGGTAATGTTATATGTACTGTAATGAAGATAAGAGGTTGGTTATAACTAGAGTTAACTGCTGCCTAAGCAAGGACCTGGGTCTGCTACAATACGCCTACCATAGCAAGTGATCTGCAAGTGTATGCAGTCTCACTGGCTTTACACTCTACTTTGAACCACCTAGACAACACCAAAGCATCTATGTCAGTCTGCTGGTGAATGATGCCACTTGGTGTTCAACACCACCATCTCCTCAGTTATTAATTAAGCCCTACCTCCCTGGGCAAGTTGATCCTTTCTCATCAGGAGACCACAGTTAGTATGGATTGGTATTAACATCTCCTCCACAGTGACAATCGACACAGGCACATTTCAAGGATGCCTACTTAGCCTGTTGCTCTTCTCTCTTTACACTCCTAAGACCATAAGACTTAGGAGCAAAATTAGGCCATCTGGCCCATTGACTCTGCTCTGCCGTTCAATCATGGCTGATCCTTTTTTCTATCTCCTCCTTAATCCTAGTTCCCGGCTTTCTCCCCGTAACCTTTGATGTCATGTCCACTCAAGAGCCTATCAATCTCTGCCTTAAATACACCCAACCACCTGGCCTCCACAGCTGCATGTGGCAACAAATTCACCACCCTTTTGCTAAAGAAATTTCTCTGCATCTCTGTTTTGAAAGGGCGCCTCTCTATCCTGAGGCTGTGTCCTCTTGTCCTAGACTCTCCCACCATGGGAAACATCCTTTCTACTCTGTCTATGCCTTTCAACCTTTGAAAGGTTTCAATGAGATCTCCCCTCATCCATCTGAATTCGTGACTGTATGACTAAACACAGCTCAAACACCAGCAATAAATTTGTGAAATACATTATTGGTTGTAAAATGTCAAATGGCAATGAGATGTGCAGGACTGAGACAGCTCAACTGGTTGAGTGGTGTTGCAACAATAAACTTCCAGTCAGCAAAACCAAGGAGTTGACCCTGGGCTGTAGGCGTTGTATTTTCAGAATGCATGCAATGTACAGAATAAGGTAATGCAGTTAGATGTGGGCAGGTATGACACTGTGGGCATCACTTTCTTGTGACTGAAAGGAGATCATAGCTGGGAGCTTAACATCCAAGGATCCACATTGTATTGAAACAGACAGGTAGTTAGAGGGGATGGGGTGGCTCTGTTGGTTTAAAAAAAAAACTGAAACCAAATCCTTAGAAAGAGGAGACATAAGAGCAGAAGATATAGAATCATTGTGGGTAGAGTTAAGACACTGCAAAGGTAATGAAACATTGATGGGAAGCCTCTGAACGGTAGCCAGGATATGGGATATAAATTACAAAGGGAGATATAAAAAGGGCAATATTACGATAGTGATAGGAACAGGATAGATACATCCCAAAGAGAAAGAGATATTTTAAAGATAGGATGAGGCAAATGTGGCTGGAAAGGGAAGTTAAAGACAGCATAAAAGCAAAAGAAGTATAGCAAAAATTAGTGGAAAGTTAAGAGGATTGGCAAGCTTTTTTTTAAAAAAAACACCAGCAGAAGGCAACTAAAATAAACATAAGGAGAGAAAAGTTGAAATATGAAAGTAAGCTGGCCAATAATATAAGAGGATACCAAATTTTTTTTTCAGTTAAATAGAGTAAAAGAAAGGCCAGAGTGGATTTTGGACCACGGGAAAATAAAGCTGGAGAGGTAATAATGGGGGGGGACAAAGAAATGGTTGAAAAACTTAATACTTTTGAGTCAGTCTTTACTATGGAAGACTTGAGCACAGAGGTTCCCAATTTTATATGCTATGGCATTTTTACATGCCATGGACTAATACCATTAAGCAAGGGGTCTATGGACCCCATGTTGGGAACCCCTGCACTAGCAGTACGTCAGGAATTTGAGTGTAGAAGTGAGCTATTACTAAGGAGAAGGTGCTTGGGAAGCTGAAAGGTCTGAAGATAGATAAGTCAGCTGGACCAGATGGAATACAGCTGGGTTCTGAAAGAGGTAGCTGAAGAGATTACAGGAGTATTGGTAATGATCTTTCAAGTATCACTAATTCTGGAATGTTTCCAGAGGACTGGAAAATTGCAAATGTCACACCACTCATGAAGGAGAAAGGGAGACAGAAGAAAGGAAATTATAGGCCAGTTAGCCTGACTTCAGTGGTTGGGAGGATGTTGGAATTCATTATTAAGAAAGAAGTTTTGGGGTACATGGAAGCACATGATAAACTAGGGCAAAGTCAGCAAAGTTTCCTTGAGTGGAAATCTTGCCTGACGAATCTATTGGAATCCTTGAGAAAGTAACAGGATAGACAAAAGAGTGGCAGTAGATGTTGTTTACTTGGATTTTCAGAAGGCTTTTGTCAAGATCCCACACATGAAGCTGCTTAAAAAAGTTAAGAGCCCATTTTATTAGAGGAAAAATGCTAGCATGGATAGATCATTGGCTGGAGGCAAAGAGTGAGAATAAAGCAGCCAATTGTAGTTGGCCGCTGGTGTTGAGTGATTTTCCACAGGGGTCAGTATTGGGACCACTTTGTTTCATCTTATGTCAGTGATTTGTGTGACAGAATTCATGGCTTTGTGGCCAAATTTGCAGATTATATAAAGATAGGTGGAAGGGGCAGGGAGTGATGTGAAAGCAGGGAGTCTGAAGGAGGACTTAGTCTGAAGGAGGACTTAGTTAGGGAGAACAGGTGAAGTGGCAGATGGAATAAAGTGTAGGGAAGTGTGTATGGTAATGCACTTTGGTAGAAGGAATAAAGATGTGGACTCTTCTGTAAATGGGGAGAAAATTCAAAAATCAAAGGTGCAAAGGGATGTAATTTTTTTTTGTTCAGGATTCTTTCAAGGTTAACTTGAAGGTTGAGATGTTCATAAGGAAGGCAAATGCAGTGTTAGCACTAATTTCAAGAGGACTAGGATATAAGAGCACTGATGTGATACTGAAGCTTTATAAGGTATTGTTCAGATTGCACTTGGAGTATTATGAGTTATGGGCCCCTTATCTAAGAATAGATATGCTGGCAAAAGGAGGGTCCAGAGAAGGATAATAAGAATTATTCTAGGAATAAAAGAGTTAACATACAAGGGGTGTTTGATGGCTCTGGGCTTGTACTCACTGGTCTTCAGAAGAATCGGGGGGTGGGAGGAGGTGGGGACAGAATCTCACTGAAACTTATTTAATATTGAAAGGCCTAGTTAGAGTAGATGTGGAGACAATGTTTCCTATATGAGTGAGTCAAAGCCGCAGAATAGAGGGATGTCCATTTAGAATGGAGTTGAGCAGGGATTTGTTTAGCCCGAGGATGGTGAATCTGTGGAATTCATTGTCACAGATGGCTGTGGAGGCCAAATATTGGGTAAGTTTAATGTGGAGGCTAATGGGTTCTAATTAGTCAGGGCATCAAAAGCCATGGGGAGAAGGCAGGAGAATGGGGTTGAGGGGGATAATAAACCAGACATGATGGAATGGCAGAGCAGACTTAGAGGGCTGAATGGCCTAATTCTGTTCCTGTGTACTGTGGTTTTATTTCAAAACATTTAGTTTAACTCAATTAATTGTAAAAATGCCTAACATTTCATACTTACCCGGTTGCTCTCTCAACCACTCCTCGCTTTTGAAATGACTGGAGTGTGCTCTGCACAACAGGAAGTTTCCTGTGTGACTCCTGGGATTGCTTCATGGCCCATGGTTTATTCAGAGTTCTTACAGTTGCCATCACCCATGAATAGTCATTGCCTTGGACCACATGGACAACAGGACAATTTGAACCCCGGATCTTGAGGGTTGGATATGAGCCGTTTGCAAAAGTGCTTTCCGACAGTTTTCATTCAGGGTTCTTTGTTTCAGAGTAGGAATTGTTAAGCCATGTCTGTTTTGATTTCAGAAAATCATGTATCAGAATGAGAAACCTTGAAAGGTGACGGTTTATGGGAAGGCCTGTGTTACTCTTTATTTGAATTCCTTCTCCATGAACTGTTGTGTTCTTTCCACTGAAAACTGGGTCAAATTTGAAAGGGCTGGGGTTCATTTTAAAATTCCGAGATTACCCTTGTTAATCAGAGTTGTGGTGCTTCTTACTGGCTACAAAAGACTTGAGAGCCAGCTGGAAGTGTAAGCTTAAACTGTTGTGAATCCAGAACTATAGCAGAAGTTCAGAGAATGATATTTTAAAGCCAGCTTTCTTAATATGCAGGAAGCTTGTTTTGCTTATGATAAGCAAGCACCCTGTTTAAGATCTAGGAATTCAAGTTGCCACAGTGTAAAATGTCGCCTTGTTACTGTATGTATGTGATGCACCATCAATAACTGACGGAGACGTGAGGTGAGATATAGGCTTTTATTAGTTGGGAGAAAGAACAAGCAGCAATTGACCACCACACTACATCCTGGAGACTGAGGCCGGGGCTGTGTCTCCAATCGCCTTTATACCGGGGTCCGTGGGAGAAGCCACAGGAGCAGTTAGCAGGGGGGGGGGGGGGGGGGCGTGTCCAGACAGGTATATGTAGTTCACCACAGTATGTTAAAGATCAACTCACTCACTTGTGAATTAACATTTAAAATAGCAGATCCCAAATTTCTAACCCACAGCCCTGATACCACTGTGTTGTCCTAGTATTTAACCTGGTAGATCTTGGTAACTGTGCTTATATATTTCTAACTACAACCAGCTTTAAAATACACTGTGTTTCACCAGTTGGGAATTCTACTGAAATTTGATATAAGCATAAAATCTTGTTTGAAATTTGATCTCCCTCTTGTACTAATATACTTTTATGGTGTATATTTTTCAGTGTTCTGTTTCAGGCCAAATAGAATCCACACTAACTGTGAACAAGGAAGCTTTGCATCCTGCCCCTTTATTGATTGAATTGCATGCACCACTGACTGTGTCCAGGTCCCAGGGTGACTCTCGGGGCCATCAGCCAGAAAACGTACTGATAAACTTGGAACCAAAGAAGACAAAGTACAAGGTTCTATTCACATAATATTTACTGAAATCTGACAATTTATGACAGTTTTCTATTTTGTTAAATGGGAAAGCACATGATATATTGGTACAGATAACAAAGGTAGGATGAAGCTAATGTAGGAAAGGTGTGAAATCACTTTGAACTGAGTTAATAAGTAGCAAGGTCTGAAAACTATGGGAGCAGTTTTAATGCTCTTAGCAATATTTCTGAATCAAAGAGGTAAGTGTTAAGAAAGCTGAGCATCCCAGGTTAATAGGAAATTGCATCTGGAGTAAGGACTGCCTATGACTTTGAATTGGGTAGGTATTGTGGATCATGATCAGGATCTTGAATGAGGTCAGGGCTCAAACAATGTTGAGTTTGAGATGAAATTCAGTGTTTTGATACATTGGAATGGAATGGCCTTTTTGTTCTATTAAGCAAAATTCTTGGCAAATTATTGTCAGAATATTAGGTAAGATAGAAGTTGCTCCCCACCCCCCCCAGTCTCATTGACAATTAATGGAGTCATAAACACATGAAGTTGTGGGCTTTATTGCTTCATTGAGCAGTGCCCAATTGGAGATTGGAAGCCCAATAAGATGCGTTCGTTGATTGAGTAGAAAAGGCAGTGACTCCCGGCAGTTTGGTGCTTTGAGTAGTGGCCAATCAGCATTTGGGATTGATTAGCAAAAATGAACTAAAGTAAGGCAGCAGAAAGTGGAGTGGGCCAGTGTCGGAGTAGTTAGAGTGGAGATTATTTCTTGGGCTTTAGCTCTTCGAAGCTTCAGCGAGAAGAGGTTTCAGTGAGAGAAGGCAAAAAAAACTGTAGGTAGAATTTCCCTTTCTCCCTCCCCCATGCACCCTTTTTAAAAAAATATCTTCTCAATTAGAACAGTAGAGGTCCCAGGAAGGATCGTGGAATGCTCCTCTTGTGAGATGCGGGAAGACAGGGAGACTTCCAGTGTCCCTGATGACTACACCTGCGAGAAGTACATTCAGCTGCAGTTTTAGCACAGCATGTTTAAGGAGTTGGAGTTGAGACTGGTTGAATTCCAGATCACTCAGGAGGCTGAGGGGGTGTTAGGCAGGGCATATGGAGAGATAGTTACACCAAGGTACAGGACACAGGAAGCTGGGTAATAGTCAGGAAGATGAAAAGGGTTAAACAACCAGTGAAGAGTACCCCTGTGGCCATTTCCCTCAATAACAGCTATATCATTTTGGGTACTGTTTAGTGGGGGGATGGGGGATTGGAATGACCTGGCAGAGGAAAGTCACAATAGTTGAGTCTCTGGTGTTGAGAGGCTCTGCGATTCAGAATGGTGGGAGGAGGGGGGGAGAAGAGGCAAGCTGTGGTGATAGGGGATTGATTAGTTAGGGTAATTGAAAGGAGGTTCTGTGGATGAGAACGAGATTACCCAATGGTATGTTGCCTTTCAGGTGCTAGGGTCTTGGACATTTCGGATTGAGTCCTCAGCATTCTTTAGAGGAAGGCTGAACAGCCAGAGGCTGTGGTCCGTGGAGGTACCAATGACATAGTTGGGAAGAGTGATGAGGTTCTGCAGAATGAGTTCAGGGAGTTAGGCGCTAAATTAATGGGCAGGACCAACAGGGTTGTAATCTCAGGATTGCTACCTGTGCCATGTGCTAGTGAGGCCAGAAATGGGAAGATCATACAGCTTAACGCATGGCTAAGGAGTTGGTGTAGGAAGGAGGGTATAAGATTTTTGGATCATTGGGCTGTCTTTCAGAGAAGGTAGGATCTGTACAAAAGGGATGATTTACACTTGAACGTGATTGGGGGGGGGGGTTCTAATATCCTAGCAGGAAGGTTTGCTTCTGTTGCATGTGGGGGTGGGGGTTTGGGATTTAAACTGTCGCAGGGAGATGGGATCCAGAGTGTGCAGATGTGTTGTTAAGACATCAGACAAAGTCAGGAATCAAAAGGTTGAGTATGGTGCAAAGGTTGAGCTGTGTGTGTTTCAATGCAAGTAGTATCGTAGGAAAAGTGGATGAGGTCAGGGCATGGATCAACACTTGGAATTATGATATTGTAGCCATTAACGTGACTTTGTTGCGGGGGGGGGCAGGAATGGCAGCTCAGTATCTGGGGTTTTCTTTTTTTAGATATGACAGAGCAGAAGGCATTAAAGGAGGAGGGGTGGCATTACCAGTCATGGAAGATGTCATGTAATTGCTCAGTCAGGACTGATTGGAGAACTCATCTAGTGAGATGTTATGGGTGAAACGATTAATAACAAAGTCTGGCCACATTAATGAGGCAACATTATAGACCACCCAACAGTTCAAGGCATTTAGGGGAACAAATTTGTAGAGAGCTTGCAAGAAAGCAAGTTTGTTATAGTAGGTGATTTTAGCTGCCCACAAGTTGACTGGGACTCCCATACTATAGAAGTACTAGACAGGATAGAGTTCTACAAATGTGTTAAGGAAAGTTTCCTTAATTGGTATGCAGAAATCGCTACAAGAGTGTGTGTGATACTTGATTAGGGAATGAGACAGGGCAGGTGACAGAAGTTTGTGTAGGGGGACACTTTGCAACTAATGATCACAGTGCCATTAGTTTCAAAGTAAATACGCGAAAAGATAGGTCTGGTTTGTGGGTTGAGATTCTAAATTGGGGAAAGGCCAATTTTGATGGTATCAGAAACTATCTGGCAAGTGTGGATTGGTACAGGTTGTTTTCTGGCAAAATGTATTTGGTAAGTGGGAGGCCCCCAGAAGTGAAATTTTGAGAGTACATAACTTGTATGTGCCTATCAGAATAAAAGGGAAAGATAACAGGTTAGGGAACAAAGGACAAATTTGGTCCTCCAGAAGATCAGGATGATAATCCATGTATGGAGCCAAAAGAGATGGGAGAGATCTTAAATTTTTTTTGTATCTGTATTTATTCAGAAGATAGACTCGGTCTACAGAACTCAGACAAAGCAGCATCAACTTCATGGGCACTATACAGATTACAGAAGAGGAGGTGTTTACTTGTCCTGAGGCAAACTAGGGTGGATAAATCCCCAGGGCCAGACCCTGTGGGAGGCAAGTGCAGAAATAGTAGGGTTTTATCAGAGATATTTAAATCACCCTTAGCATAGGGGAGGTATCAGAGGATTGGAGTATAGCCAATGTTGTTCTGCTGTTTTTGGAAAAAATGGGCTCTCAGCATACAGCAGAAAATTATAGGCTGGTGAGCCTGATATCAGTAGTGGGAAAGCTATTGAAAGTTATTCTAAGGGACTGGATATATAAGTATTTGGATAGGCATGATTGATTAAGGATACTCAGCATGCTTTGTGCATGGTAGGTCATGGCTAACCAATCTCAGAGTTTTACCAGGAAGGTGGAAGAAGGCAAGGCAGTGAATGTTGTCTACATGGACTTTAGCAAGGCATTTGACAAGGTCAGGCATGGGAGATTGGTCAAGAAGGTTCAATTGCTTGGCATTCAAGGTGAGGCAGTAAATTGGATTAGACATTGGTTTTGTGGGTGAAGCCAGAGAGTGGTAGTAGATGGTTGCCTCTCTGACTGGAGGCCTGTGACTAGTGGAGTGCCGCAGAGATTGGTGTGGGTCCGTTGTTCGTCATCTGTATCAATGGTCTGGATGATAATGTGGTTGATAACTGGATGACAACTGGATCAGCAAATTTGCAGATGACACCAAGATTGGGGGTGTTATGGAAGCAAGGAAGGCTATTATGCAATGGGATATAGACTAGCTGGAAAAACGGGCTGAAAAAACGGCATATGGAATGTAATGCAAACAAATGATGTGTTGCACTTTGGTAGGACCAACCAGCTTGGTCTTACACCATGAAAGGTAGGGCACTAAGGAGTGTGATAAAACAGAGATCTGGGAATGCAGATCCATTATCCGTTGAAAGTTGCATCACAGGTAGATAGAGTTGGAAAGAAAACTTTTGGCATATTGTCTTTAATAAATAAAAGTACTGAGTACGGGAGTTCATATGTTATGTTGAAGTTGTATAAGACATTGGTGTGGCCTAGTTTGTAGTACTGTGCGCAGTTTTGGAAACCTACCTACAGGAAAAATATAAATTTTCTCTATATTCTTTTAACTTTATTTATAAGGATGTTGCTGGGTCTGTAGGAACTGAATTTATAAGGAAGAATTGAATGCATTAGGATTTTATTCCTTGGAAGGTAGAAGATTGAGAGGAGATTTGATAGAGGTATCCAAAATTATGAGGCTTATAGATAGATTAAATGCAAGCAGGCTCTTTCTGCTGAAGTTGTGTGGGACTATAACCAAAGTCATAGGTTAAGGGTAAAAGGTGAAAAGTTTAAGGGGAACATGAGGGGAAATGTCTTCACTCACTCTGTCATGATAGACACACTACTAATGCAAGTGGTGCATGCGAGTACAATTTAAATGTTTATGGGAAGGTTGGATATGTACGTGGATGGTGGGGATATGGTCCCCATGCAAGTTGATGGGAGTAGGCAGTTTAAATGGGTTAGCTTGGACCAGATAGGCCAAAGGGCCTGTACTTTTCTATGTCTCTATTTCTGTCTCAATTACATCATTAGAAGATTAGGCCTGCTTAGAACACTGTTTTGGATTGTTAGGATTGCCATAAAATTATTTTGATTTTTTTACATTTAACTATCTGTTTGTTATAATCGGTACTGAAGAACTGATCTCTGTTTCTAAGTCTAAAGACAGTGACAATGGAGAACCAAAGGAATCCATGGAAACTGAACAAAGCCCTTTCCAGGAGGACAGCTGCAAGGAACCAATGAACCTTTCTGTTAATGCTGAAAGTAAGCTGGCTTCTTCATTCATGGTTCACACGTAATCTTTCACAATACCGGTTCCAGCTTTATCCTCATATTCCTTGGTTCACTTAATGTCTGCAGTGATTTGAATGAATATGGTTTCAATAGGGACATTTAGAGAAATGTGTACAACATACATCCTGAAATTCTTATTCTTCGCAGACATCCATGAAGACAGAGGAGTGCCCCAAAGAATGAATGGCAGATAACAGTTAGAATCCCAAAGCCCCCCCCAGCTCCCCCTCCCACGCATAAGCAGCAGCAAAGCAATGACCCCCCCCCCCCCCACACAACACCAGCAAAAAAAAAGCATGGGCACTTTTTACATAATAATCTGACTTAAAACCTAGCCTCTACAGGCCTCTTTTTTTTTTGTGAATAGTTTTCTGATGGTATAAATTTTTTTGCATTTTCTAGATCCTAGAGCCAGTGGATCTCAAGATTTGACACTGGATTCACAGAATGAAGGAACCATGGATGACATTGCAAACCAGAGGTGACAAGTGATGGATGATGTAACAGCCTATTAGACACAATCTATACACAGTAGAGCAATGTATGAGTTAAAAGTATTGATGTGTATGGAAACAGAAGGAAATAAAAAGAATGGTGCACATGTAAGAAGACAGCCAGAAAGGTGCATGCACAAGCAAGAGAAAATCTGCAGATGCTGGAAATCCAAGCAACACACACAAAATGCTGGAGGAACTCAGCAGGCCAGGCATTGTCCATGGCTCCATCATCCATCACTTGTAACCATTGATCTACCTGGCCTGCTGCATTTTGTGTGTGCTGCTTGGGAAGGTGCATGTGTTGTTAGAAGGCTGGAAAAGTACACCCAAGTGGTGAAAGGAACAGTCCATCAGATTGGAACATCTGACAAAGTTTAACGCAAAGAGACATGACATACAGATGGTGTGAAGAAAAGAGAAGTGTCTCTAATGTGCACAAGAGTAGAATAGTTCACTGATAGAGTCCATAGTGAATTAGCTGGAAAAAGAAAAGAGTTGGGAAGATGCATTGCATTTTCCCCCCGATTTTTCTTCCTTTTCTCCATTTATTAAGTTGAAGTGAAATATAGGAATGAGAGAACTGCAAGTGCTCACTGCTACATCTTGAAATTTTTGGAAGAAAAAAATGTCATTTTCCTGTCCTTGTGACATAGTTTTTTGATTGTATGATGTTATTAGTGGTGTTTTTTGTGAGGTTGATGAAAAGTAAGACTGGTTCCTCAGACTTGTTAGAAATCTTACCCCTCTGATTTTCGGGTGTTTGAAACAGCAGTTGCTTGGATTTGTATAGTACCTTTTAATGTGAGGGGTATAGTAATAATAGTGAATGGCTTAAAATTCCTTGCTAGTTTCATATCCTCTTTCTTAATGTCGACGTGTTCCAGCCTATTAGCCTGTTCCTTGCTGTCCTTACATTCATTGATTTCCATCTCACAGGTGAATACTGAGGCAGAATATTTATTAAGAACCTTCCCCACCACCTCCAACTTGTACACATTTCCTCTTTTATCCCTCATCAGTCCTACCCTCACTTTAGTCATCCTCTTGTTCTTCATGTACACGTAGAATGCCTTGGGATTTTCCTTAATCCTACTCATTCTCATGTTACCTTCTAGCTCTCGTCCTTAAGCTCTTTCCTGGCTACCTTAGAATGAAAGAGCCCTGTCTGATCTTGGTTTCCTAAATTTTAAGTATTCTACTTTCTTCCTCTTGACTAGATGTTCTACCTCTCTTATCCTCCATGGTTCTTTCCCTGCCTCAATGGGACAAACTGATCCAGAACCCCATGCAAGTGCTCACCAAACAACCTCTGCATTTCTGTTTCTTTTCCTGAGTACATCTGGTCCCAATTTATGCTCCCAAGTTCCTGCCTATTAGTCTCATAATTCTCCCTCCCCCAGTTAAATACTTTGCCATTTCACCTGCTACAATCCCTGTCCACAGCTAAAGGCAAACACCAGGGAGTTGTGGTTGCTGTCTTCGAAATGCTCACCCACTGAGATCTGTCACTGGAGCCTGGCACTAGACCCAGTGTAGTCTCTCCTCCACTTGGCTTGTCCACGTCTTGTGTCAAGAATCTAGGAAATATGAGTCACCCATAACAACAACCCTGTTAATTTTGCACTTTTTCAAAATCTGCATCCCGATCTGTTCCTCTGTGTCTCTGTTGCTATGGGGGTAGGATCGCTCTCCCAATAGAGTTATTGCTCCCTCCTGTTCCTGACTTCCACACATTGACTTGTAGACAAGTCCCACCACAGTTCCCTTCCTCTCTGCACTGATTAGAAATGCCACTCCCCCACCTCTTTTACCTCTCTGCCTGGCCCTTTTGAAATGTCTAAACCCTGGAATGTCCAGCAGCCATTTCTGCCCTTGTGACAGCTAAGTCTGTAATGGCCACAACATCATAGATCCATAAGCTGATCCATGTTCAGCACCCTGGTTGTTGATACAAATCAGATTAAAATAGACATACACGAACCATTCAACTGACTGCATTGATGCCCTATCTGCTGCCTCATTTCTCAGTCTTTCCACATTTTGTATCTACCTTTACACCAACTGTTTACAGTTACAGTAACTGTTCTATTGGTTTGCTCAGGATGTTTGCAGGAAAATGATTGTATGTGGTGGCATGTATATATTCTAATGATAAATTTTACTTTGAACTGCTGCATCCTCTGTACCATTTGTACCTTTGATCACCATTTGAAATCCACAATATTGTGTGCAGAGGGAAAAAAAAAACTCCATTCTGCAAGAGAAGTTTGGATTAGTACATTGATGAGAGGGGTTTGGAGAGGTATGGTCTGAATGTAGGTAGACAGAACTTGACAAAAAATCAGGTTGGCACAGACTAGATGGGCTGAATGGCCTGTTTCTGTGCTGTGGTACTCAATGCCAAATCTGCAGTCTTTTCATTGAGCTCTCAGTTAGAGAAGGAGATCATGCCTTTACACTCCAACATTCTGTAGACTATTTCCTGTATTTCAATTTTACTCTAGTCAATAATTATATGATTTTTAATTTGCTTCATATAGGGCTCAAAAGGATGGGGTGAAGTTACCTTATGTGCGTTTGGAGCGATTGGAGATCTGTGCACCATCCGCCGGCCAGCTCCCCATCTTCAAAGTGCAGTCAGCTGTTGATGAAGATGAAAGTAAATCCCTTGTCATGATGGACAGTCAGACTTCAAATACTGCAACAAAGGTGAGCAGAGAGAGATTTGATGCCAGCAACTCATAAAACAATCTGTTAAACTTCAATAAATTAAATGTTTACTAACCCAAGTGCTGCATGGTTTTGTTACAATTAAGTGTATGAGTATTGGATTTGTTGGGAAAAATTAAATCAATATACACTATCCCATTTACCATGATAATGGAGTTTTTTTTGTCCTTATAGCTTGCTTTTATTTCCTAGTGTTATTTGGCAGGGCTTAGATTAACATATGGTAGTTTCTGTTTTGTGGGTTCTATATTTCCTGTGCTAAATAACGATCTATCATTGTGTTACAAGCTCAGTTTGTAATGCTCTCTCATTGGTGAGCTGATAATTTTTTTACGAAGGACTTTGTTTCTATGTACCTGCAGCACAATAACATGAGCCAGAGTTGCATCAGTTGAACATTTACAAACTCTTAGTAGTCTCTCAGAAAACAAAGTGAAAGCAAGCTAAGTTGATGCTTAGAGAGAAAGCTAGAGCTGATTTACTAAACATTTTTAAAGTTGATATGATTGTTGCTTGCATTGCCTATTATATTTTTGTTTAAAATTAGAAGTGATGCAATACTTATGGAAATGGTTGCCCTGGGTTTACTTTCTATATTAACGTTGTTACTTTTTGTTGAAGAACATTACTCTGGACAGCACTCTCACCCCGCCGAACTCGAACCCTCCTCCTCCTCAACAATGTGAGGCAGAAGAGGCAGCAGTTACCTCTGAGCTGCCACCCGATGTTGCACCATTCCCATCTCCTTCAGATGACAAAACCTCGGAAGCAAATTCTCATGCGACCCCAAATGCAGCAAGCGCTACAGACGACAACGAGGATTACTGCGCGGTCTGTTTAAATGGCGGGGAGCTGTTGTGCTGCGACCGATGCCCAAAGGTGTTCCACCTCAGCTGTCACGTGCCTTCTCTTCTCAGCTTCCCAATGTAAATCTATTTAGTTACTTGTCACCTTTGTCTGTTAATGGTGCACTTTATGATGAGGTTGAGAATTCAAGTTGGTTTTGACAGGGATTCAAAAAAAACCCTATAAAAGCAGAGTTACCAGAATATCAATCATGCTATTACTGTTGTTCAAATCATACTACTATTTATTATTTAAAAAAGTGGAATTCAGAATCATGGCTGTGACACTGAAGAAGGCCATTTGGCCCATTGTGTCCAGGCTGGATCTAGTGAGTTGGTCTTTAACTAACTTGCTGGTTCCACTTCCTAGCATTGCAAGTTTTTCCTCATTGTATATTTACCTAATTCCCTCTTGGAAGCTAAAAGAGTGAACATTTCCACCACACCTGCAGGTAGTGCATTCTCGATTCCAAACACATAATGTTTTAAAAAAAAATATTCATGTCATTCCTTTCTGTACCAACAACTACCCTCATCATGTTATATATTTGAATCAGTTTTCACCTCAACACTTTCCACAATAAGATAAAGAAGATAAAGACGTCAGTGGGATTTTACACTGCTCTGTGAGGCAGGGCATCTCAGAGGAAGAAGTGATTATGGAGATGTAGAATAAAAGGAAAATGTTCAAAATGTAGGGATTTCAGGGTCTTTGTGAGAACAGGAGGAAAATACAATTGAAAGGCGTATACTATTGTAGGCTTTATAGAGAAACATTTTTGCAAGAAAGAAATGCAAAACTTTAAAAATACTGTAATTTGCTTGCCTTGTAATAGAGTGCCTGGTTTTGAATGCTCTTAGGTAAACAAAGTGAATAGGTACAGAGAAACTGCAGAGAAGATTCATATAACACATGACAAAACACCAAAGCGATGTCCAAGTTTTGAGAATTTGGGTGTCTCTTCATTAGAACAAAGGATATGATGAGATCAGGCTGACATGTCAAAAATACAGCCAGTTAGTGAACTGGCGACCAGAAAACATGAGCTTACTGTGCAAAGCAATAGAGCCAAATGAAAGAATTATCATTGCTGAAGCTTGTCAAGTCATGAAAAGCAGAAAAAAAAGCAGTATCCATAAATTTTAAAAAGAAAGTGTTTGCAATGGGAGAGTCAAATTTGCTGGATACTTTCAATGATCAAGTACAGACATAAACTAAATAGCCTCTTTTGTGCTGTAGAATTCTCTGAACCCATTGTGTTGAAACAAGATGAATACATTGAAATAAATTTGTCTTTTTTTCTCTGAAATAACGTGCAGCTATTTTACTGAAGTACTCAGTACAGCAAGCTGTGGTTTACTGATACTAATACAAAACAGGATACAACATGAAACCAAAACGGTGATTAATTGCTAGATTATATTTTTAAAGATTTAAGCGATCGGTGTAACTAAGGATTACATTGTTGTGTCATGTCTTTTAATTTGTATCTGCAAATCAGTGCAAGGTGACCTGTGCTTACTGAGTTTTATTTTGAAGCATACCTTTAAATGGGAATTTCACTGCCCCCCTCTTCTCCCCTCCCGCCACCCATTGATATCTATTAGCGGTGTCCTACTATCTGGATTTATGTTACACATTTTGTTCTGGTATCTAAGAGCTTTAGATGACTTAATTTTGAAGTCTTTGATCTCAATTTCACTTACAATGTAATTTTGCTGGGAATTTGACAACATTACTACCTTTCCCTCTCAGCTACATGCAAATTGACGACTTCAAAAGAAACAAGACAGGTTTAATTCGGCATTTTTAGTATATATACGTTATTTTTAGGGTTTCTCTTTCCAAAGCTTTTATGTCTCCAATATCTTAATATAATTTAAAGACTTCACAGGGAAAAGTGATTCTGGTGATTAGATTTGTACTTGAAGACAGAATATAGCCATTTTTGCCATTTATGCAAAAATTGAAAACATTCAAAAAGAATATTGCTTCCAGCAAAGCCACATGCATCAAAAAAACCTTCCATGATGGAGATAATACTGCAAATAGGCAGCAACCAGGGATGGCATCTTGTACCATTTCCCTGGTTAAAAGTAGCTTTGACACAGGCACCATCTTAGAGTAGATTTATTTTAAGTGAAGGATGTTTTGACTGTTGAACAGCATAATTTAAAAACATGTCCTTTGGTGCATTAGTTTATATAAAGTTAAACAATATGCTAAACAATTGGCTAATGTTTAAGATTGCAAGATTTAACTGTAATCAAGGCAACAGAAATTGGTCCAGAGAGAAACAAAACTCTGCAGATCTTGGAGATTGCAGCGCCAACAAAAGTTGTGGAAGATGTGCAGCAGGCAGACTGTATTTAGAGGGAGCGAGTTAAAATTTCCATTTCTTAACCAGACCACCAGTAATTGTTCTTTACTCCTTTCGTTCAGTTGTACATTAAAAATATTGATTTACAGGGGTGAGTGGTTGTGTACATTGTGTCGGAATGTGGTGATGCCAGAAGTGGAATATGATTGTGAAAATACGCGGCATATCAACGAAAACAGGGGAATAAGGACATTACAGGGACTCTCCATAAGTGACCAAAGGGTGAGTAGCAGCCCATAAGTTCAGTTGTCTCTAATGTTTGGGATTAGTGCATTGTATGGTGTTGCAGTGTGAATGAATTTCATTCTGATGTCTTTGAATCAACAATCAGGCAATGGTTGAAAACAAGTTGTTGGATTTGCAGATATTTGGAAAGGTGATTGTAGTATTCCCTAACTACTTGTTTATAGTAACTGAGTGCAACTATCTGAATATTATCTATTTAAAAGGGGAAACTTTAAGGGCTGTAGAGTAAACTTTCCTTGGGTTTCCAGCTGAGTAATGGTGTTGATTTTAATTGACGTTTCACTGACAGACTCTGCCATCTTCATCAAGGATGATGCCTAAGCACGGCAAGTCTGGTGGTATATACACCTCTGTCATCCACCCCTGTTGATTGGTTAATCCTCAACCAATCAGGTTTTTGCTGTCCCACCTTGTTTGCAATCTAATTTCTGAAAACCTGAATGGTTGGAGACGAGCCAATCAGGAGGGGGTGGGTGTGGGGTGGTGGTGGTATATATACCACCAGACTGGACGTGACCAGGCATCATCCCTTATGAAGGTGGCTGAATTTGTCACTGAAAATCAATTAAAATTGATACCTGTATCCATCTGGAAGCCAAAGAAGAGTTTATTTGTCATATATGACAGAAAAGCAGTAGATCCTTTATTAAAGGGCTATGCTTTCAATGTTCAACAGCCATGCAGTTCAGTAGCCTTCCACTTTTCTCTCTTTCTTTCAATATTTAGTCTAAATTGCTCTTCTAGGATGGAGACTTAGTGGGTAGTGTGTAGATGAATATATGAGCTGTATCCATTCTGAGAGTTTCTTTCCTAACTTCAAACTGTATTGCCTACAGAAATGTGAAAAGCTGACTTTACACTTGTACTGCTACCCCCTCAGCCTGCCCTTTCATGAGCCTGTCAGCCCACTGGTAAGTATAGTTCACTGGCATTTGCTGTTGTGTTTCACAAAGGTGAGTGCAACCTTTGGCTACAGTAAATCGTACAAAGCAACTGCCTTAATGCAGTGAAGGAACTCATCAGCATATTTGTGGAGAATTGCCTTGCCAATGCACTAGTGCTAAAGCATCAGTTTGGTCATTAACCAGTTGCATCTAACTTGCACACTGCTTGTACACAAAGTATTAAGTGATTTTGAACTGTATTTTAACTCAAGTATGGATTGTGTGAATGGGCCAATGTACTGAATCTCAGGGGTGAATCTGTGGAATGCTCTAGCGCAGACTGCGGCCGAGGCCAAGTCCGTGGGTTTATTTAAGGCAGAAGTTGATCGATTCCTGATCGGTCAGGGCATCAAGGAATATGGTGAGAAGGCAGGTGTATGGGGTTGAGTGGGATCTGGGATTATCCATGAAGGAATGGCAGAGAAGACTCGATGGGCTGAATGGCCTAATTCTGCTGCTATGACTTATGGCCTTCAAGGAGGTAATTTAATATTGTGCATTTAGGCGCTGACATTGGCTCATTTTTGAAGGGCAAATATGTTATGTAGTAGATCAAGAGGGCCAGCATGACCTATGAGGACATCACAGGGCATGGGTAGTGGTGCAGAGCATGATTACTGTAGTTTAGGTAATCAATTTTACAGATATTAAAGTATCCCAATCTTGGGGCAAGACCACATGAGAGGGCTAGTGGTTCCTTAGGTTAAAGTTTTACCTGGGCTATAGCTCTTCCTTGGTCCAGCACCGAAACATTGGCCTAGATTATGCCTTCAAAAACTTCTGAGCTTGAAGCCTGTCTTCTGATGCTGGGGTAAGAATGCTATCACTTAGCCAAGCCCCTGACTCTATAGCTCATGAAACTAAAATCCACTGATAGTGGGGAAAAATGAAATGAAAGCAAAATGCTGGAAGGTTAGACATCATCCATGTAGAAACAGTGAGAGCAAACCTTTCAGGTCAATCAGGTTTTAGAAATGTAACCATTTTAATCAAGTATTGAGGCACTATAAAGCGAACTGCCAGAAGATAGAAGACAGGGATGATTAAATGGCTGTGTAAATAAAATGTGTCTATCTTTTGTTTTGGTTCATCAATGCTTTTCCTTTCTAATGCATGCTGCTAACTATTTAATGATTGGTTTTATTCAGGCCCGTCATTACTACCAGATAATCAAAAGACCAATGGATCTTTCTACTGTGAGGGCAAAACTTCAGAAAAAGAGCCCACTCCATTATTACACACCTGAAGAATTTATTTCTGACATTCAGCTTATGTTTATGAACTGTGCAAAATTTAATTATGTGAGTAAGATGTACAGATGCTATCTGATTTTAATTGTCTCTTAGAAGTCCTGACGTTGCTTTTCACAGTCTGCAGGACATTGATGTGCTATTTTACCAGTGTTATGGCATGAGTTAATTCAGCTGTGAATCTACCATTATGTAGGTTTGTTGTTGTCAATTTATACCATAGAACGTTCAGGTGTTTGAAAGCAACTTTCATTTTAGCCTAGTATCGGTTTGCATCTTCTGGAGAATTTGAAAAATCTCATCACAAGGAACTTAGTTTTGCTATTTCTTACAAACAGTGAGTAATAGATGGACGAAGGACACGTGCATAACTTCAGATGGCTCCCATGTACATGAATAGTTCAAGGCTCCTTTAGAAATCGTAATTTCAGTGTACATTTCAACAGTGAAGGAGATCCTTTACAAACTTTCTTAAGGATGGATATTTTAAAGCTGCATTTAATTAAATGTTCATATCAGAATGATGTATTTATGAATCTTAATAAGTTTGGAGATGTATAGTTCCATGCCCTGTCTACACAGTTCTCTGAACTCATTTGGCCAAAATGTAAATTTTAGAATTGGCTTTAGTGTTTTCCCATGCTGAGGAGGTGCTAAACATAACAGCTATTTTTAGCATTCTTAAATAGAAATTGTCCATTTACTACTGATGGCAATGGTTTATAAACTTCATTTAACCTCTTTAATGGCTAAACTTTTCATAAAGTAATAGTACTTCAAATCAATGCATTCATTTTTGATAGGTGACAGCACAGAGGCAGAGATGTAGAACTGCTGGTTTGTAGGTCCAGTGACTTGGGTGCAGTCATAACCACCAAGGCTGTTTATTTGGCATATTCTATCTATGACTATATGGGTTTCCAATCGGGGCTTGATTTTCCTCCCAAAAATCCCCAAAACCCGGATTGTTGGGCTAATTGGTCACTATTAATTGCCTTGAGTGTGCGGGTAATGGGTGAAACCTGGTACTCGTTAAGTGGAATGTGCAAATAACAATATAGGATTCATAAATCGGCACTTGATGGTTCCGTGAAGGGGATAGGCCAAAGGGCCTGTTTTTGCACTATAGGCCTTATGACTGAGATTTTGCATTTGTAAATCGTATCTGTAGAAAAACAGATTTTGACCATTATCAGTTGAAATTCAGTAAGTATAAGCATTGAATAACAGTATTGATTTTTCTAAGTATGCAAAATGAGTGAACCTACTGTGATCTTTTACAGCCAGATTCAGAGGTGGCCCAAGCTGGTAGAAGTCTGGAAATGTACTTTGATGAAAAGCTCAAAGAAATTTACCCTGACAAAAACTTTACAGGAGCAGCCCAAGAATATTCTGATTATGAAGAGATTGATAATGACAGTGGTACTGCAATTGTTAATGGGTTTAGTTGGCCGACAGAAGAAAAGGAGCACGTGAAGCCAAAGAGAAGACGTAGGCATGGTGCAAGCCACAGCCATAAGGACCACAAATAGTGTTGCTGGCTGAATGTTTAAATATTGTGAAATGCAAATTGATCCTCGACTCTCTTCCACTTTGTGTCTTTACCCCTTCTCCTCTCCTCCCCCTCCTCCGCCCCCTCACCTCTTTTTGTAACAAATGTGTTTATAATAATGTTTGGAGCTCAGGAATGCGAATACCAGCTTCCCTGAAGAGGAATCAGTAAATGGCATTTACCAGTTTTCATAGTTTTATTGCAAAGTGATTGCACTGAATGAGGTTGGATGTGGTGTGTTGTGGACCTTTCCTCATGTGAAAGACTTTCATAGCTTGTCTACACCAGTATTGCTGTTGGATGAGCAGTTTTTGTACAGATTATGGGGCATTATTCCAGTTAGTTTAAGATTTATTTTTAGAATGCAGTGGACAAAATAACCAACTCACATTGTTTTTCTCATCACTTAAGTTCAAGCCTTAAAGTTAATGGATAAATTTCTGTGAGGTTTCACCTGATTGTCCACATTAACAAGAACCTGCTGAGAATTAGCATAAACTGTGAGCCTCTGACAGGATTCCACCCTCAGAGAATGTAGGTTGTGCTTTCTTAGTTAAATTTTTTGACTTTAAATATTCATGCTAGTGATAGCTCTTGGATTGTATCCAATTTGTTGAGAGATATCCACTTGGGCTTTTAATTCTCAGTATTGATTGTTGCAAATTAGTACAAGAAAAATGTTGCCTTTTATGAGGTGTGGTGGTCATTGGAATCAACGATTCAAAGTACATTCATTATCAAAGTATGTATGCAGTATACAACCCTGAAATTCATCTTCCCCACGGACAGCCACGAAACGAAGAAAACCATGGAACCTGTCAAAGAAAAGCACCAACCCTCTCCCACGCACAAAAAAAAACAAATTGCGCAAATGGCAACAGAAAAGAGTGAGAAACACAGAGTGCAAAACACAAAATCAGAAGATGGTACCAATGAACAACTTTACCAAGGGCGACATCCTTCATATGGTCCATGAAACTACTTCATTTTGTGTCTTCTGTTTCTTTCAAATGTAGTTCTGGTACTATTGGAGCCTGTGATACACAGTTTGACGGTGTGTTTTCAGGGCAATTAAACGATCTGAGGAAGTTCTGGGAAGCTTTGAGCAAGGTGTGTGGCCTCGAGGCCAAGAAGCTTGGAGACGAGGAGTGAGCCCATGACTGACTCCATTTCTTACCGACTTAAAGCGTCAAGGAATATAGAAAACATCAAGCTGGGTGTAGAAGGTGAGTAAGGGTACAATGCCATCCATCAGTCTCTCATTCACCCTCTGTTTGAATGGTGTCTGTCTCTCCCTGGTACTGAAGTTCTGAGTCTGTGGTTTGTGGATTGGACTGCAGTTCACATTACAATGCGTTTTTTTGGTTTCTGGTCCCTCCTTTCTCATTTGCAGGCCACGCCAATTCAAAATCAACAAAGAAAGAAGCAGCCAGAAACCAGAAGAACATCACAATGTGAACTACAGAGTCCAATCCCCAAACCACATTGATTAAAGCTTGCCCAAAACCCAGAACTGCAGCTCCAGACTGAGAGCAGCTTTTACTGTGTGCTGTACCAGAAGTTATGGTCGACTTGACTTGTGAAAAGTGACTTGACTTGACTTGAAAGAGAGAGACCATTGCAACGCAGGCTCCTTTCTTTCAGGAGCAACAGGTGAGAGAGAGAGAGAGACCATTATAACAAGCAGCTGTAAGCGAGAGGCCGGTAGGTGATGCTGAACACCTCCATGCCTTCTGCACTTGCTTGGATTATTTCACTTCCCTGGTGCTTCAATCACTGATATTGGCGAGAAATGAAGTTCATCATGGGCTCGCACCCTGTCTCCAGGCTTCTTGGCCTGGTGCTTCGCTCAAAGCCTTACAGAACACCCTCGGAGATGGCTAAGTGAAGCTCGCTCAGTTGGCCCATCAACACACCACAATACATGGATCACAGGCTCCAGCAGTAGCCGAACCATGTTTGAAAGAAAAAGAAGGCATGAAAGAAGTAGAATCATGAGCCGTCTGGAGGATGTTGCCCTTGGTTGTGACTTTTGCAGGCACCATCTTCTTCTGGATGTTCATGGCTGGTTCATCAGGGTGGAATTTTTTTTAGTCATTGTTAAGGAAAGCTTGTCAACTGTGTACAATTCTTAAAATATAATTTTATTAAACTGCTTAGGTTTTGATTGTAAAGCTTTGGAACTTTGAATTATTGTTGCTTCACAAGTGCTCAAACACCATCATCCACACAACTGCTACAGCAGAGACGTAGAATACTAATGACAGTGTGTCATAAGGTCCTTACTTCGAACACTTTTGTGTTCAAAGTAATGAAGGTGATCAAAATGTTCGAAAGAAATCTGATGGTAGACTTGTGGTTTTGGAGTGGCTGCATAGCATCAGTAAATGTCAGAGAAATGCCCAATTAGTAAATGGTGACCACTGAAGTGTTGAACTGGAGCGCCAATGTTTTCTAGAATGACGCAGCTTCACATGCAATTTGGCATGTGACCTAGGATGAGATAAGGGGCTAAAATGAGTCTCTCAAATAAGAACTGTATGGGCTTTTGAATGATTAATAAAAGAAGATGACTGTACAGTACATGTCAATACAGTATCATTATTTCAATGTGGGACTTTTTAAACTAGAGTAATGTTAATGTAATGACAAAGAAAAACTTTTTAGAAAAATACGAGCAATCCATAAAATGCCAGATGTAGAAATGGCTTCACCGGCATTGATGTTAATGTTAATTGATGTTTGTCTTTAAATAAGAATTATATATTTAATTGTTCTATATGAGAGTAGCCACATATATTGTCAGCAAGTTGTAATTAAATTTATTTTCTAAAAGTACCGTGTTCTAACTATTCCTATTACTGCTGTAATAAAGGGTGTTAACATGGCTGAATAAAATACTGAAACATTCCTTTTATTTTCAAAGTGTACACTCCACAAGCTGTTAGGACTCCCAGTGGAATTAGAAATTTAAGTGTGCCTGTTTCTGGGGATTATTGTGGCTGAATAATGTGATCCTTGATCTTGGACCTTGTGTTTTGAGATGGTGTGGTGTATTGTCTGCTGCTGGGAAAGCAGAAGTAAAAAGGATCAACTCTCTTGTCCCTGGGTAAATCGGTAGGGCCAGAGGCTGGGGTAGGAAAACCTGGTCAGGCCAATGGGAGAAATGATGTGGTTTGAAAGTTGTCTTTAAATATGAACTTCACTTTGCCTCCCTCTGGTGAAGACGTTTTCCAATTGGGCTGGGTGAGTGGAACCTGGCATCCGGTTGAGGGTACTGTTGGATGTTATTCAGGGCTTTTGAAAAACAATGCCTGTAGTAAACAGCAGGTTAGGTCTGGGGAGTGAGTTGTGTCTCAAGTCAATGCCCTTCTGTCAGGACAATGTTTCAGGTGAATGCACGCTGAGGCTCATTAATGAATACATAGCAACTGTGTTTCAGATGCTAGTGGACACGTGTTTAAGGATATGCCCAAAATAGTCCCACACAGTCCTATAGTGCAGTGCAGGATAATCAAGCAGGAGGCATATCCTGGTCAATGAATCTTTAAAAATACTTATTTAACTTTCTATGAGCAAATTGTTCATCATTTACCTTCATTCTTGTTACAACTTTGATTTGGAAGTTTAAACCTTACGACTGTTGCCAAGAATTTAACAGTTTCCAGTTAGGAGTATTTGTGGCAAGTGCATCCCTACTGCCTCAATGGTGCAGTGTGATCCTGCTTCTCCATTGTGGTTCCATTGCAAAGTTGCAGTGACTTTTTTCAGCAATGCATGCACGTACTGTAAGGGAATCAACACATTACTGAACACTTCCTCATTGTATTTAATGCAGCAATCGTGCAGGGCTTTGACCCTTAAAGAAACACTGAAATGTAGCCCAACACGTGCAGTACATAGTATGGTTATTGTGGTGTTCAGATAGGATTCTCCAGGCAGGTCCTAGAATAGTACCTAGAAAACTGTGGCCTCATGACGTCAAGCTTCTGAGAGAGCTGACTGGGTGGGTTATTCCTTGCCATTGTCAAGGGAGATTGGTGCATTTTTGTTCATCTGTTGTGTATTTAGTATTTCAGTAACATTGTAAATATATTTGATTAAGCATTCTTGTTTGTTTACATGATTCATTACAGGTTATATACAAGAGTACATGAATGGCGTACGTCATTACACCACAGTGTCATAAGTGTGCGTCTCTGAAAGTAAAAACTGAACGTACATGAGTTATCCCCAGCTTCCAATTAACTCCCCCTAGTCCCTGCCTACTGCTCTTGTAATTTGCCCTGCTCCAATATAATACTCTTCCCTCAAGGTCCATACTTACTCTTATCTATAGCTATGTGGCCACTGCGTACTAACTGAAATGTTGGTCACCTGGCCAGGTTCATTACCCAACACCAGGTCCTCCTCTTGTTGGACTATCTACATATTGATTTACAAAACACTCCTGGATGCACTAACTAATTCTGCCCCATCTAAGCCTCTTGTACTCAGAAGATCCCAGTTTATATTAGGGAAGTTGAAGTCCCCATCACAACAACCCTGTTGTTTTTCCATCTTTTGTTAATCTGCCTGCAATGTTCCAGTGGCTGTGGGAGGGTCTGTACAGTCCCATCAGTGATTGCATCCTTCCTGTTTTCTAAAACATTGAAACCCTGGGACATTAAGCACACATTCCTGCCCCCCTCTCAACTGCGTCTCTTGTAATAGCCATGGCACCATAGTTCAATGTGTTGGTCCATGTTCTGTTCATCACCTTTACGCCATAAAACTCGTAGCATTAAGACACACACAGGTCAAACTCCGTTCCATCATACTTTCCTACTGCCTGCCTTACTGGCCCTGACAATTACCTTCCTGTCCATCCCTCTGCTTTCTGACCTCGTGCTCTGGTTCCCATCTCCCTGCCAGACTAGTTTAGCTCCAGAAAACCACCTGGTTAGGATATTGGTTTCAACCCATCCCCTTGTACAGGTCACTACAGCCCCAGGAAAGATTCCAATTGTCCAAGACCCTGATTTCTGCACTATCCTCCTAAGCCACTCATTCATCTGTACTATCACCCTGCCCTGATTAGCACGTGGTTCTTACTGGGAGTGATCCAGAGATTACTACCTTAGAGGTCCCGCTCTTCAGCCTCTTCCTCAACTCCCTATTCTCACAGTGCAGGACTCTTCCTCTTTTCTACCTACGTCATTGGTGTCAATGTGCACTACGACCTCTGAGAGCTCACCCTCCCTCTTGAGAATCTTCTGCAGCTGCTCTGAGACGTCCTGGACTCTAGCTCCTGAGAGGCAACACACAGTTCTTCTGTCTCTTTCACGGTCTCCTGTGCCAGTCTTGATGTTAACTTCTACTACAGGTCATCCACGTCCACCTCCACCTTGATCCTTCCATTCTCTTCATATTCATATGTAATTCTAAACAGTCTCTTAAAGCCCACGAATCTGTCTGTTCCCTCTAATACCCCTCATAACCTAATCCAGACCTTGCCACTCTACCTTATACAAAATATGCCCCTCATGCTGTCTTTAAAGTTTTCCCTTCTGCCTTGAAAGAATGTCCTATGGTGTTTGATATTGAAGAAAAGATTATTACTGTCTGCCCTATCTAAGGCTCTCGTAATTAAAGAAAACTATTAGGTCTCCCCTTAGCCTCTGGCAGTCTAAGGAGAACAATCGCAAATATGCCAGCTCATATTCTTTAATGTAGCCAGCATCCTGATGACCTTTCCAGTCTTCACATCCTTCCTCTCATGGGGCAATGGGAACTGCGTGTAATAGTCTGAGTGTGGTCTGACTAAGTTTTATACATCTACAGCATGACTTAGCATCTCCCCCAGCATCAATGAAGGCAAGCATTCCATATGTCTTCACCACTTTATCCATTTACACAGACCCTTTCAGTGAACCTGGACTCCAAGATCCCTTTGTATCTCAGTGTTATTAAGGGGTCCACTATTAACTGTGGTTTCTTCTTTCATTTGACCTCCTGAAGTGCAACACCACCTACTTGGATTAAACTCCATCTTCCAGTTCTCTGCTCATGTCCCATTGTATTCTTTGATAGTCCTTTACACTGACCGGATCCATCAATTTTGATCTCACTAATCCAACCTACATTATCATCCAGATTACTTATATCACAAACACCAGAGGCCTAGCAGTGATCCTGTGGAAAGCCACTGATCACGACTGTCCAGCCAGAATGATGACTCTCCATTCTTGGTCTATCTCATGAGCAAGTCGGTTCTGAATCCAAACTTGCATTCACACTGGATCCCATGGATCTTTTCCTTCTGAATCAATCTACCATGAGCAACTTTTTCTTGTTGCTGGTGACAACAAAGATTTTGTTAAAGCCCCTACAAAATTCTATACTTGTTGCTTTCAGTACTTTGGGATTAAATGGCATCAGTTCCTGGGGATGAATCCACCTTTATGCTTTACACAAGACCCAGCACGACCTTCTCCATAATCATACAATATCCTAGTACACTAGCATGCCCCACAAAGCCTTCACTGTCCTCATAATTACTGATTGAAAGTACTCGTTTAGTACCCAGCCACAAATTCCCTCCTTTATCCTTAAGTGGACCAACCCTCATCTTTGATATCTTTTTTTTAAGTGTTTGTATAAATTGCCTCAGGATTTTCCTTGCTCCTGCTTACCAAATACATTTCATGACCCTTTGTGGATTTCTTAATTGTTTGCTTGAGCATTTTCCTGCTATATTGCAGAAGGGCCCAGTCTCACTTTAGCTTCCTAAACTTCCTTCCTTTCACTTTCTTTCAGATTTTTTTCTCCTCCAGTTGGATTCTTCACCTACTGTTCACGAACCCCTCTTGGATACACTGAAGAAATTGTGCCCCATCTAAACTTCTTGTATCAAGGAAGTGGTAATCAATACTGGTAACTTAACGTCCCCATCCTTTGACAACTCTGCTCTTCCTGCACCTTTCCATAATGTGTTTACATGTCTGTTCCACCACCTCTCAATGGCTATTGGGGGCCTATAGTATAATGCCATCAGATTAATTGCACCTTTCTTATTTCAGGGTTTCACCCACATTGCCTCTGTGGATGAGCCCTCAAGTGTGTCCTCTCCATGTGCTGTTACATTCTCACTTAAAAGTAGTGAAACCCCTCCACCATTTATTTGTTCTGTATCTCAACTAAAACAATGAAACTCAGGAACACTGAGCTGCCAGTCTTGTTCCTCACACAACCAGGTCTCTGTACTGTCAAATTTCCCATATTACATTCCTAAGTAAAGCACGTCCTAGAAAGTTATGTGATAACAGAGTAGACTGTAGTAGCCTTCAAAACAAAGATTTTCCCAGTCAAGATTCTGCCTGTGTAACACAAATAGGGTACCCTAAACCATTGTATACTGTATATTTCAGGTTGAGTATCCCTTATTTAAAATGCTTGGGGCTGGAAGGGTTTCGGAGTTTGGAATATAATGAGAATAGCTTAGAATCACCATCAGTTCCGACTCTGGATTTATGTGCTACCAGTATGTACTTATCAGCAAAAGTTGTTACATACCATTAATAGAATGAAAATTCAATGTGTGGAGGGTAGCAAATGCCACCCAGCCACATCGGGAGAATACCTGAATTGCTAGTTGAATGACAGGCTTTCAATCTCCACTTGCAATGCAGTTTTTTGATTAAAAGCTTACAGTATACTGTTTTTGTATTTTTTTCAAGGTTTTATCTAAGGTTTAAAAACAGTCAGCATTGTTGACTTGTTCTGGTGTTTGATTTTCATCAGTGATGATCTTAGCAAACTTAGGCTTTGTCTTTAAATATGGCGCACAGTGAGGACTGTCGAGCGCATCATTGGAGCCTCCCTGCCCTCTATTGTGGACCTGTACTCTTCCAGATTGAAGAAGAGGGCGGGGAACATCATAAAGGATTCCTTCCATCCTGCGCACGGACTGTTTGAACTGCTTCCGTCTGGTAGGCGCTTCAGATCCCTCCAGACTAAGACTAATAGGCACTGGAGAAGTTTTTTCCCTACTGCGGTCACTTTGCTGAACAGTTAACTGCCGGTTAACTGTCGGCTAACTATTACTTGGATTGCACTACTTGTATGTCTAATCTATATTTTCATTTATATTTATCATTATTATTGTTATGAGCAGAGAGACAACATCTGCCGGAAGTAAATTCCTTGTATGTGCACAGGTACTTGGCGATTAAAGTCTGATTCTGATTCTGATTCTGATTAATGCTGTGCCTTTTCTTAAATTTCTGCAACCAATCTGTTGAATATTCACAATTACCTTCAATTTTCTGTTTGTCGTGATGGATCTTTGCTTGTTTCATGAACAGCATACGTTAATTGGCACGCTGATGAATGTATTCTTCCTGTATATAATCAAGATCTTCGTATTTTGCTTAATGCAGTGGTTTTCTACTTTTCATTATTTCTGTCCATTTCTTATGTGAGGTTACTCCTCTGAACTGTTTGTGATGCACAGAGACCTGTATATCACCCAGGAACCTTCCCAGCACCTTGTGGAAGTTTCAATTTGTGTCGTCTAAGAAACTTAGGATCTCTCAGGTTTACAGATTTTGGAATTTCGGATAAGGGGTACTCAACTTGTGTAACCAATTTACATTATGGAAACATTGTACCCGAACTACCTGTACCTCAATCTGTCGATCTATCTTGAATATATTCAGTATTGGAGCCTTTGTAGCCCTCTTATACAAAGAACTCTAAATATTCACTGCCATCTGGATGAAGAAATATCATCTCCTCTCATACTTGAATATCTTACTGTTTATTTTGAACCTGTTCTTTACTTTGCAACTAGGAAGCATTGTTTGTGTCTGGCATTGTAATGAAATATAAGCTACAGTAGCAGCCAAGGGGTTTTGCACAGGCAAAACACTGACGGTTCAACTCAACATCTTCTGGTGGCTGACTTGCCTTGATGCAACAAAAATAGAAATAATTCTGGCTTAGCCACTTAATCAGGATACATTTTAATCTACTGAAAAACAAGCTTTGCAATTATCTGCAAGTGGAATTAGAGTTTCTTGTACCTGACCCACTGCCTCTTTCCTGCACCTAATGCATATCCTCTGCTACATGTATGTTCAGTAAGCCTTCACAGTTCTCCTGGGTAGGGTTACCACTGAGGTGAAGAAATGCCTTATCATCTCAATCTTGATTGACCAAACCCTTTGCATGTGTAACCCCTCGTTTGAGTTACCTCAGCCAAGGGAACCATTGTCACTGCATTTACTGTCGAGCTTTGTAAGAATTGACTACTGGAAGGTGGTGATGTGATATGATGTGCAAGATGAATCGGGAGTTAAGTTACAGGATTAGTTTCACATACATTCAACAAGCAGCTTTTCAGAGAAATATCAAATGAAATGAAAATCTTCCAACAAAGAAATTAATATGTTGACACAGTGAAGTGTGAAGTACACAAAAGAGCCACGAGTAATTTTGCAGGGTGGTTGCTTGCTTTCAATTCTGACTGGGTGGAAACCAAACTTGAGTTTGTTTTGTCAACAGCAGGTCAGTACCAGAACATGATTAAAAAAGAGTTCTTGTAGATTAAACATTCTTTCCAATTGAAATTTGTTAAACAAATTTGTTATTTAAACTGACATATGGGATGAAGTGGCAGTTTGGCTCTAGTTCTTAATACATTCATATTTTAAGTGTTTGAATCTAAGATAGGATTATTAATTAGAAGTTATCAGCACCAATCAACAGGATATCTAAATGGGTTACAGAGTGTGAGTCTGCGTTTTATGGTATACTGTTTCCTGCACTTTTCTAAGAGTTGCTAAAATATTATTAATTCTGTACATATTCAATTTCACACAATTTCAGTAAGGAGAGAAATTAGTTGAACAAGATTTTCTTGTTGCAAGTAATCTCAGTACCCTCCGGTCTATGATTGTAGATGAATTGAAGTTTTCTTGAATGTGAAGGGTTAAAGTGTGCAGACTAAAGATGCTTTGCAACAGATGATACTGGTTTTCCTCAATGAACATGTTGATTATTTGTGTTTTTCCTCTTTCCACTATTTTGTTTTATTCATTTACTTTGAATTGCTGGTTTCCCCCCTATCCCATCCCCTCCACACCCACTTAGTAACACTGTCCACTTGGTGAAGAATATAGTTCTGTCTGTTGTCTTGTATGCTATGCTGTCTCACATTTCCAGCTTGGCCAAACGTCTCCTTCACCAATCTCATCTGATGTCCTGGGGTGTCACAGAGTAGTGCTCAAAGTAACGCTTTACAATACAGGCGACCCAGGTTCAATTCCCGCTGCTGCCTGTAAGGAGTTTGTGTGTTTTCCCTGTGATGGCATGGGTTTCTTCTGGGCGCTCCTGTTTTCTCCCACATTCCAAAGATGCACTGGTTGGTAGGTTAATTGGTCATGGAAAGTTGTTCCGTGATTAGGCTAGTGTTAAATTGAGGGTTTGCTGGGCTCGATGGGCCTATTTAGCACTGTATCTAAATAAATAAAATAAACGTCAGGGATATGTATATCCTCGGTGTTCATTGGGAAGGTTCAGGACACTTGCAACATGATGATCTATATTATCAGAGAACAGCAGGCCTTGCAGATGTTCAAGGATTGGCCACCCCCAACAGATATACTCACCAAATCATGGGAGAAGCTTAGCCCATTCACCATATTGTATACATTTGAATAAAACAAGATTCAGCCTTAGCCAAATTTTAAAAAAATCGTTACTTGGTTGCATTTGTGACCTAGATTAATAATTAACAAGTTGTAAATTTAGTATTGTATCATCTGCAATTTAAATGACACTTCTAAGCTATTTTTAAAGATACATGAATGTGCAAGTTTGTCTTCTTGGTAGGCTTGTGGGGATTGTCAGTTGGTCCTGGCTAGTAACAATGCCATATGGTAACAATCTCATGGTCTTATTTCTAAGTTTGCTGAGGATATAAACTGGGTAAGATTATGGTCAGGATGGAGAATTTAAAGATACTTCAAGGCAATGCAGATGAATTGTGTGTGGGGTGGGGGGGACATGCCCTGACACAGTATCATATGGAAAAATGTGAAACTGTCCATCTCAATTTAAAATGGTACTTTTTAAATGGTGAGAGACTGACTAACATTTATATTTAATTACTAAGGTACAGGTGTGCAATGTGCAGGTGAAGTGAGGAATTGGGAGGGCAAACAAGATGTTGGCCTCCAATTCAAAGAGATTTGGTTTGGTACTATTGTGGCTACGGTAAACACTGTGATGATTATACCTTACTTATTCAATTATTTTCCAAATCTCTGATCAAAAAATTGCCATTAATGACAAGAAAACACATAATAAATACTGCAGATATCACAGCACAAATAAATTGATCAAGCCATCTTGATCATTGCTAATCAGTATGATCTCTCTTCCACCAAAGAAATCAGAAGTAAATAACCTCTCAAAAACCACTCCTATATAAATCTTTAATCCATCAGATGTATAATGCCAGATTTTATTTAAAGAATTCTTTGGCAGGAAAGAGAGAAACACAGCTGGGAAAATATTTACAAAGAATAGCTGGTGAATGCATATGGTTTAAATATTCCAATACATAAATAAAGACATCAACAATGGTTCAGCAAATTCGGAAGTGGTGAGTTTGACCTTTAAAACATGAGGATGCATCATTCTGCGTGGCAAGCTGAGAAAAGAACCTTTGATCTATAATCTGATACACTGATGTATTACATCATTTGGATGTCACAGCATTTATGCACTTAAGTTCCTTTCCATGGCTCCTCCTCTAAGCATAGCATGAGCTATTTGTCTTTGCTCCAATTTTCTTGCCTCTTAATTACTTGCCGCTGCTTGATACAATTTTATGAGGATATCTGTGTGTGATCCTGGACGGTGTGTAATGTCATCCACTTCTGCTGAAGTGGTCCTTGATTTCCACCTTTGGCATCAGCCTTGATTTTCCATTGCATATTTAACCATTCCAAAAGCAAGTATAGTTTGCACTTTAATTGTCCAAGAGCAATCTCAGTTCAAGCTCAGTAGTTACCCTTCCTGCAATTAGCTACCAAACCTTTAAAATTCTTTTGCTATGGATTATCCAGTCTGTTTTCCTTAATATCACATTTCCTCTTACCAGATGAAGCAAGCTGTCCTTCCAGATGAGGCAACACTTCACCTGTGAATCTGCTGGGGCTATCTACTGTATCTGGTGCAGCCTCCTTTACATTGGAGAGACCCGGCGTAACTTGGGGAAACGTTCTGTCGAGCACCTCTGCTCAATCAGTCCAAAATTGAACTTCCCGGTGGCTAATTCCTGTCTCAGTTCCCATTCCAACACGTCGGTTCTTGGCCTCCTCTTCTGTCACAATAAGGCCACTTTCAGCTCAGGAGCAACACCTCATATTCCATCTAAGCAGCCGTTAACCTGATGGCATGAACATCACTTTCTCTTTCCGGACTTTCATTTCTTTTCCACTCCCACTTCCCTCTTCCCAACTGTTTCCTCTTCTCCTTACCTGTCTATCACCTCCCTCAGGTACCCCTCCTTATTCCCTTTCTCTTAAGGTCCACTCTCCTCTCCTATCCGATTCCCTCTTCTCCAGCCCTTTTTCTTTCCCACCCACCTGACTTCATCAATCACCTTCCAGTTTGTCTTGCCTCCCCTGCCCTCAACTTTTTATTCTGGCATCTTGCCCCTTCCATTCCAGCCCTAAGTAAGAGTCTCAGCCCAAAACATCAACAGTTTACTCAATTCTGTAGATGCTGCGTAACCTGCTGAATTCCTCCAGCATTTCGCACGTGTTGCTCTGGAATCTCTTCTACTGATTATGCTGGTACAGGGTAATGTCAATGCCCTGATCATCAGCAAATTTTATAGTTATAGCTCAGTTCCTCACATGCTCTCCTAACACGACAACATACCCCAGCACATCCTTTGGTTGTGTAGGTCATTGACATAAACAAC
Organism: Hypanus sabinus; assembly: GCF_030144855.1. Classification (NCBI taxonomy): domain Eukaryota; kingdom Metazoa; phylum Chordata; class Chondrichthyes; order Myliobatiformes; family Dasyatidae; genus Hypanus; species Hypanus sabinus. The sequence goes on along the minus strand of NC_082712.1, from coordinate 142,618,771 downwards.
ACATTTCACTGTATGTTTCACATCTAATCTAATCACCTGATTTTCCCTAGAGAGCTCAGTGTTACACAGTCAACATAGGGCAGCGTTTATGTCGTTTAGCTCTGCACTCCCTAAAGGGCTGTGCTTTTTGCATTCGTGATTCTGCTTCTATCTTTCCATCTGCTTTATTTAGTTCAATGTCCTGTACAGTGGTCTCATTCTATCTGCCTGACAACGTGCCTTTGTCTGCCTCAGCTTATGACTGACCCCAATCCGACACAGGGTCAGTAAAGTTTCCTCTTCATCGGAAAGAAAGGGAGTTCCAGTGTTGTCAGAAGGCAGACTCCATCCGAGCCAGAGAGCAGTGACTTTGCAGTCAGCCATTTAATACAGCGGGAGGCTGGATTCAAACTGTCAATGTGCTGTCCACCTCGACTGAGAGTTCACAACTGAAGGCAGCAAGGAGCCAGAATGGGAACAGGCAACAAGGTTAAAGTTGCTCTCCTGGGTAAGAAGGCAATTGATAAATCAGATAAATTTGGGAATTGGAAATAGATTGCTCTGGGCACTGTTGTTTTTTTTTTGTAATTTATTTTTTTATTGAAGTTCATCAAACAAACATTTCCATAAGATGTATTTCAGATATTGTACATATATATCATATAATCATATATATCACAAAATCTCCACAAAGTATTTATCTGGGGTACACACTTATAGAAAAGAATGGAAAGAAAAAACAAGAAAAGAAAAGAACTATGTACAGATTATTCCATGGAAAATTTTTGCCTCTAATATTGGTTGTAGGAGCAATGCTTGAGATGTTCCAGCACAGTTAGATTTAATGATTTGTACATGCACGCTGTTGCAATTATCCCGTCGGAATCTATTCAATATAGAGCACCTGGAGGAAACCTAACTGGTGACCTGTTCCTTAAGGAAGTTGCAGTGAGAATTCACTAGATTTTTTTGAGATCAGTCGATATGTTATTAAGGATTTGACAAGGGAAGAGGGGAGCAACTGAGGAATGACGCCAACTAGGTCTTCTCTCAGCTGATGACAATCATGTATGTTCTTCATTTCATCCAGCCATTCTAGTGCAATTTTCAACAAAAAGATTCATCAGAGAGTATGCCTCAAACTCCAGTGAGTACACCCTAAGAAGGTTTGCAAAAAGTTATACCCATATCTCTTGCAATCATTGAGAAATGTGCTTTGGACTATGTTCTGAACGTGGGAGTTTGCAGTGAGGTTTTGTCCATCATCAGAGAGATCAACAACATCTTAAATTTAGAAACTTAATCTTAAGGAGCTAGAAATGCATTATTGTCTCAACCTCCAGCTGTTTGTCGGAAAGAGAAAATTGGGTTTCTTCACAACTGCAGTCAGTTCTAATGAATAGTCTTGGTCTGAATTTCTGATTCTGAAACATCAACCTTATTACCCCTGTAGATGCTGCCTGACCTGCTGAGTTCCTCCAACATTTTGTGTGTTACTCTGGATTTCCAGCATCTGCAGAATCTCTTGTGTTTAGGACAGCATTCCCAGCCTGCCCCATTCATCTTCCTGCAGTGGTAACGGACAACAGTCTTTATCAACTGCCACTGGTACCTAACTTTCAACACACACACCCACAAAGCTTTTGCTTGAAAACTCACTATGTTTTGCTCTCATAATTTTCAGCACTTCCTTCATGGTAGCATTAACAGGAGTTTCTGGTCATCTTTTGAGACTCAGTCATACTGAGGACAGGGTGCTGGTGTTCAAGGGCCAGTGGTGAGCAGCTGTTCAGAAGTCATTAAAGATAATTCCCACTTCCCCACATCTCAGAATCTCTTTTGTTTTCTAAAATTCTACAAAGTCCTCCACTGCTGGTGAATAAAACATGTCTGGAGAGCAGCCTGTGGGAGGGCTCTGAATAGAAGCAATGTGGCTATCAAAACCACTGGGAAGGTGGTCATGAAAGGAATACGTATGCATGATTGCACAATTTTGACAAGGGAGATGAAAAGTATCAACATTTGTTCAAAGTACATTTATTATCAAAGTATGTATAAATTATACAACCTTCCAGGCAGCCACAAAACAAGAAACCGGAAAGAAGCTATTAACACCAAGAGACGAACTAACCCCCAATGAGCCGAGGAAAACAAAAACACAAATCATGCAAATGATAAGAGCAAGCAACAGCATTCAGAATGAAAGTGAGTCATAGACACGAAGCCCTTTGCCCACAGCGTCAGCCTCAACTTATCACACAACTGAGCTCACGCACACGAAGCCCAGAGCAGGCCCCAGCCTCAGCCTCAATTTATCACACAACTGAGCTCACGCACACGAAGCCCAGAGCAGGCCCCAGCCTCAGCCTCAATTTATCACACAACTGAGCTCACGCACACGAAGCCCAGAGCAGGCCCCAGCCTCAGCCTCAATTTATCACACAACTGAGCTCACGCACACGAAGCCGGGAGCAGGCCCCAGCCTCAGCCTCAATTTATCACATAACTGAGCTCACGCACACGAAGCCCAGAGCAGGCCCCAGCCTCAGCCTCAATTTATCACACAACTGAGCTCGCGCACACGAAGCCGGGAGCACGCCCCAGCCTCAGCCTCAATTTATCACACAACTGAGCTCACGCACACGAAGCCCAGAGCAGGCCCCAGCCTCAGCCTCAATTTATCACACAACTGAGCTCACGCACACGAAGCCCAGAGCAGGCCCCAGCCTCAGCCTCAATTTATCACACAACTGAGCTCACGCACACGAAGCCCAGAGCAGGCCACGGCCTCAGCTTCAATTTATCACACAACAGAGCTCACACACGAAGCCCAGAGCAGGCCACAGCCTCAGACGCAGTGCCGCGAATAGTGGAGTGGACATTGTGGAGCAGCAAGCAGAACCAGCTCAACCCTCACCTCTGGTCCTGACACTCGGCCTTTTCAATTCTTCCAGGCCAACATTTAAATTGTCCAAGCACTAGGTCATCCCTCGCACTGGGACCCAGGCCCTGTTGGTTTGGTACACTCTGGACCTGGACCCTGCCACTATGTTCCAGACTGTACCCGACATTTCCAAATCAACCTGGCACTTGAGCAAAAGTCGTCATCATTAATGTTATGTTCCATGTCATATGACATGGGTGATCATGGTCTTCCCATGACCATGATTGTCCTTGGCAAATTTTTCTATAGAAGTGGTTTGCTGCCTTCTGGGCAGTGTCTTTACAAGATGGGTGATCCCCAACTGTGATCAGTACTCTTCAGAGATCATCTGCCTGGCATCGTTGGTCACGTAACGAGGACTTGTGATATGCACCGGCTGCTCATACAACCATCCACCACCTGCTCCCATGGCTTCGCATGACCCTGGTTGGGGGACTAAGATGGTGCTACACCTTATCCAAAGGTGACCTGCATGCTAGCAGAGGGAAGCAGCACCTTGCACCTCCTTCAGTCGAGTTGCATCTCCACCTTGCCACTCGAGTACAAAAGTGCAGTAGCATTTATTTCTCCAGCTGGAAAAAAAAAATCTGATCTGGCAACTCTGAAGCATTCTTCTGGACCAGTCCTCAATAAATCTGCTTACTATTAAGCATCTTTGAATGTGTCAGTTGTGAACCTTGATTGAAATCACCCACAAAAATGTACCATATCTCTCCAAAGCAACACATTAGTATGGGAAGGAACAGTTGCCCAGTGGCTGCAATCTTTTTTTATATAACTAAAGATCGAGTTGTGTGTGGGTTATATTTAAAAGCTGTGGAACCATTCAATAAAATATTTCATTTCAAACATTACAGATTTCCTCTATCTCAAGAGTTTTAATGGATGCCTGTTAGATTGTGGCTGGCGGGTGGTGTAGTGGCATCAAGACTGGGCTTTGAGGCAGATGGCCCTGAGTTCGAATCCAGCCGGGGCCCAACCTGGGCAGCAGCAATATCTGAGCCGAAGAAGCCCTGTGACCTACTTCCATATCTTACCACAAAAACCCCATGGATAACTACACTATCCATAGGGGCACCATGAGTCAGTCATGACTCGACAGCACTCAACAACATCAGATTTACTTTGAGATATGTAATTTATTTCCCTACTGTCAGTAATATCTTTAATTTCTTCACTAGGGAAGATAAACCGAATGTTGGCTGTTCTTTGTGTTCTGTGCAACTTGCATTCTTTATAATGCGTTTTGAGGTTATAGATGCCTGAGGATTTGAATGTCAATATATCACAATGGCACCCTTTTTATTCTGTCCTATTTGCAGACACATGGTTTGTGGTCAGCTTAGGAAATAAAAAGCTGGGCTCTTTTGGTTGTCCTTCATCCAGGGGCTCCTGAACAAATTCAGGCCACCTGTAACCACCTTAGTTGAAACACGCAATTTGCCCTGGGCCAGTAATAGATTTGCATCCTTGCTGGTTATAATGGCACAGTCACTGACAGGATCAGTGACTAACCTCTACCACTGATGGTTTAGTTACATGGCATTTTCATTTCCCCATGCTTCATATTTTTTATAGGAATTAAATAGAATTTCTCAATTATACTTGATTGCAGAGCAAGAGAATTTTAGGATAATTCAATCTTTCTCTTTTAATGGGATGTGTGTAAGTTTCAATTCAGGTCCTAAATGTAGAAGAGCATCTTGTTCTTGACATTTGTTTGTGAGAACTTCAAATGTTGAAGCAGTGATGCTATTTAAATCTCGATGAAGCTCGATCTGAATACAACTTCCAACATGATCTAATTAAATCAGTCCAGATGAAGGGTCTCAGCCCAAAACATCTTCCTCCTTAGGTCCTGCCTGACACTGAGTTCTTCCTGCAGTTTGTGTGCTCCTCCAGATCCCAATGTCTGCAGCCCCCTGTGTCTCCATGATATAACTGAAGGATAGTGATTTTGTGATTCTATTACAAGGACTTACTTCTTGGCTGAATTACCATGGATTGCAATGAGACATGGATAGGAGGCAGAGCTGGACGGAGGTGCAGTCCAATCCATGAAAGTGTGAGGTGGTACACCTTGCAAGGTTGAACTTGATTGCAGAATGCAAAGATAATGTCAGGATTGTTAGCAGTGTGGAGACACAGAGGAATCTTAAGGTCCATGTCCATAGACCCCTCAAGGTTGCCCTGCAAGTTGATAGGGTCATTATGAAAGGCATATGTGTGTTGGCCTTCATTATTTGGGGAACTGAGTATAAGATCCGCAAGGTAATATTGGAGTTCTACACATGACCGCATGGCTAGACAGCCGAGTAATCTCAGAGTCAAGTTCACCAATGGTATGACTGCACCACCAATGATGAGACAGCCTACAAAGAGGAGGCAGAAGATCTTGAGCCCTGGTACAAGACGTAACTTCTTCAATGCCAACAAGAGAAACTTCAGGAGCACTTGTACCAGTCACACCCCACTTTACATCAACACCACAGCAGTTTCAAACTGCTGGGAATGCACAATTTCTCATGTTCAGGAAAATACCTACACAATTAGGAAAGCTCACCAATGCCTCTCCTTTCTGAGGAGAGCTGGATTTTGCACAGCTCTTTTACAGAAGTGTAGTAAGAGAGAGTCCTAACGTGCTGTATCACTGCATGGTGCAGAAACAGCACTGTGGCAGGCAGGAAGATTCTACATCAGGTAGAGTACATCACCGATGGCATCGAATTACCCCGAAGGTGGTGATGAATCAGAATATGAGGGGAACTGAAAATCTGGCTGAATGGTGTCACAACAATGGTGTCTCAGTGTGAGCTGATTATTGACTACCAGAAGTCATTGAGCCAGTCCTCATTTGGGGATCAGAGATGGGAACGGTCAGCAATTCTAAATTCCTCGCTGTTAACGTTTCAGAGGATCAGTCCTGGGTCCAACACTTACCTACCATTAAAATCAGAATCAGCCTTAATAGCACTAACATATGTTGTGAAATATGATATTTTGTAGCAGCAATACATTACAATGTATAATTATGAAAAACTAAATTACAATAAGAAATTTATTAAAATAATGTATTGCAAAAAGAGAGCAAAAAGAAAAATATATTGAGGTATTCATAGGTTGGTTTGTTGTCCATTCAGAAATCTGATGACAGGAGAATACACTGTTCCTAAAACATTGCGTGGAGGTCCTTGATGGTAGCAATGAGAAGAAGGCATGACCTGGGTGATGGGGGTCCTTAATACTGTGTGCCTTTTTTTTTGAGGCATCATCTTTTGCAGATGTCCTCTATGCTGGGAAGACTAATGCCCATGATGGAAATGGCTGAGTTAACAACTTTTTGCAGCAGTTGATGAGGGTTTCCGCCCAAACGTCAACTGCACTCTTTTTAGTAGATGCTGCCTGGCTGCCGAGTTCCTCCAGCATTTTGTGTGTCACTTATTGGTGTCAGATGACAAGGAAGTATAGCATGCCTCTACTTCTTTAAAAGTTTGTAAAGATTTGGCATATCATCTAAAATTTTGACAAACTTTTACAGATGTGCAGTGGAGAGTATGCTGATTACTCGCATCACAGCCAAAGCCGACAAAAAGTGATGGATACAGCCCAGTCCGTCACAGGAAAAGTCCTCCCTACTATTGAGCACATCTACATGGAGCCCTGTCAGAGGAAAGCAGCATCCATCATCAAGGACACCACCATCCAGGCCATGCTCTTGTCTTGCTTCTGACATCGGGAATGAGATATAGGAGCCTCAGGACCCACATCACCAGGTTATTATCCCTCAACCATCAGGCTGTTGAACCAGTTAATAGATAGATACTTTATTTATCCCAAAGAAAATTACATTGTCACAGTAGCATTACAAGCGCACAGAAATACAATTAGAAGAGAAGTAGAAAGATTATAAAAAAATAAGTTACCTAAAACATGAGGGGGTCATCACTTCCCCGGCTGTAGGTTGATTTAGAGCCTAATGGCTGACGGTAAGAATGACCTCATAATAGTGATCTTTGGAGCAGCACATTTGAACTTCATTCAACTTCACTCACCCACAACCAATTGTGCTGGTTTTGGGAAACCGAACTGTTCCCACAACCTGTGGACTCACTTTCAAGGAGTCTTTATCTCGTGTTCTCAATATTTGTTGCTTATTTATTTATATTATTCTTTTATTTGCACAGTTTATTATCATTTGCACCTTTGTTTGTCTTGTGTGTGGTTTTTCACCGATTCTATTGTGTTTCTTTGTATTTAGTGTGAATGCTCACAAGCAAATGAATCTCAGGATAGTATATTGTGATATATATGTACCTTGATAATAAATTTATTTTGAACTTAGAACTTTGTACTGTTTCATTGTTCTCTGAATTCACTGAAAGTGGCAATCGGTTGTTACAATTCCTTGAGCATCCCCAAGTTGGATCACGGCATTCTGCTCTATACCTCCTTCCAGCTGGTTTTGGGAAAGAGAGTGGCTGGAGATGATACAGGAAAAAAACTCTTACAAACTTTGACATTAATGAATATCTATTTGAAATGTCGAATTAATTCCGCCAGAAAAAGCGGGATCTCCCATTGGCCACCCGTTTTAACTCCCTTCCTATTCCAGTATGTCTATTCATGGCCTCCTCCACTGTCGTAATGAGGACTCACTTAGGTTGGAGGAACAACATCTTATATTCCATCTGGGTGGCCTCCAACCTGATGGTATGAACATTGATTTCTTGAACTTCTGGTAATGCTTCCCCATCCCCTTTTCCCTCTGTCACCTTATCTCCTTGCCTGCCAATCCCCTTCCTCTAGTGCTCCTCCCCCCTTTTCTTTTTTCCGTGGCCTTCTAACTTTCACCAATCAACTTTCCAGCTCTTTCCTTCATCCCTCCCCCTTCAGGTTTCACCTATCACCTTGTGTTTCACTCTTCCTCTTGCACCCCCCCAACCCAACTTTTAAATCTATTCCTCAGCTTTTTTCCCAGTCCTGCTGAAGGGTTTTGGCCTGAACCGTTGACAGTGCTTTTTCTCTATTGGTGCTGCCCGGCCTGCTGAGTTCCTCCAGCAATTTGTGTGTGTGAATCAGGTTGTTTCGTGAGTGGAGGAGGTTGAAGATCTATATTTACCAGAATTTTACAAGACAGAGAGCGATTCCCATTGAAAGAATGTCTGATATTTGAGAGTGATTGATAGAAGAGATGCTGAGAAGCTATTTTCTTTGGCAGGAGAGTGTTTAACAAGCAGACTTGTTTCAGGTAAGTAGCAAATCATTTCAAACATGATGGTAAGCTTTTACTCTCTCTGATTTTGAAATTCGCATTCCTTCTATGATAGGCCCTGCATATAAAAGCATATTTTATAAATGCAATAATGTCTGTATGGAGTAATCTGTAACAAACAGACTTGTGTCAGTCATGTAAGAACCTCTAGGCTGCTGAAATTCAGGTTTCTTCCACTGGCACCTTGAAGCAAATTTCCATTTGTATCACTTTGAAATGGGAATTGTATTAAGCCAATGAGGAGCAAAACACGATTAGCAGAGATGATTTAAATCAAGGCATTACTTATATCAGCTGTGGCTGGACAGGGTCGAAGCTGCTGAAAGCTGGGAAGAAATGTGCTTATTTAAAGTTTATTTCAATTTATGTTTCTTTCTGATTTTATTTAGAGCATCTGAGCAGTGAAATCTCACTGTAACAATGGTTGGCGGGGGTTGTCGTCGTTGTCTGATTGTCACTCATAGATGATAAATCTTATAGTTCCTGTCTGGTCTTCAACTCTAAAGATGAAATTGACTGTGTTTCCAAGTAAAGAGTCAACTATACTGTAAGATAGGTAAATTGTGTAAAATTATTGCAGCAAACAGTGAAGGGGCGAATGATGGTGAGGTCAGTTTGGGGGAAGAATTGTTGCAGATAGGATTTTGATGCCAATACAGCTGGCCTGGGTGAGAGGTTGGATTACTCTGGTGAAGATGGTGCGTAGGCAGAGGAGATTTGATTTAATGCTTGTACATTTGTCTGGGTACGAGGTTGGAGCGTTTTGGGTGTTGAGCTGATTTGAAGAGCTTGAGAATGGTTGCGGGCTGGGCATGAAATCTGGGCCTGGAGTGAGTTGCTGAGCAGCATGGTCTAGGCCCAAGGCCCTTTGCAGCAGCTGTACCCGGGTCCTAGGGTGAGGTACCCTATGCTGTTTAGACAATTCAATCATTGGCTTAGATCCAAGAGGATACCTGATCTTGCTTGCTTTCCGCAATCTGCAATCCTCTCTCCAGGGCAACAGAGCCTTTCGCATGTCTGTTGTTTGGACTCAAAAGGTAGGGGGTTGGTTGGGGTGAGAGCTGATATTGCTCGTTCTCCATGGCGCTGAGGCTGTGAAGAGGGCCCTGGCTGCAGGGCTCCATTCTCACTAATATAATGAACTGGTAATTGAGGCTTTGGGCCTACTCCTGGCTGCTCCGGGGTTTGGATCTGAAGACTCAGTTTTGGTTTGGAATGCTGTTCTTCGCTTCAGTTATTTGCATGACTTGTATTTTTTTTTCTTTCTCTTGCGCATCTATTGTTGGTCCTTTATTTTTTTAAATTGGATTCTTTCAGCTTTCCTGCTTCGTGGCAACCTGTGAGAAAGTAAATCTCAAGATTGCATAACTTATACATTTTTTGATAGTACCCCTGTTCCTCCTTTGAACGTACCCCTGGCTGTCTGCAAAGCACACTGCACCTGAGGTGACCTATAACTTTGGATGGGAAACTTTGAATATCTTACTAACTCACAGTCCATGACCTGCTCCAGTGTTTACATCCTAAATATCAAAGCACTTCCTTCCATAAGGTTCTATGCTGTTGCTACTTTTAAATGGTTTGTTTAGTTGTTTAAAAGTAATTCCTATTCGGGCACCAATGCAGATTATTGTCATGAATTTAATTTGTATAAATTATATTAGTTTTTACCGTATTTTTGTAGCAGTAAAACAAATAATTATTTCTTCCTCTTTTGGCAGACTAGTGAAGACCAGTATCCTGTGCTGGTGGTGTGGGCTTATTGCTTCATTGTGGTTTTCAACATCAGAGACTGTGATTCCTTTCTGACCACCAAGAATATTATTTGTCAGATTAATGGACCACAAGAGGAACAACGCAGAGGGTGACTTTCAAAGTAGGAATCTGAATAGAGTATAAATCACACGGAGTATGCATCTGCTTTTCATTCTTGTGGTAACGAAGAATTTAAATTGCATTCATCAAATCATGGACTGGTTCTGTGCAGAGAGAGCCATTTGGCCCATTGTATTTGTATCTGCACTTTGAAAGATTGGTTCCAGGAAGAATTGCCCACAGGCAGTGTTTCTTTCCAAGTGTTAATCTAATTGCCTTAATAGTTATTACTAGGTCTGCATTTTGCAATACTTGCTCTGTATCCAATACTTTCCACAAGTTGCCTCTGCTTTATTCACCCCTGGGGACCTTTGGCTGTTGGAAACAGTTCCTACTTATTATCAAGATAGTTCATGATTTTGAACATCTCCATCTCCTCTGATTGTCAGCTATTCTAGTCCCTTTACATAAGTGGAGGTTATCAGTTGGGGTCTTAAATTTCGGGAGGACTGATTTCAACAGTTTGAGTCAGGAAGTGAATTGGGAGCTGTACCTTGAGATAATCACCCCATCCATATGTCAACATTCAGCGACATCGGCGTGTTGGTGTACGGAGGGGCGGTGGGGTCTAACCTCATAGTTCCCGGAAAAGAATTGACACAGCTGGTTCTGGTTGTAAAGAAGGCATTTGGCATGCATGCCTTCAGTGTAAGAGTTGCAGTTACCACACTTCAGCTGTAGAAAACATTGGTCAGGCCACAATACAGTAGCATTCAAAACTGTACTGAAGAGATTGAATAGGATATTGCTTGGAATGAAGAGCCTTTACTTACAAGGAGAGACTGGTTTGGCTTGTTTGTTTTCACTAGAATGTAAGAGACTAAGGGTTGACCTTAGAGAGGTTTATAAAATCATAGGTAGGGCTTTTGATCAGAGTCACTTTCTTAGTGTGGGGGGTTGAGACCCAGAAGTGTAAGATAACAGGAGAAATTTAAAGGAGATCTGAGGGGCAAATTTTTCACACTGAACTTGGTGATTACATGTAATGAGATGGCAGAGAGATCAGCAGAGGTAGATAGAATGACAGCATTTAAAAGGTATTTGGGGAGATGATTTGATAAGGGAGATGTAGAAGGATATGGGCAGACAGGCAGCATGGCTAATAGGGCCAATGTTGGGCTGAATGGCCTGTTTCTGTGCTGTACTACTCCGACTCGATGACGTTCAACTATCTTTGGGTCCATTATAATACATTCCCCTGCACTCTGGTGTGCTCCTCGCATCAGGCCACCACAAGCTCCAATAAAGCACATGCAAAATTTTATATAATCTCTTGCACCAGTACTTTATGATCCCACCCTGTACCAAAGTCTGCAATTTCTTAAAAATCTCTGATCTCTTGATAACTGCCAGTTCGTTAATTCTTATTCACTATTGCAATCTTTATTTTTCAATTTCTCCGCTGCCTATCTTATAATCAATTTGATTCTCAGCTGAAATATGAATATCAACTGCAAGTTCCAGTTTAATCGCCTTGCCTTAACATGGGTAGCTTCATCTTTTCCTCACATGGGAATGTGAGTCTCAGTGACTGATTCACTGAATGCTTGCAGAATAGAAAGAGGCAATTCTCCTCCTCACGAGAGTACCGATTCTATGTTGGAGTAATCTCTCTTCAATCCTCCTCATTGAGCTGCAGATTCCTTCCTTTCAGATACTTATCCAGCTCCCTTTTGAACTTGACAATGCCACCACCTATGTCCGTGACCACCCTTGTGTGTGTGTTCTCGGTTCTAATCTGTCACTATGTAAGGACAAATTTTTTCCCAGGTCACTTTTGATTCTTATTCTTTGTCATTTAATTCTTCACTTAACAACCAATGGGGGAAAAGATTCTCTTTATTTTGTCTGCAGCTTAAGGATTGCAAATACAGTGGATTTGGGACAACCCTTGAAAAACAAAAAATATATTGGGAAATTAGCCGAGATTCCCTTTGTTTATTTGGGGCAGGAGACTGTTGCTGAACGGTTTCTAACCAGCGTCAGTCGTGTGCGCTCATGTGGCCTAAGTCATGACACCGTGCTTAAAGCAAACAATTTTTAAATAGCCTCAGCTGCATGTCTTTGTGTTCAAAAAGCAGAGATTTTTGTCACTGACTGTTGGTGAGAAATGAGCAGTAGGACAACTTGGTGCTGTTTTACTTACCATGGCTTCAAGCTTTCAGGCCAGAAACGGCCAGAAGTGAAAATGAAATGTGTTGTATTTTGCTGTAGGTTTCCTAGGTTTCTATGAAATGGCTTCACTACTTCAATAAGTTAATCATCTTGAATGCTGCAATAAAAAATAAAGATTTAGAGGATGCAATCATCTTGTGCATTGTATGAAGGCAGTTTGTTAACTGCACTAGCTGTCTCCACTGACTTTGTTTAGTTGCAGCCATTCGTAACTGTTAGGAACTAGTACGCAGTTTTATAGTATGGTAGAGGTATTGGTGGTGTTCTAATTTGTCTTGTATTTCATTTAAGTACACTAATTATTTCTCAGTTAAATAGTAGTTTGTCTTTTTTTATATAGCTTTTAACTATTTCCATAAAACTTCGGCTAATTGGGATGGCTGCTTAATTGAGCCAAAATGTACTGGTCTTGATGTGTCCCAGTTAACTGGCATCCGCGGTATCGGTTTCACTTTCATTGTAAGTGAGTCCAGCTTCTCCTTTTGCATCTTCTGCAAAGCCTTCATTGTCATTCGGACTGTGTGACACTCAAAATGGGATATTTTCGGCCAATTTGTACAGTTCAGTATGATTTCTGTCTTTCCTGTACTATGAACCTTACCATATATACACCCAGGATTCTTAATGTAACATGACCATTTTCTCAAAAGAGTCATAGAAAAGTACTGCACAGAAACAGGGCCTTTGGCATCTAATCTGTGCCAAAACACTTAAGCTGCTTAGTCTCATTTTCCTGCACCTATAGCCCTCCATATCCCTACTATCCGTGTACTTATCCAAACTTCTCTTAAACGTTGGAATTCAGCTCACATGCTCCACTTGCACTGGCAGTTTGTTCTACACTCTCATGAGCCTCTGAGTGAAGGTGGTTTCCCTCATGTTCCCCTTAAACTTTTCACCTTTCACCCTTAACTCATGATCTCTAGTTGTAGTCCCACCCAACCACAGTGGTGTGGTGAACTACATATACCTGTCTGGACACGCCCCCCCCCCCCCCCCACCGCTGACTGCTCCTGTGGTTCCTCCCACTGACTGTGGCTCCTCCCACGGACCCCAGTGTGGGGGCGATTTGAGACACCGCCCCGGCCTCAGTCTCCAGGATGCAGTGCGGTGGTCAATTGCTGCTTGTTCTTTCTTCCAGCCAATAAAAGCCTATATCTCACCTCACGTCTCCAAGAGTTATTGATGGTGCATCAAGTGGAAAAAGCTTGTTTGCATTTACGCTATCTATACCCCTTGTAATTTTGCTCATCTCTGTCAAATCTTCCCTCTATCTTCTACGTTGCAAGAAATAAATTCCTAATCTATTCGATTTTTCCTTGTATCTCAGATCCTCCTGGCAATGTCCTTGTACCTGCCTGATCCCTTTACTGAATAATACAAGTACACCCTCAGATATCTCTGTTCTTGTGTATCTTTTAGAATTGGGCTCTCCAATTTATTTTGCCCCACCAAGGAAAATGTAACACTTATTTCTCAGTATTAAATTGGGAAAATGAGATTCGGGAGTTCTCAATTCCTGTTCACTGACAGATTTTGTAGAAAGAATTTGAAGTTTTTGGATGATAGGTATCCGTGAGAAATCTGAATGTTTTCCCTAATCAAATTACAGCTCAATTAACACAACCCCTTCAAGGTCTCTGAACACACACACAAGTGATTAGGCAGTCTGAGAATTTTATTGAGTCCTGGTTCTTACGATCACTGAAAAAACACTCTCCGAGGTCTGACAAAATGAAACCTAAACTAGAGTTACAGAACTGAGATGCTCTTTTTGGGGGAAAAAATCACAAACTTTATTTTTTCTGTGCCATTATTTTTCAGTGAAATGAGAGTGACCATTAGCCTGGTCGACAATAAGTGTGTCATTCCAGGGAGGTCCATGAAGAACAAACTCACTTGCTTGTCACAGGTAACCCACTGATTCCTGGAAGCAGCAGCAGAACATTACTATGCAATATTCAGAATGTTTCTGAAACAAATTCATGCTGTTGGGGATTGTTTGGAGAAGGCAGACAAGAGAAGCAATATTAGTTCTAAATCAATGGGTGTTTAATAACAATGTTTTTGGGAAGAGCAGGCGATCATTTTAAATAATCGTGCTATTTGTGGAGTTTAGTTGTGATAAACAGATTCAGTTCTTTTGATTATGTACTGTAATCAGTGTGGAAGAATTCAAAATTAAGCTGAATATATGTCAGTGCAGTCAGTTGTTAAGTACATCATGCAAAAAATGTTACTATTTGTGAAGTTGGATACTATTTAAATTGCAGATCTATAATTTATGGAATTGAGTTCAATAAAAATGTATTTTTGCAACAATTATTGCAGAACAAAGTATAAGTCACCAGTTATCAATTCTGAACTGCCTAATGGCCAAGTGTAGTCCAGACTAGATTTAAAGTGTCAAGGGGAATTTGAGATTCATTCACCTGAACAATGTCTGCTTGGATTAAAAGATGCAAACTAAATCCGCTCCACAAAAAAAAATGTGATTAAGAATCATTGATAGAGAACAAAACACTTCCTAACTATATACGGATACAGAAAAGGTTAAAAATACTCAATGCATCTAAAAAGTATTATTGGAAGGAAACAGACTGAGGTGGTTTCATTTCTTTGATGTTATTCTGAGCTGATGAGTTGGAAGCTTTATTTGTTTTTTAAATTTTCTGGTTTCCTGCAATTGTATCATTTTGGTTTCTAGTTTCATTATTAAACATTAATAAAACTAAAAAGGAGTAACTGTCTCCAACTGCCCTTACATTTTCATAATGACCATTCTGCTATTGGTATTAATAGACAGATGTGTAAGGTTAATATCACCTCCATATGAGAAAATTCATTTCAAGTATGCTTTGTTAAACACTGCTTCCAGCTAGATTTGTTAAAATACACAAGAGCTGCCTTTTCCGTTCACTTTTGATAGAATCAGAAGAAAAATCTGTGCAGCATGAAGGATTTTATCTGATCTCACCTATCAAGAAGAAGTGGAAGCAGCCATAACAATAGGCCTTGAAGCTCAATGGTAACTTTAAGAATAGACCTGGGAAACATGCTACCAGTGCATTGGTGGCCTGAAATATAAGCACTAAATGACTTATGAGGTAAACTGAAGGGGGATCATGCTATTCAGCAATACTGGCATCCACTGACGTTTCCAAACCATTTGGAATCAGTCGCAGGCTGTCAGAGAATCTACATGTAAGGAGGAACACGCACAAAATGCTGGTGGAACACAGCAGGCCAGGCAGCATCTATAGAGAGAAGCACTGTCGACATTTCAGACCGAGACCCTTCGTCAGGACTAACTGAAAGGAAAGATAGTAAGAGATTTGAAAGTAGGAGGGGGAGGGGGAAATGCGAAATGATAGAAGACCGGGGGGGGGGGGGGGTGAAGCTGAGAGCTGGAAAGGTGATTGGCAAAAGGGATACAGAGCTGGAGAAGGGAAAGGATCATGGGCGGGAGGCCGAGGGAGAAAGAAAAGGGGAGCGGAGCACCAGAGGGGAGATGGAGAATAGGCAGAGTGATGGGCAGAGAGAGGGAAAAAAGGGGGAGGGGGAAAACACTAAAAATATCAGGGATGGGGTAAGAAGGGGAGGTAGGGCATTAACAGAAGTTAGAGAAGTCAATGTTCATGCCATCAGGTTGGCATGTAACATGTAAGGGGGCTTGGGATAGATGCTGAACCAGGTGGAATGGCAGTATGTATTGTGATTGATTAACAGGATCGGCAATGCAGAATCCTAAATCACTGATCTTGTGATTTGAGTTCAAATCTCATAAGTGAAATTAAATATGTAATTAAATACAGACTTTTTATTAAACAAATCTTGAAACAGTTGAACTATAGGGTAAAAACCATTTTGTTTGCCGATAAAATGAGAGGGGTAATTTCAAAGGAGATGTGAGGGACATTTATTTTTGACATAGAGAGTGGTAGGTGCCTGGAATGTACCGGCTGGAGTGGTGGTAGAGGCAGATCCTGTACATAGGCAACTTTCAAGAGACACCTGGATAGGCACATGGATGTGTGAAAAATGGAAGGATACGGAAACTGTGTAAGCAGAAGGGATTAGTTAGCTATTTGATTACTAATTGGTACAGCACAACATTGTGGGCCGAAGGGTCTGTGCTGTACTGTCCTATGTTCTATATCTTGGAGGGAATGGAATTTGTTATCCTTAAATAGTCTGGCCTAGATCGAATACAGAAAAAGCAATGTGGTTGACTCTTAAATGAATGGGCATACAGGGACAGATAATAAGTATTCTCCTTTATAGCATACCTCTTGATTCTAATGAGTACAACAAAGTGTTTGGCTGTAACTGCAGGAAGAATTTTGTAGCAGTAATACTCCTCTGTGGGTAAGACCCTGTAGTCTGGTGGTGTTCAGTGCTGGCAGATTTTCTATGTTCCAGCTGACAACTGGTAGAAATACCCTCAAGTGTCTTTAATCAGCAAGCTTTAGGGAACCAATAACACAAGTGTTGCAGGGAATTGTGTTGAATGGTGAGGATTTGACACAGCTTAGTTTCTCCAGAAATTCATGTACAAGCTGATGAGACATTTCTAATCACAGTTCCACCAAATGGATATCTAAATATCTCAGGAGAGTGTGGCGGAAGGAGCTGATTGCGTTTCTGCCTCTGCTCATCTGCTACTGAAACTCTCATCTCAGCATTGTTACTTTTGGAGTTGATTATCCTAATTCACTTGTTGGATCCTGGCGTTTTTATGATGTGGAGTGAGGCATAGAACTTGTTGCTTATGGCTGTTCTACTACGTGTTACAAGAACAAAAGTGAACAGAAAATTGCTGAGTACAACAAAATCATGGTCGTCTGACTAAAAAATATAGCACCACTCAGTGATCAGAATTAGCTTATAAAATAGCCAGATTAAAGTGGTGTGACACCTGCTGCAGAAAAGCCAAGAAACTACTAGAAAAATATAGAAGTAGCCGAACTGCGGTTACTCAAAAGTTCATTGAACAATTGCGTATATACAGGTGATTATATAAAATACAGGCAAGTATAGAAAAGTTAAACTACAAGAAAAGTTTGACTCCAACAACTCAATCAGCTGTTTATGCATATATCATCCTTATTGATATTAGCTTTTATCTTTATGCTGTGTCTGTTCTGAAACTACACATCTTTCTTGTATATTGTGTATTGTGAGTATAGGGAGATTTGGAGAACTATTTCTCATCAGATTTCCTACATACAAACTGGCTTTCTGAAGAATAGTTTTAAACATGCCCTGAATAATGTCTGTTTATTCTCATTTCCATTGTGTTATATTCCAGAGAATTATTCACACCATAGATGGAATTATTTTGCAGCATTTGGGCCAATGAAATATTTGCAGGCTGCTTGAGAAATTCTAAAGGGGTAGGATTTCTTTTCCACTCTGACTAATTAAATCACATTTTCAGAATATCTCAATAAGTGAACAATAGTGCTTTCAAATTCATTAGCATTTTCAAGTTTAGAAAAATTTCTTACATTTTTGAACTAATTTGGTGAAATAATGTAAACTGTTTTGTCGGTGAAATAATGTAGCCTGTCCTATAAAAACTTACACCCAAATTGCTGCTGCGAAGAATTGCAGCCGCAAGTCGCTTCACAATATAAACCCGCCAGGTAGCACCTTATCCCAGTCATCACATCTAGAGGAGGAAGTCACCAAAATTCCCTTTACTCGAATCAATACCACAACAAGCTTAGTTGCTGAAGCAATTACTGCCTACTGTCTCCAAGTATATATAAAAAATTACTGCAATACAGTGGTTTTTGGGCTGATTAGCTCTGAGTAATGTGTAAAAGCCATTAGTTCAAATGAAATCAGTTTAAATTCAATTAATTACATAAATTTGAATACAAAACTATTATCAATAAGCAAACATCAGAACATTGTTAGTGCAAGGTGAAGTTTATAAATGGTTAACTTTATATAATCAAAATTGGGATGCAGGTTAGGAATCAATTTTCTAACCTCATGTTCTTTTCTCTCCCCTATAAGTTGGTGGATTCGAAGCTATAGAAGTGGTCTGCTTTGTGTTTTTTCCCTGTATATTGTTTCAAGTGTTTGTGGTGAAAGTAATCTCATGTGAATCAGTTCATGAATTCACTTCAGATTTGAGCACTTCACTGAAGGGTTTGCTGTCATTTGGACTGACATTAAACGAGCTGCCATTGAGTGGGTGGTTCAGATTCACAGAGCCTTCTGCCTGAACACAGGCCCTTCAGTCCAACTTGTCCATGCTGACCAAGGTTCACACCGGAGATAGTCCCATCTGTCATATCGTCCCATATATCCATCACCCACTATGTGGAGAAAAATTTCCTTCAGATCTCTTTTAAATTGTCCCCCCCCCTCACAAATCTATGTCTTCTGGTCTTTTATTCCCCCATCATGGGAAAAAGATTGTGACCAACCCTCTTGTGTACATCTCTTGTTATTTTGGATACCTCCATGAAGTCAACCCTCCATGAAGTCAACCCTCCTATACCCTTGATTAAAGACGTCCCAGCCTGTCCAGCCTCTCCTTATAACTCAAGCCCTCCAGCTGCAGAAACATCGTTGGGAGTCCTTCCTGCACCCTTTCCTGCCTAATGACATCCTTCCTATCTATAGCTGGGCAACCAGACTGCAAATGGTCCCTCAAGTGTGGTCTCAACAACAAGTGTACAGTTGCCTCATGTCTTTGAGATGCAGCGTAGGAACAGGCTTTTCAGCTCCAACGAGCCCATACCACACAAATACACCCAAGCGACCAATTGATCTACTAACTTGTCTGACTTTGGGATGTGGGAGGAAACCAGAACACCCAGAGGAAACCCACGTGGTCACAGGAAGAACTTATAAACGCATCACAGACAGTGGAAGGAATTAAACCAGAGTCGCTAGCATGGTAAAGTGTTACGGTAACTGCTACAAGACCGTGCTCCCCTTATGATGTCCCAATATCTGTATTTACTTCCCTGACTGATGTAGTAAGCTGCCATAAGCTATCTTCATCACCCTGTCTACCTGCCTCACCACTTGTCTCTCTGTTCTTCAACAAGCTCCAAGCTCCTACCACTTGCTATGTATTTCTCTTTGATGTCAATATGTTTCAGGACATCACTGGTCTTTCTTCCGAATTCCCTACCCTCTGTGACCTCACCCTTGTAGGTGACTTCTTAGCAATATTGGAAGGAGAGAAGAGACAGTCTTCCATCATTCTGGCTCACTGTCAACATCACTAAGGCAGACTTTCTGATCACTTACCTGTTGGTAGACTCTTGGCGTGTGCATTTAGACAGCTGCATCTCCATGTCCCCACTGAGGATCTTTAGCAGTCAAGTTTTAATTACCAAACACCCATAGTATTTATCATGGGATTTACATTATTAGAGGAGTAGAGAAGCTGAGCCATGAGAGGCAACGTCAGCAGATGCTGCTTGTGCCTCCAGAGTAAATATGAGCGACTCATCACTGAGAAAGTGTGTGTGCCCTTTTGTCTTTGTGCTAAGTATTCCAGTGGGATGAGGACACAGCCCTTCTCCCAGAATAGATCTTGAAAGTAGATATGATTCAGATGACGTTTGTTAAATTAATCAGCAGTAAGCCATTGTGACTTTCCCATCAGGTCATTTATGTGGGAGAAGTGCTCAAAGACAGAATGGACTTTAAAAGTCAAATCAAATTGTTTGACTATTATTAATGGGGCAAATGTCTTCAAACCCACTAACATCTTACCTTTTCAGACTGGGTAATCACCTATGCAGTCAAGGGCCAGATATAAAGACCCTTTGTTTTGTCCTACCATTTTTTTGGTTAGTTTGGAATTATTACTCCCATCAGCATTATAGTCTGTCCAAAATAAAAGTCCTTTTAATTTTAGAGAGAGCAGCACCATCTTTTGGAGGAGTAGAGAACGGCAGGCATTAACCTCCTGTTGCTAACGTCTCTCCTCAGCAAGAATTATAATCTTGTTGCAACACATACATACAAGCTGGATGAACTCAGCAGGTCGGGCAGCATCCGTTGAAATGAGCAGTCAACGGATCTCAGGATCTCAGCCGGAAATGTTGACTGCTCATTTCAACGAATGCTGCCCGACCTGCTGAGTTCATCCAGCTTGTTTATACGTGTTGATTTGACCACAGCATCTGCAGTGTACTTTGTGTTTATAATCTTGTTGCACTTGGAGGTTAAGCAACATCCAGGTAACATTTTAAAACTATTTATGTTTCTGATGGAACTCTCACTCGAAAGTCACTGCAAAGGGACATGAATTCACAGCTGTTGATTCAGATGCAAAAGTTCAGGTGGACGTGTGGCTAAAGAGAGAGATCAGTGCTACTGGAAGTTTCAGTTTGGCATTCATTCTCACAACTTTACAGCAAACCATTGTTCTGTTGAGAATGACCTTAACTGACAGGAGAACAATTTTACACACTTTTCTTGGCGTCTTAGTGCCCATTAGGCAAATTGTCTCCTTTTTGGCAAGATTTTGTGTTCCCTAACTGTGGTGAACTACATATACCTGTCTGGACACGCCCCCTGCTGGCTGCTCCTGTGGCTCCTCCCACAGACCCCAGTATAAAAGCGATTGAGGTCTGAGCCCGGCCCTCAGTCTCCAGGTATGGTGGTCAACTACTGTTTGTTCTTTCTTCCAGTCAATAAAAGCCGATATCTCGCCTTTACGTCTCAGAGTGAGTTATTGATGGTGCATCACTAACACTGATGTCACATTCTGCCACATGCTCTCTAGGTGTCAAGGATAGCACTCTCATCTCATTTCAGAAATCCACAGCTTTGGTTTATGTTTGGGCCCAGACTCTGGTGAGGTCTGGAGCAGAGTGGTCCTGTTGAAATGCAAATGAAGCATTGATAAATAGGTTATTGATAAATGAGTGCTACTTGATTGCACTGTAACAACAGCTTCCAGACCTTTACTGATGATTGAGGGTGAGCTGATTGGTTGGTATTCAGTCAGAAAGGATTTGTTCTACTTTTTTGTGAACAAGACTCACCTTGGGTAATTTTGGGCATTCCACAGTGCAGAGTAAATGCCAGTATGGTTTCTGTACTGGAATGGTCAGCTCTGGAGTTAATAGCCATTGTAGAATATTTGACTAGAGAGCTGCCCCTACCTCCTGTAATTACAAGTATACTATATTTAAATGGGGACCTAGATATGAGCTTCATGGCTTTTTCTGTCCATTTGGCGGAGTCCTAACACCGCACACACATTATCCAGTTGAAGCTGGAATCCAGTTGTAATCTGGTGCTTTAAAGTGGCCTGGTATTTAGTGGAGTAACGTAAAGCCAGTCATCTGGAAGAAAATGTTCTAAAGATGCTTTAATAAGTTTTAACATACTTTAGTTAGTTTTAATATACTTTAATTGTCCATTTCATTTTTTAAATCTTTGGATGTCAGGGCAATCCAAAAGCTTGACAATCTTGACAGAAAGCAAAGCTGGACAGTGTGATGAGTTTTCTGGGCCCAGTACTTGCCCTGATTTTATCATTTGAGGGTCTGTCACCACTCAGCACCATGGCATTTGACTCCAGGATGAACCAAATTAATGTTCTGGATGTAGACAGTGCAGATGGTGATATATTGAGGTAGTTCAGTGCCATGAACACAACATAGCAAGATCCTGTCAGAATCAGAATTACAGAGTAGCTTTAGTATCAGTGGCATATGTAGTGAATTTTTTTGTTTTGCAACAGCAGTAGATTGTAATACATAATAACAATATACAATCTATAAATTACAATAAAATATATATATTAAATTTACTAAGTGGTGTAAAAAGAGCAAAAAAAGGAAAAAAAAAAATAGTGAGTGAGGTAGTGTACATGGGTTCATTATCCATCTAGAAATCTGCTGGTGGAGGGGAAGAAGCTGTTCCTAAAATATTGTGTGTATTCAGGCCCCAGTGCCACCACCTTGATGATAGCAATGAGAAAAGGATATATCCTGGGTGACGAGAGTCCTTAATGATGGACGTTGCTTTTTTGAGCACCTTTCAAAGATGTCCTTGATGCTGGGGACACTAGTGCCCATGATGGAGCTGGTTGAGTTTGCAACTTTCTGCAGCTTTTTTCGATCCTGTGCAGACATCCCTTCTTACCAGATGGTGATGCAAGCAGCTAGAATGGTGTATCTGTAGAAATCTGCAGCGGTCTTTGGTGATATACCATGTGTCCTCAAACTCCTAATGAAATCTAGCTGCTACCATGCCTTCTTTGTAATCGCATCAATATATTGTGCCTAGGATAGATCTTTAGAGATGCTGACCACCAGAAACTTGAAGCTGCTCACCCTTTCCACCACTAACCGCTAAATGAGAACTGATGTGTGTGCCTTGACTTCCCTTTCATGAAGTCCATAATCCCTTCTGCAGTCTTATTAACATCGAGTGCAAGGCTATTGTGACACCACTCGGTCAGCAGATCTATCTCACTCTTGTATGCCATCTTGTCACCATCTAAAATTCTACAACAATCATCGTGCAATCAGCAAATTTACAGGTATTGATGTTGTTTGAACTGTGCTCAGCCACATAGTCATAGCTGTAAAAAGAGCAGAGCAGTGGGCTAAGCACACATCCTTGAGGTGCACCAGTGTTGATTGTCAGCAAGGAGGAGACGTTATTTCTGATCCACACTGATTGTGCTCTCCTGGTGAGGAAGTCATGAACCCACTTGCAGAGGGAGATACAGATGCCCAGGCTTTGGAGCTTATTGATTAGTACTGATGGTGTGATGGTGTTGAACACTGAGCTGTAATCAATAAACACAAGTTTGGTGTAGGTATTACTATTGTCCAGGTGATTAAAGGACTGAGTGTGGTGAACTACATATACCTGTCTGGACACGCCCCCTCCTGGCTGCTCCTGTGGCCCCACCCACTGACCCCTGTATAAAGGCGATCAAGGCCTGAGACCGGCCTCTCAGTCTCCAGGATGTAGTATGGTGGTCAACCACTGCTTGTTCCTTCTTCCAGTCAATAAAAGTCCATATCTCGCCTCACGTCTCAGAGAGTTATTGATGGTGCATCACTGAGTGGAGAGCCTTGTCTCTCCACTGATGTCCTCTGACCTAATAACTGTTTCTGGTATTTTCTGTTTCGACTTTGGGGTTCTAGCATTTTGCTCTTGTTGTGGTGATACCCAACCTGCTCTTGGCTAGCAAGTGTCATTCAGCTCCATTACCCTTCTCATAGTGAATACTACCGAGAGGAACCAACTAAAGCTCTTTTTTTTATCATTAACTACAAATTAGCAACCTTAACTGATTTATATTATAAATTATAAACTTATAAAACTTTATAAAATTATAAACTATTATAAGTAGAATTATAAACTAATTTACATTTGTGTTACCCTTTGTATCATTTCTCCTATTTATCTTTTTTCCCCTAATTCTCATACACAGTACATTCACAGTTGTACTTATAATTCTTTGACCGCTTGCTTCAAGTGGAATCAGTAATTAATGAAAAATAAAGAATAAAATATCTTCAGAATGGAGAGAAAATGTCTTTTATATTTAGAAGCTTTATATTTAAGGAAAATAAACAACTTGCTTCTTTCTTAAATAATTGAAATCTTTCCTGTAATTAGTGGACAACTAGGTATCCAAATTGGAATTTCCTTGGACATTGGAAATCATTACATTTTTGAGAGCCATGGCAATAAAATATCAACAATGGATTTGTATAAGTATGGCATTGTCAGTACATCAATTACAAAGATTAATAAGTTTCTTAAGCTATTCTTTTTAAGGATGGTGGAATTTCCTATTTACTTTTGGACTTGTGGTTTCAAATTTAATGCTGATTTTGGAAAGGCTGGAATTGATACTGATGGATAAGTGATGGCTTAGTACAGTAACAGAGGCTAACAAAATAATTACCAAAAGGAATACACTGTAAAGATGTAAGATTTAACCACACATAGGATATTACGTGTTCAGAAGATAAAAGTGAAAAATGTACATATTGGATTCTGATGTAAAATGAGGATTAAAATAATATCATAAGGAAATGACAGAAAGTGAGCACAATTTCTTACATCAAATCTAAACTTTAAATGAAAAGTTTTCCCAAGGTCTGTTCAGATAAAAGAAATGAACAATGTTATGATTTAATTGCTTCAAAATTGGAACCATTTGTGGCTTCTTATGCATGAACAGATACGGTCATGAAAAAAGTTGCTTTGAAAGCAGCAGCCTCGTCCATGAGCGTGGTTGCTGCATCGGCAGTGTTTTTTTTTTGAAAAAAATTATTCACAGGTGAATTCAGAATCAGAAACAGGTTGATTATCACCGATATATGTCATGAAGCTTATTGTTTTGTGGCAGCAGTACTGTGCAAAAAAATACAAATGAATTTAAGTTACAATAAAAAATAAAATAGCAAAGGAGTGTGTTATGAGTGATGAACAGACCTGATGGAAAGGGGGTGCAGAGTTAACCATTCCCAACCCCCCTCCTGAGAACTACGAACTACTGCTGTTGCTATGCTGCTCATGAGAGAGAGAGAGATAAGCCTAGGCAAGAACATCTGCTACAGATAAGAGGGGGAGAGAGACTGTATTTACTGTATTATGACTCTTCCTGGATTATTTACCTTCTACTACAAGGACCTTACTTTGCTCGTTAACATTCCTCAGGAGATAGCAGGAGTGGCCTGATTTGATGGACACGGTCATTCAGAGTTGATGGATAGCTGAGACCCCGTGAGTGGGGATAAAAGACAGGTCTGGAGAGACACCCTTCAGACACACCAGTGGACACTGACTGAATGTTGGGAACCCACAGGAAGGTGGGGGCTTCGGAGACCAAACCAGGAGATCGGTCAGTAAAACTCACAGTGATACAGCAGGGCTGGTGGGGACTTGAGTGTGTGTCCACTCATGCCAGAGTGACGAGTCCACCATAGAACAGTCTAGCTGAAGAACAGAGGGGTCATAACTGAATGACCACAACGATACGACAGATTAAGAAAGCCACAAAAGGTTTGGCTGCTGTAGCTGTTATCTCTCTCTCTCTCTCTCTCTCTCTCTCTCTCCTCTCTCCTCTCTCCTCTCTCCTCTCTCCTCTCTCCTCTCTCCTCTCTCCTCTCTCCTCTCTCCTCTCTCCTCTCTCCTCTCTCCTCTCTCCTCTCTCCTCTCTCCTCTCTCCTCTCTCCTCTCTCCTCTCTCCTCTCTCCTCTCTCCTCTCTCCTCTCTCCTCTCTCCTCTCTCCTCTCTCCTCTCTCCTCTCTCCTCTCTCCTCTCTCCTCTCTCCTCTCTCCTCTCTCCTCTCTCCTCTCTCCTCTCTCCTCTCTCCTCTCTCCTCTCTCCTCTCTCCTCTCTCCTCTCTCCTCTCTCCTCTCTCCTCTCTCCTCTCTCCTCTCTCCTCTCTCCTCTCTCCTCTCTCCTCTCTCCTCTCTCCTCTCTCCTCTCTCCTCTCTCCTCTCTCCTCTCTCCTCTCTCCTCTCTCCTCTCTCCTCTCTCCTCTCTCCTCTCTCCTCTCTCCTCTCTCCTCTCTCCTCTCTCCTCTCTCCTCTCTCCTCTCTCCTCTCTCCTCTCTCCTCTCTCCTCTCTCCTCTCTCCTCTCTCCTCTCTCCTCTCTCCTCTCTTCTCTCTTCTCTCTTCTCTCTTCTCTCCCCCCCCCCCCCCAACAGATTCTTCTTTCTCTGCTGGTCAGACACCCAGTTATGGGGTACGTAACAAGTGCAGAAGAGGCATAGTGATATGGTGTTCTTGGACCCATCAAAAATCTGATTGTAGAGGGGAAGAAGCTGTTCCTAAAATGCTGAGAGTGTGTCTTTAGCCTCCCGTATCTCCTCCCTGTGGGTAGTAATGAGGAGAGGGCATGCCCTCAATGGTGAGGGTCCTTAATGATGGATGCCTCCTTCCTGAGGCACCACCTTTTGAAAATGGTGGCAATGCTTGTGCCTGTGTTGTAGTTAGCTCAGACTACAACCTTATGTGATCCTGTCCGTTAGAGCCTCCAGACCAGTCAGACTGTTCTTCAGGGCTCATCTGCAGAAATTTGATAGTCTTTGCTAGACATATCAAATCTCCTCAAACTCCTAATGACATATAGCTGCTGGTGCGCCTTCTTTGTGATTGCAACAATAATTCGGGCCCATAATTGATCCTCTGAGATGCTGACTCACCGTTTCCAATGCTGACCCCTCAACGAGGCAGGTGTGTGTTCCTCTGACTTCCCCTTCCTGAAGTCCACAATCGGTTCCTTGGTCATACTGATGCTGAGTGCAAGGTTGTTGATGCAACACCACTCTACCAGCCAATCTATCTACACTTGTTATTAATTTAACAACATCATATAAAATTTGATAAAGGAATTTAATTTTAATCCAAAATGTTGGAAAAGTTGAATTCTGTTTTATTACTTAGGTCTGTGCTGCTCATGATGCCTATCTAACCAAACCTATTTTCTTACAAAAGGAACCCCTCTCTCATTCCCTGCCTCTTTACATGACCCTCTATTTTTTTCTTAAATGTTCTGCCACTTCCCTTAGCAGCACATTCCAGGCGTGCGTGCGTGCGTGCGTGTGTGTGTGTGTGTGTGTGTGTGTGTGTGTGTGTGTGTGTGTGTGTGTGTGTGTTAAAAATGCCTTCTAAATCTCCTTTAAACTTTCCCCTCTCACCTAAAACCTAAACCCTTTGTATTAGACATTTACACCCTGGAAAAAGACACTGACAATCTATGATTCTCATAATTTTAAATACTTCTATCAGGCTGGCACTCAGTCTTCAATGCTGCAGGGTAAACACTCCAATTTATCCAACCTTTCCTGGTCATTAATATTCACCAAAATAGGCAAAAGTCAAATGAACGTCTTCTGCGCCCTCTCCCTATACTTCAACATGACTTGCCAACACCTATACTCATTTCCTTAACTGATGAGAGCAAGCATGCCCTATACCTCCATTATCACCTTATCCAACCATGTTACCAGCTTTAGGGAGCTGTGGACTTGCGCCCAAGATTCCTCTGTAAATCAATATTGACAGATGATGAATGTATTCTGTACTTTTGAATAGATCTGTCCTCCCATTGATCAGCTCCCTGTAAATCAGATAAGATAACATAACTCGGGTAATCCCTGTGATATCTATGTTAGCAGGCAAAGTAAATAATCTTTCCAGCAAATCAATCTGAAGTCATAAAATGCTTTCCTTTCTGTTTCCTTTTGAGTTCAGATTGTTGGGATACTCTGGTCTGCAAAATTCAGGCATGCACTATCTTAAGTAAATAAGTAAACAATCAAGTTAACTTCAGTTTGAGTTTTAAATATTTTTTACCTATATTACTTAAAATAATCGGATTGAGTTGAGGAATAAATTGGAGACACGAGATTCTGCAGGCTCTGGAAATCACATAAAATGCTGGAGGGACTCAGCAGGTCCGGTTGGATCGATGGAGGAAAATAAACAGTCAGCTGTTTGGGTTGAGACACTTCACCGGTGCTGATGATCTTGTGTGTATTGGTTTTGTTTCAATTGATTGAAATAATTAATAAAAGGTGAAAGATTTTCTATTAAATTGTTTTTGACTTGATAGATATTCTAATGCCACACAACTCAATCTGGCTGCACAACATCGTGTGTGAGGGGATGGCTCATTGTAGGAGAGTTCACGGGAAAATCATTTCTCACATCCCTGCTTTGTGTAATGATACCTCCTGATAATCTCAGCTCTTTGGAATTGAGTGTTTTAACATAATATGATAAAATATGTCCCGTCTGCCGGGCAGTTGAAATACAGAGAAATTTTATTCAGGTTTTATCAATGGTGATAGATCTTTGGGATGTTTATTGCGCAGTAAATTGGCCTTTCTGAAGCTTCCATTCATACTATTTTTTTTACTCTGATTATGCTTTTCCAAGGACATTATACTGCATGCATCAAAATAGGACAATTTTAGTCAAAGGCTTTTCAACCTTCATTGTTTTTTCTTTGTAGGTAAAAAGAAATAATTTTGAATTATTGACCACCTGTAATTCTGCATCATTGATGGTACAATTCAAGGGACCTATACGTAGCAGTTGGACTGTTAGACTGATACTGCCAAATGAAACAACCCAGCATTGCCATCTCTCATTAAAATGCATATAAATGATATAATATGGTTTGTTGCAAATGTCTTTGTTTTGTTCCTTTCTCAATAAATAATTTTTTTTGGAATATCTAGGTATTCTTCTTTTGTTTGCATAAACTGTTTTTCATTGCCCTACTGGCATAAAGCTTTCAAAATTCAATTTAGTCACATCCCACTGATTTGCTGTGGATGCTGACTGCCTACTCCTTAGGTGAGTTAAAGTTTTCTTTGGCAAGTTTTATTCATTTTTTTGCCATTCTGTCAATGCTGTCAATAAGGACAATGCTTTTTCTTTTACAAGCTCTAAGTCCATTGCTAGATGCCAAGCAGATTCTACCTCTCCTTAACATCAATAGAAAAAAATTTAAGGAAGAAAAAGTGCAGGTAGAAAACTCCTCCTGAACAAGGTATGTCAGATAAACAACCATTAAAGGATATTTGTTTGACGCAAAACAAAAAATAAACTATCCTTTTTGGACTTGCTCTTCAAGTACCATTCACCCATTTATTCATAATTAAATTAAATAATTATTCCTTTGTAAAATGAATATTTTTATTCTCCTTTTAAACTTCTCTTTCCCCAGCAAAATTCCTCTTCCAACTGGGTGGTCTGAAGCAATTTTTCCCAATATAGTCCTGAGTAATTTTTATTCAGTCAGAAGATGCATACTTACATTAAAAGTACCACTGATCATTAGAATTAGATAAGAACATTATAGCAATTTTATGTCCGGGACAAATAATTAATTAAATCAACAAAGATTTAACTGAAAGTCTGAAATAAATGAAAACTATCCAGATTTTTATATCTTCACTGCCTAACTTTAAGTAATTGAGGTTATCAATCATTTTTTCTCTTTTACAGTATTATGATTATTCTTTCTTTTTCAATATTGATTTCTTACATAAGAGTACAGAAGGATGTATAATATATATATCGATTACAATAAATTGGAATCACAAATATAGTCTCATTACCCCATATCCATATAAATTAAATTTAAACAATATTGAAAATAAATAATTTTATCACACAAAAAATCTAAACTCACTGCCAAAAAAACCCAGCTGTCTGGTTTAAAAAAAGAAAAGGAAAAAGTCCTTAACATATAGTAAAACATATTATTAGTCAACATCTGTGCTTAATTAGCAATTCAAAGATTTTAAGAATAATTCAAAAAAGGTCCCCACAATGTTTAAAAAATCTTGTCTAGGTTCAGAAATTGAACAGCAAATCTTCTCTAAATTTAAACATGACATAACATCATTTAACCAATGAGTATGATTAGGTGGAGTGGCATCCTTCCACTTAAGCAACAATGCCCTCCTGGCTATAAGAGAAATAAAAGCTAAAATGTGCAAATCATGTGTCTCCAAAATAATATAATTTCCTCCAACAATACTAAATAAGGCAGTCAAAGGATTAGGTTTAAAATTTACTTTAAGAAGCACCAAAAAAGTTTGGAATACTTCCTTCCAATATTTTTCAAGACTCAGACATGTCCAAAACATATGGATTAGTGAAGCTTCTCCATTGTTACATCTATCACAAAAGGGAGATATATCAGAATAAAAATGAGACAGCTTATCTTTAGTCATGTGGGCCCTATGAACCACTTTAAATTGTAGAAGGGAATGACAGGCACATAACAATGAGATATTAACCAATTAAAAAATTTTATTCCAAGTATCCTCAGAAATTGGAATCTGTAAATCTTGTTCCCAGAGCTTTTTAATTTTGTCTAAAGGAATATTTCTCATTCCCAACAACATGCATAAAGATTTTTCAACACTTTGAAAGCCCCTCAGATTACGAAGGGTATGGCTCTGACCTTTTTATGAGTCTAGGTATATAATTTAGCCACACCATTTCTCATTGAGGGGGCAGCAGTAAGCAGCTTCAAATTTTTGGGTGTCATCATTTCAGGGGATCTATCCTGAGAGCAACACATTGATGCAATCAGGAAGAAGGCACACTAGTGGCTCTGCTCTGTTAGAAGTTTGAGGAGATTCGATATGTCACCAAAGACTCTTGCAAATCTCTACATATGCTCGGAGGAGAGGAGTCTGAATGGCTGCACAGCAGGACTCAAGGTAGTTTCATAATGGGCACAACCCACCTAGCGATTGAAAACATCTTTAGGAGACAGTGACTCAAGAAGGCAGCATCCCTCATCAAAGACTCCCACAATCTGGGACCTGCCCTCTTCACATTCCTCCCACTGGGAGGAAGTACAGGAGCCTGAAAGCCCACAGTCAACAGTTTAAGAACAGCTTTTGCCCCTCTGCCATAAGATTTCTGAACAATCCATGAATGCTACCTTGTTACTTATTTATTTTTGTAACTTGTAGTAATTTTTCAGTCTTGTACTGTACTGCTGCTGCAAAATAACAAATTTCATGTGATAATATATTTGATTCTGAATAGGTTGCCACTTTGATGCGATATTATAGTACAGTATTCTGGGCATTGCAAGTGAGGCCAGCTTTAATGCCTATTCTTCATTGCCATTAAGAAAGTATTGGTGAGTGGCTTTCTTTGATAGATGGTGAACGTATTTCCACAAAGATATTAGAGACTTTACAGATGAAATAGAAAAGGGGAATTTATTTGTAGTTCTGTTGGGGTTTGGCATCCATACACCTGTTGGCTTTATCTTTCTGATGGTAGAGGTGTAAGAAGGTAATTGTGGTACATTCTGTGAATAGAACATATTGCAACCGCAATGGGCTTGTCACAGAGGGAATGAATGTTTAGGATGTGGCTGTGTGGCCAATCAAATGGGTGGTGTTCTGGATGTTTTTTGAGCGTTGTCAGAGCTGCTCTCATCCGAGCAAACAGAGTATCACATTTCCAACTTCTGCATTTAGACGGCTATGAGATCTGTTGATGATAGATATAAAACTCTGATAACATTTCATCAACCAGTTCATTTCTCTGTAATCCGGAACATTTTATTGAGATGTAATGGCACAATATCAGCATTACAGTAGTGGAAAGTGGACTCAAAATGCTAATTAAATCTGTTGATAGATATAATACTCCCCGATAACATTTCATCAACCAGTTCATTTCCCTGTTAGCTGGAACATTTTATTGAGATGTAATGGCACCATATCGGCATTACAGTAGTGGAAGGTGACTCAAAAATGTTAATAAATTGCATAAATCACTTTGCTAGCTTTCATGTGGCTGGGCCTAATATAAATTGCTGATTTAATCCAGAACAATTTACATAAATCATTTGGGATCATGCAGCAAGAATTAAAATGGTGAATTTCTTCTTATTATTATTTAAATGAAGTGAGACAACAGAACGTTGTGGTTTAAAATGATCCAACAATCTTAGTACATGAAACACAAAATATTAGCATGCAGTTCCAGCAAGTAATTAAGGAATGTCAATGGAAATTGATTTGCAAGAACTTTAGAGTATGAAGAGAGGGAACATTGATGCAATTTTTGCAGGGTTCTAGTGAGACCACATCTAGAGTAAGATCTTACTGAAACATGTAACATTCCAAAGAGGGATGACATGAATGTTTTTGACAAGCTATTCTCCTGAGGAATGTTACCTAGAACTAAGAGGCATGCTTCCAGAATAAGGGGTCTCCCACTTCTGATGGAGATAAAGAGGAATTTCTTCCCTCGGATGTCATAACTCTTTGGAATTCTCCACCCCAGACAGTTATGGAGATGGAGTCATTGAATATATTCAAGGTGAAGACTGACAGACATCTAAATTACATTAAAGTTAAAGGATGTGGAGAAAGATTAGAAAAATGGAGACAGGACCAAGACAGGACCAGCTGGGGTCTGATGGAATGTCAAAGCGAGCTCTTTCCAAACCTTTTGCCATTGCTGTAGCTGTCTCCAAGAAAAGGCTCACCTTGAAATGATGTTTCATTTCTCACCTATAGGAAAATTCTCATAAGCCTCAGAACAAGATATTGGACATTGAGAGAAAGTGAAAGAGAAGAAAACTCAATGCAAGTTTGCTACGGGCAAATTTTATAATAAAGAGAAGTTATTGTGTAGTGTGGCGGATGTTAAATGGAGACTTTGGGGACTTGAGGACACAAGTCTGAACTACCATGTTTGTTTAGGTAGAAATCATATAAAGTTTTGATGCTGGAAGACTCAATGGGTTGCATTTGGGGGATAAAATAAGTAAAGGTAGTGCAGTGTTTTTGGAAGGATGAACATTTTGGATGAACACCAGAACATTTTGTTGTTCTGTTTTGTCTGTCCACAGATGCAGCCAGGACAGATTCCCCTTCTATTGAGCACTTGATGCAGTGCATGCAGTGACGAAGCACTTCGATAGGGATTCTCAGGACCACTGATAGTGACAAGGAAGGAATGACAAAAATTATGGGGACATGTTTGAGACCTTGGAGGTAGTAGGTTCCCAAGTACCTTGTGCCATTGTTCTTTTAGCAGTCATAAATTATGTTTATAGAGACTGCTATTTAAGACATTTTGGTCAATCTTGTAGATGGTACATTCTTTATCTATAAAGTATCAAGGCTGGTTGATGAGTGCTAATCAAATTGGCTGTTTTGTTTTGGATAGAGTTGAACCATTTGAGAGATCAGGGAGCTGCTATCATTCGATCAAGTGTAGAGTTTTCCAACACACTTCTCACTTTTGTGCTTTAAATATTGCAAGAACTTCAGAGTCAGAAGTGGAGTCACCCACCATGGAGTCATCCCCATCTTGAATGATGACTATGGCATAGTGCATGGTTAGTTTCATGCCCAGGGAGTTATAAATGAGCCTGAATACAATCTGGGAGGTACGAGGGCCACATCCAGTGGATTTTGGAGATGCTTGTGAAGTACCTCATTGTGAGATGAGTGGTCCTTTAAATGGTATTACTTACTTTACAACTGGCAAAAATTATTTTCTGAACACAAAAACTCCACTCTATGTCATGAAGGATTCAAGTGAGTATTGTGTGATGATTGACTTCATTAACTAAATCTGGCTAAATGGTGTCACAACACCAACCTCTCATTCAATGTCAGCAAAACCAAAGAACTGATTATTGACTAAAGGAGTAAAGTGGAGGTCCATGAGCCACTCCTAATCAGGGAATCAGAGGTGGAGAGAATCTGTATCTTTAAATTCCCTGGAGTTACCTTTTCAGAGGATTTATCCTGGGACCTGTATGTAAGTGCCATTTCAAAGAAAGCACAGCAGCATTCTGTGAAGATTGTACAGGTTTGGCAAGTCATCTAAAACTTTAACAAATCTCTTCAAATGCACAGTGGAGAATATCCTGACTGGTTGCACCATGGCCTGGTATGGAAACACCAATGGCCAAAAATGGAGAAGTCTGCAAAAACTAGAGCCTAGTCCATCATAAGATAAAAACCCTCTCCACCATTGAACACTTCTGCAAAGAGTGCTCACGCAAGAAAGCAGCATCCTTCATCAAGGACCACTGCCATGCTCTGTTCTCTCTACTGCCATCGGGAAGGAGGTACAGGAGCCTTTGGTCCCACACTACCAGGCTCAGGAACAGTTATTACCCGACAGCCATCAGACTCCTGAACCAGTGTGGATAACTTCACTTACTTCAACTCTAACCTGATTTCAGAACCTATGAACTCACTTTCAAGGAATCTACAGCTCATGTTCTCTTCATTATTTATTTACTCTTTATTTATTATTCATCATTTGTACTTGTGCAGTTTGTCTTCTTTTACACTGGTTGGTCATCTGTCTTTGTGTGTAGTTTTTCATTGATTTTACAGTATTATTTTGTTCTACTACGAATGCCTCAATAAAATGAATCTCAGGGTACTATACAGTGAAATATATATATATACATTCTTTGGTAATAAATTTACTTGAACTTTAACTATGTGTCTTGTATTGAGAAAATATAGAACTACATGGAAAATGTGCTGATAGCACTGCTTGGTCTGAAATTTTTGAGTTAATTTATTTTACCCAGAACTGATCGCCGATGCAATTTTGCATTTTTGTCTATTTTTCAAAATCTTGTATTTCCTTGCAGTCTTCCTTTGCTTTACTACACTTTGCACTTTGTTGCCTTCAAAATTAAGAATATAAAACATAGACCATAGAACAGTAAAACACAGGAGTAGACCCTTCAGCATATAGTGTAGTGCACATATGAACAGTAAAATATTTCTGTTAAATATAACTAATGGAAATTGATCAATATTAAACATTAACAGGAATCAGAATCAGGTTTGATATCATCGGTATTTGTCATGAAATTTGTTAACTTTGCGGCAGCAGTACAATGTAATACATGATAATATAGGAAAAACTGAATTACAGAAAGTATATATATGTACATTAAATAGATAAGTTAAAAATAAGTAGTGCAAAAACAGAAATAAATTTAAAAAAAGTAATGAGGTAGTGTCCTTGGGTTCAATGTCCATTTAGGAATCGGATGGCAGATGGGAAGAAGCTGTTCCTGAATTGCTGAGTGTGTGCCTTCAGGCTTCTGGACCTCCCACCTAATGCTAATACTGAGAAGAGGCCATCATATTGTATCGTATTCATGTTTAATTAGGAGCAATGAATCAAATGTTGTGATTGCTCATTTCCACAATTGTTAGAAACTGAATTTCTAAAATTTCAACAACTGCAGACTGAATCTCTATTGGATCCCCATGGTGTATTCCCAAGCCTATCGTTTACACCTTCTAGGTTTGTACTGAAGAGAATCTCCCAAATTTCATCCAGTTCTCCTATTCTAATATGATCCAAAAATACACAGAATGCAGTTCAAAGTAAGGTCTGTTTACCAATTTTTAAAAAATTTTGCACACCAACTTCAGCTGAATATTACAACTACACCTTGCTGGCCCTACACAGGCAAGCTGGCTGTGGAGCATGGAAAAAAGGAAAAAAACGGGATGCATATTTGGTTGGATTAGAGTATGTAAGCATTGTGATGGATTTAAAGGAATATATCTGATTGGCTGCCAACTCCTGCAAGTGGAAGAAGTGCTACACTTGTCCATTCACCTCCTATCAGGGCCCCAGGTAGTCCATCCGAGTGAGGCAAAGCTTCACCTGAAAGTGTGTCAGGGTAACAACAGTATCTGTTGTGCCTGATGCTACCTCCTGTCAACCAGTGAGACCTGACATAGATCAGGGGACGTCATTGCCGTGTGCCTATGCTCTGATCACAACAAGCAGGAGTTCCTGGCGGCCAACAATTTTAATTCCAATCCACATTTCCATTCCGACACGTTGATCCATGGCCACCTGTGGTGAGGTCACTCTCGGGTTGGAGGAGTAACACTTCATATTTCATTTGGGTAACCTCCAACCTAATGGCAAGAGCACCCCACTTCCCTGACCCTCTTCTTCCATTCACCACTCAGGCTCCCCTCTTACCTCCTTTCAAATTCAAATTTGTTGTCATTCTATCGTACACTTACACCACCAAATGAGACAATGTTCCTCCAGACCAAGGTGCACAACACAGTTAATATAACTCATACACCTAACACAAAGTAATATTACCTCAAATAAATTAACAAATAATGAGGGGCATGTACAATAAGGTGGCAGCGTGTTTGGATGCAGCAGCCTCCTGGTGGCCAACAAAAGGTGTTTCTCTGTTGAATGTTTTTGTCACAATTTCAAGACTCTACTAGCCGGCTGGTGGCATAGTGGCATCAACGCTGGACTTCGGAGCGAAGGCTCTGGAGTTCGAATCCAGCCGACTCCCTTGCATGCTTTCCACCCATTCTGGGTTCAGCGTTGAGCTAGCAACTCAGCCTAGTAAAAACAAGAAAGCCTGCTTAAAAAAAAAGCGCCATTACGACGGTGTCCTGATGACTCCACTTGGAGTTAAGGGCTTTCTTCTTCTTCAAGATTCTATTAGACTCCAAGAACTTTGCAGGTTTACCCCATTAGTGCGCTGCTTATTGATTGGTCTAGCTGGACTGGGTGTCAACGTAGCCAGCTGGGGTGTCAGAGGAGCCAGACCATGTTTCTGCCTCCTACCTGAAGACATCGGAGTGGTGTGTGAAGGCTGCATGCAGTATAATTGCAAGACCATTTTGGACATTGATAGCGTAAGATGCCAGAGACCTGTTTCTCATGTTTGGTGGTACTACAGGTAGCGAGGAAGCTGTGTAGTCTTGGTTGTATTGAGGACTAGGTCTCAAGCCGAGGGCTTGACTACTGCTACAGTGTAAGTGTGGAGGTGCTGGAGCCGTGCAGCATGGTGTCCGTGCTTAGTTAGGAGCTGACCACTCCTGTTGGTGCTGCCCCCGGTGTTTGATCAGTGGAACAACAGGCTGGATTGTGTGCCTGTAACTGCACTATCAACTTGCGGGACATGTCACTAAAGGGCCTTGGACCACATATTTGCTTTTGTTTTGCTTAACTATATATATTTTGATCACTAATTTGAATGTACTGTGTATGTTTTGCAACTTGGTCCCAGAGGAATACTATTTCCTCTGGCTGTATTCATGTATGGCTGAGTGATAATTAAACTTGGATTTCATAAAAATTAAAAAGTATACAGCATAATGCTACTGGCACTTCACACATGATGAATCCTGGGTGGTGGCAGGGAGTTCAGTATTATGGACTGGGGGAAGAACCTGCTTCCCATCTTAACGGTTCTTGTCCTAATGCTACAGTACCTCCTGCTTGATGGCTTGTGGGTCAAAAAGATTGTTGGACGGATGGGAAGGATCACAGAAAATGCAAAGGGTCCTGTGTAGGCAGTGCTTCTGATAAATATCCTTAATGGGTGTAAGAGAGACTCTGATATTCCTCTCAATGGTCCTTACAATCCTTTGTAGGGACTTGCAATCAGATGCCTTGCAATTCCCAAACCAGACGGCGATGCAGCTGGTCAGGACACTCCCAATGGTGCTATTGTACAAATTGGTTAAAATGGAGAATGGGGGAAGCTTTGCTCACCTCCATTTCCCCAGGAAGTGGAGATAGTGATGCGCTTTTTTGACCAAAGAGGCTAGATTGTCCATTATGTGCACTCCCAGAAACTTGGTGGTCCTGACCCTCTCTATGGAGGAGCTATGAACGTGCAGTGACGAGTGGTCAGCCTGCACCTTGCTGAAGTCCACAATCATTTCGTAGGTCTTGTCCATGTTGAGGCTCAGGTTGCTGTGCTCACACCAGTCTATCAGCCACTGCACCTCCTCTCCGTATGTGGTATCATTGTCATTGTTGATGAGGTCAACTACTGTTGTATCATCAGTGAACTTGATGATTCGGTTTGAAATGGCTGGATCTACCAATGCAGTCACATGTCAACAGTGTGAACTAGCGGGTGGAGCATGCAGAGGAGTGCCACTGCTCAGTATGATGTAACTAGAGGTGTTTCTGCCAATAAGGATGAGTCTTTCAAGAAATCCAGGATCCAGTTACAAAGAGAGGTGTTGAGATCCAGTGAGGACAATTTACCCTCCAGCTTCTATGATGAGCCTGGCATATGAAGCATAATTTTCCAGCTGGGGCAGAGCGGAGTGGGGTGCAGGGGCTATGGTATCATCAGTAGACCTATCTGAGTGATAATCAAACTGGAAAGGGTCCAATGTAGTGGGGA
The DNA here is from genome assembly GCF_030144855.1 of Hypanus sabinus. Classification (NCBI taxonomy): domain Eukaryota; kingdom Metazoa; phylum Chordata; class Chondrichthyes; order Myliobatiformes; family Dasyatidae; genus Hypanus; species Hypanus sabinus. The sequence goes on along the minus strand of NC_082712.1, from coordinate 142,580,815 downwards.
GATGGGATTTAATGCAATCTCTACTCAGCTGCTCAAAGCACTAAAATACTGTTGAGGTCAGTGCCGCTGGAACTGTAATCGTTGAGGTAGGTTACTCAGAATCAGCATCAGGTTTAGTATCACTGGCATATGTCATGAAATGAGTTGTTTTATGGCAACAGTACATCGCAAAACATAATAACAAAAACTAGATTGCATTAAGAAATGTATCTATATAAGGTTTAAATTAAATAAGTAGTGCAAAAAGAGCAGGGGGAAAAAAAAACTGAAGTGGTGTTTATGGGTTCATCATCCACTCAGAAATCTGATGGCAGAGGGGAAGAAGCTGTTCCTGAAACTGAGTGTATGTCTTCAGGCTCCTGCAGCTCTTAAAATGTTGAGTATGTGTCTTCAGGTTCCTGCACCTTCTCCTTGATGGTAGGAATGAGAACGTCCTGGGTGATGGGGGTCCTTAATGATGGATGGCGCCTTTTTGAGACATCGCCTGTTGAAGGTGTTCTGGATGCTGGGAGGCCATGATGGAGCTGGCTAAGTTTACAACTTTCTGCAGTTTTCTTCCAATCCTGTGCCATACCAAACCGTGAAACAAGCAGTTAGAAAATCTCTCCATGGTACCTCTGTAGAAATTTGCAAGTGTCTTTGGTGACATTTGAATTCTCCTCAAAATCCTAGCTGCTATCATGCCTTCTTTGTAATATGTAATATTGGATCATTTTTCTCAATAAATAAATGAGCAAGTATAATGTTTTTTGTGTTTTTTTTAATTGAGTTCTCTTAATCTAGTTTTAGTACTTAAGTAAAGATCTGATCACATTTTTGGTCATACTTATGCAGAAATAGAGAAAATTGTACAGGGTTCACAAACTATCTAGCACCACTGTAGGAGCAGAGTTAGACCAGTTGGCCCATTGAGTCTGCTTCACCATTCCATCATGGCTGATTTTTTATCCCTCTAAACCCCATTCTCTAACATTCTCCCTGCAACCTATGACACTCTGATTCAACAAGAACGCATCAACCATGGCTTTAAATATACCCAGTATCTTGGCCTCAACAGATTGGCTACCCTCTGGCTAAAAAAACTGAGGCTGTGCCCTCTGGTCCTGGACTTCCCCACTAAAGGAAAAATACTCTCCACATCCACTATCTAGGCCTTTCAATATTTGCTAGGCTTCAATGTTATTTCCCCTCATCTTTCTTGTACTTGATTCCAATGAGTATAAGCCCATAGCCATCAAATGTGTTTCAGTCACTAATCTTTTCATTCCTGGTATCGTTCTTGTGAAGCTCCTCTGAACCTTCTCCAATGCAGCACATATTTTCTTAGAAAAGGGGCCCAAAACTGCTCACAATACACCAAGTTTCATCTGACTAATACTTTATAATCCTGGCTTTTATATTCTAGTTATGTCAATTGCTAACATTATATTTAGCTTCCTTATCACCAACTCAACTTGCAAGTCACTTTTGGGGAATCCTGTATGAGTACTCCCAAATCTCTTGCACCTCTGATTTTTGAATTTTCTCCCTGTTTAGAAAATAGTCTATGCCTTTATTTCTTTTACTAAAGTACATGACCATACACTTCCATCTGCCACTTCTTTGCCCATTCTTCCAATCTTTCTAAATCTTTCTGCAGACTCCCTGTTTCCTCAACATTATGTGCTCTTCCATCTGTCTTTGCATTGTCCACAATGTTATCAATTCAAGTATCCAAATCATTGATATAGAACATGAAAAGAAGAGGTCCCAACACCAACCCCTACTGAACACCAATAATCACCTGCAGTCAACCAGAATGGGCCCTCTTTATTCCAACTCTTTGCCTCCTGCCAGTCAGCAGATCTTCTATCCATGGGCTTTTCTGTAATACCATGGGCTCTTATCTTGTTAAGCAGTCTCATGTGTGGGACCTTGCCAAAGGCCTTCTGAAAATCAAAGTAAACAACATCCACTGACTCTCCTTTGTCTATCCTGCTTGTTACTTCCTCAAAGAGTTCCAACAAGTTTGCTAGGCTAGAATTCTCCTTAAGGAAACCAGTTGACATTGGTGCATTAAGTACCCCGAAACCTCATAGTTAATAATGGACTCCAACTTCTTCCCAACCAGTGGGGTCAGACTAACTGGCTTATAATTTCCCTTCTTCTGCCTCTCTCCCTCTAAAGAGAAGTGACATTTGCAATTTTCCAGTACCAGTATCTAGTGATTCCTGAAAGAGCATTACTAATGCCTCCACAATCTCTTCAGCTAACTTTTTCATAACCCTGAAGTGCAGTCCATCTAGTTCAGGTGACATCCACCTTCAGATCTTTCAGCTTCTCAAGCACACTCTCCTTAGTAATAGCAACTACACTCACTTTTGCCCCTGCATCCATAACAGGGTAGATTTGTCACGACATCAAGTTGGTTTATCCCTTCTGTTAGTTAGGACCAAAATTCTAAGAGGTGACCTTCTCAAGTTGATGCTAAGTTACTGATCAGATTGTTCCCACGTGTTGTAAAGGTTTGAAAAGGGGAAGGTATGGAAATAAGTTTACTGTGTTAATTATGTTTAGTAGGGAGTGCATATGGACATATATTTTTGCTGAAGCATATGATATTCTATAATTATTTCTGTACAGTATTGTGTAGGTGGAAGTATTGGGGAATTCTGTGAGATTATGGGGAGGGTGGGCAGCTTGTTTGGTGGTGTGGGTATAGACAAATTGCTTGGGAGGCAGGATATTTCTGTCCAGTGAGTGGGAATTAATGGCTTCTTTCTCATCCGGTTTACAGGGCTGATTGAATGCTTTCATATAGTGGCTGATGTAGATATGTGGGTTCCTGCATATATTTGGGTTTGGTACATACATTAGTCATGTGTCAATGAAAAGTGTTCAGTTTTTTTGCCTTTGAAAATTATGTAGCATTTACTTAACAAGAACGAAGGGATACCAATAATTTTCTACAGGACAGGCATAAAATGCCCAAATATTTGCTGACTGAATGAAGACTATAGATTAGCTTGAGAAGAATTTTGTCTTGGATTTTCTGGTTTACTTGAAAGAGGTCAGGAGCTATCAGATTCTTTCTGGTTGAGGAACTGCTTAACTCTGCAGTACTTAACAACATTAAACTTTTCCAACATATTTGCCAACAGTTAGTAAATTGACTTACTATTGTTAATGTAATGAGGTACAGTGAAAAACCTGTATTGCATACTCTTAAAGAGCGATTCATTACAAGCATACATTTAGGTAGTATAAGATATAATAATAAAGGAGCAGAATAGTTACTGACAGAGTACACGGCAGGAAGGTGATAAGGTGCAAGATAGACCATGAAGTCAAGAGCCCATCTTATCACACTAGGAGACTGTTCAATAGCCTTATAATATAGTAATTAGATAGAAAATCTACTGCACTCTCAGTGTGCATGTACAAAACTATGTGGTGAGTTAAACACCTCAAAAATCACCTACACTGGAAGCTTCCTTCAGGGTTTTAAATGAGATCTTGTGAAACTGCAGAAATAAAATGTGTATTAAATTCAACATAGAATCGCTGCACGCTTGAATATACTAATACTGTTAATTATTCTCATGATCAGGTGTTAACTAAGGTCATACACACACACAGAGCACTCAATAACTGTGCCATGTAAACAAGAGGATATTTGTAGTGCAACAATATCTTAATAATGTCAAAGAATAAACATGATACTCCTCCAAAATATATCTACTAAATGTTTACTAATAATAACGAAAGCTTAAGCCTCACAGATTTTTCCTCTTGAAGGGCAGATAAAGAGAGGATGGAGATGGATGTCTTTCCACCATGTGCTTCAAATTGAAATCCAAATTAACTCGCAAAGGAAATTATAAAAAAAAACAGCTTATGTACAGGAAGTGATGATCTTACAAAATGAACTGCGCCTTTGGAAGACAGAACATTCCCTGTTTGGCTAGGACTAGGATGTCAAACTTAACTACTGAAACTAAAAGTCAAATGATCATTTCACTAAGACTTTGGTAAAAGGAAGATGGTCTCAGAGTCTGGTATTGAAAACTGTCTTACTACACAGTCCTTAACCGTTCTCACCTCAAAAGTATTGGCCTTGATGATGTTCCTGGTAAGGTTCAGCAAGAAATGGTGGGCCAGTTAACCATGAGGAGAGGGGCAACTGATTAGTTTGGAGTCCTCTTGTGGCATATGAATAGCTGGGTTGAGAGTAGCAGGAATGTAGTTCTATTGGCTCTTCTGGGTCAATTGCCTGATACATTCTTGGGAAACTGAAAGATCTGAAGGTAGATAAGTTACCTGGACCAGATGGTGTACACCCCAGAGTTCTGGAAAAAATGGCTGAAGAGATCGTGGAGGCATTAGCAATGATCTTTCAAGAATCATTAGATTCTGGAATGGTTATGGAAGACTGGAAAACTGCAAATGTCACTCTGCTCTTTAAGAAGGGAGAGAGACAGAAGAAAAGAAACAATAGACCAGTTAGTCTGACCTCAGTGGCTGGGAAGATGTTGGAGTCAATTATTAAGAATGAGGGAACTTGAAACTTGGAAGCACATGATAAAATAGGCCATAGTCAGCATAGTTTCCTCAAAAGAAAATCTTGCCTGATAGATCTGTTGGAATTATTTGTAGAAGTAACAAGCAGGATAGAAATCAGAGAATCGGTTGATATTGTGTACTTGGAATTTCAGAAGGCCTTTGACAAGGTGCAGCACATGAGGCTGCTTAATGAGCTAAGAGCCCATGGTATTACAGGTAAGATTCTAGCATGGATAAAGCAGTGGTTGATAGGCAAGAAGCAAAGACTGGGAATAAAAGGGAGCCTTTTCTGACTGGTTGTTGGAGACTAGTGGTATTCCACAGGGGTCCATATTGGGACCAATTCTTTTTATGTTATGTGTCAATGATTTGGATGATGGAATTGATGGCTTTGGTGCAAAATTTGCAAACTATATGAAGATAGCTGGAGGGTGGGCAGTTTTGAGGAGGTAGAGAAACTACAGAAGGACTTAGATTAGGAATATGGGCAAAGAAATTGCAGATGGAATACAGTGTTGGGAAATGTATGGTCATGCACTTTGAGAGAAGAAATGAAAGAGCTGACTATTTTCTAAATGGAGAGAAAATACAAAAAAACTGAGATTCAAAGGGACTTGGGAGTCCTTGTGCAGCTTCCCTAAAGGTTAATGTGCAGGTTGTGTCTATGGTGAGGAAGACAATTGCAATATAAGCATTCATTTCAAGAGGACTACAACTTAGAAGCAAGCATGTAATGTTGAGACTTTATAAGGCACTGGTGTGAGGCCTCACTTGGTGTATTGTGAGCAGTTCTGGGCCCTTTATCTGAGAAAGGATGTGCTGAAACTGGAGAGGGTTCAAAGGAGGTTCATGAAAATTATTCCAGAATTGCACGGCTTGTCATATGAAGAGTGTTTGATGGCTCTGGGCCTGTATTCACTAGAATTCAGAAGAATGAGGGGTAACCTTATTAAATGGTGAAATGTCTTGACAGAGTGGATGTGGAGAAGATGTGTTCGATGGTGGAAGAACCTAAGACCAGAGGACACATCCTCAGAATAGAGGGGCATCCTTTTAGAATGGAGATGAGGAATTTTTTTTAGCTAGAAAGTGGTGAGTCTGTGGAATTCTTTGCCTTAGCCAGCTATGGAGGCCATGTCTTTATGTATAGTTAAGGCTGAGGTTGATAGATTCTTGATTGGTCAGGGCATGAAAGGATATGGGGAGAAGACAGGAGACTGGGGCTGAGAGGAAAATTGGATCAGCCATGATGAAATAAAGGAGCAGCCACAATGGACCAAATGGGCTAATTCTGTTCCTGTATCCTATGGCCTTATGGTCTTGTGTCAGATCCTATTGTGTACGTAGACATAGAATCTCCTTTTTTTTAAATTAAATATATAATCAAGCACAACCTTGCTGTCAGTAAAGAACTTGATATCATCTAGTTGCATGTCCAGCTCTTTGGTTGTTATCTCTGCCATCTCAACTGCTAGGAGAGCAGCACCAAGTTCAAGTATGGTGAGATCTGGTTTGGGAGCTGGATGAATCCAACTTCACTAAATACAGCAGCAACTGTGACCTTCATGTATGCAACAGTAGCAATAGTTTTAGTTGATGGATTGCAGATGACCTCTTTTTTTAGCTGTGGATGGCAGAATTGTTGTGCAGATTCCTGGAAACTTTAAACCTTTAAGATCCTGAGGGAAGAACACCACTGCCATGTTTCTCCTTCGGGAGAGGGACATCCCATCCACAAGTATCTGAGGTCAACTCTCTTAACACGGAGTGTCCCTGGATGCTAACTGGAGCAGCAAATCCAGAAGGGTCAAATAGGCTGTTGTGAGTCGACAGCATACCATGATGCGCAAAGGGTCTTTCAGTATCAGCGATCAGGAAAGCAAAGGTGCCAGTAACGAGGTCCTATCCAAGGCCTAGATTATATTGCACACGAGGGAGGTTCTGCCCAAGGTCAAGATTCTGTAGACCTTTTGTCAGATTTTCTGATGGGAAACATTTCATGACCTCATCACTGATGGTTGTGATCTTAAGCGGTCTGAGATTGGACTGCACCAGCATGTCTTGCACTACTTTTAGCAAGCTGACGGTTTCTTCTGCACTAGAAAATGATTTAAGATCATCATCTACATAGAAATGCCTCACTACCTACCTTCATGCTTCAGTGCAAATTCCTTCTCTCCCTCGATAGCTGTCTTCTTAATGCCGTAGATTGCCACAGCTGGTGAAGGACAGTTACCAACAGATGAACTCTCATGTGGTACTCCAGAATCTTGTTGACCTGTAGGTGGTCATGAAAACACAAGAATCTGAGGTAATCTCAATGATCCTCTCTCACTAGGAAGCTGCGGAGCATTTGTTCAATATCTGCAACAGACTTGGTTCTGAAGTGCATGAGGACCCTGAGCAGACTGTTATTGAGGTCTGGACCCCACAAGATCATGTAGTTCAGTGATATACTGGAATCAAAGACAATTGGTATTTGTGCAGGATTCTGAGGGTGGCAAACACTGAAGCTGAGCAAATGCCAGACAACACACACAAAATCCTAAAGGAACTCAGCAGGCCAGGCAGCACCTGTGGAAAAAAGTACAGTTGACTTTTTGGGCCCAGACCCTTCAGTCCTGCTGCCTGGCCTGCTGAGTTCCTTCAGAATTTTGTGTGTGTTACTTGGACTTCCAGCATTTGCAGATTCCCTCTTGTTTGGGCAAATACCAGTTTTCTTTGTTGGGATCTGGTGGAGGCACTAACTCAACGTGATTTTTCCTGAAGAGTCTTTCCATGAACTCCACATAATAATCTCTCATTTCTGGTTTCCTTCTCAATGAGCAACTGAGAGACTACACTCTGTTGTTTGGTAGGAGTTGTTGTGGAGAGCAAAAAGGAATTGGAACTACCCAACTGCTTAACTCACCTTTACTGGACTCTTTGTTCATAATTCCAAAAAGACCTAATCTTTGATAGAAGGTGCCACCTTCGAATCATTTTCCAAGTGACCGAAGATCAGCTTGCCTAGATCCGATTGAGCAGAGGTAAATATGTCAGGGTGCTTGGCTCACTTACCTACAGTCTTCTCATTCATACAGATTCTACTCTCACAAAGTGTCAAATGACTTGGGCTCCAATTCTGCTGGACAGTAGTCTTAAATGTGCTGACAGTGGATTGCTGAGCACCATCGAGGCAGACATCACCAACTATGACCCAACCCAGGTCCAGTCATTGGACATAAGGTGCATTGTGCTGTCCACGTATCTTATGTTCATACAGTAGAATCTCAGCAGAAAAGTGAAGTGGGGAAAATCTTGTCAGCTATTGCCTTACGATGTGAGTGACCTTGTGCAGCTTCTGGAGTTGGGATTTCATTTCTGTTGTTGTGAATATGATCGCACTCAGTGAAGGTTAGCAAGGATAAGTGGACCTCTCCTCCTAATTGACTCCATGAAAAATCTGTTGGCTCTTTTTCTGGCAACATCTGATGCTCTAGAACATGTCCTTAGAGTGTATGGGGAAGCAGACCCTAAATTTTGAACATGTCAGGGAAAGTTGATTTTGCCAATGACACAACCTGCACATTAACCTTTAGGGAATCTTGCACAAGGAGTCCCAAGTCCCTTTGTATCTCAGTTTTTTTGTATTTTCTCTCCATTTAGAAAATAGTCAACCCTTTCAATTCTTCTAACAAAGTGCATGGCCATTAGGAGTAAGGACAAAGAAACAGCAGATGGAATACATTGTCAGGAAATGCATGGTCATGCCTTTATGTTTTTTTTTGGTCAGGATGTCCTTTTGGGTAGCTGTTGACTTGACATGTTTAAGAGCAGGAGTTGCCTTGGAAACCTTTTCCGCATGCCTCTGTGCATGAGGAAGTAGCTAAATCTGAGGGTGTTCAGCTGGTTCCCTGCCTTGCTCTGCTGTGGGTGTGCTGGCAATAGAAGTAGCCCAAGATGCTGGCTCTGAATGAAGTGCAGATATGTGCTGATTACTGTTACACTCGGTACAGTGCATGATAATTCTACTGTCTTTTGCTTGGTGTGTTGAAACACGACTGTTGAACCATACTGAGTGCTGTTTTAGAATGCACCTCTGGTTGCAAATGGCTTTTCTCTGAATCCTCTCCATTTCCTTAAGGGCAAAGATTTCTTATGGGCCAGACATTGTCTATCAGGATTTGTGATGGAGTCTTCTACTTTAGTTTTGTTGACTGTGATAGGGGTTTTGGCTTTTCATATTTCTGCTGGGGAAGTTGAGAGCCCAAAACTAGAATCATTTTGCATTTCTGCATGGCAGCCTATGAATTCCGCAATGACTGATAATGATGGATATGGGCATGATGCTTTGTTTTATATTTGAGCCATTGTTCTTGTATATTGTTTGGCAGTTTCTCCACTATAGGGTTTACTCCTCTTGCTGTATCTAAGAACCTCTACTAGATAACCCTAGTTTTTTTTGGCTTGCTGTTCCGACAACAGATCCGCAAGCTCCAGCAGCTTCCGTGGTTCTTTCTGTGACAGCTTTCAAAAATTATTGAGTCTGCTGAAGAGAGGTTCTTCAATTGCCTCTGGAAAGCCATAGAATTTGTCCAGCTTCTGCTACAGGATTTGCAAACCTGTGGCTAGAACATTAATGGGCACTGCCCTAACCCCTCTTGCATGCTGCAGCGACCTTCCAACAAACTGCTTACAGAAAAGGTTGAGCTCTTCACTAGCTTTGAGACTTAGTCCTTCCATGGCATTGCAAAGGCCTGACTTCTAGGACAGTTATCTGGCAGACTGGTTGTCCAGACCTTTCAGGCCTGCTGTAACTAGGTCTTGATGAGCCAGGTACCAAGCCAAATCTAATACGCCTGCAGCTCCTGAATTAGGGCGTTTTGGAGATTGGTTTGCCAAATATATGTCCTGGGATGGATAGAAGTTCAGTCTGTCCACGTCTGTGCAGAAAGGGTTAACATCAGTAGCAAGTTTTGCCTTTGCTTTGGTCAAACTGTGGAAGGGGATGTTGTGGGTCTTTGCTGCTGTAGACCTTGGCTGTCAATCAATACCTGGACTATGTGAAAGGCATGTTGGCTGTGAAGTGTTTACTATAGCATTTTTTAAATAGCCAAAATATATTTGGACATGGTCTTTAGTAAGGGGCACTGGCTGTTGTGATGGCAGAGCACGACTGATTCTGATTATAACTTCACTGATGTCTAAGTCAGCTGCTGTCCTTGAGCCTTGCAGTATGTGCTTTTAGACTTCTCATTGGGGGTGGAGAGGGGTGGAGGAGGGAGATTTAGCAGCTGCTTTACTGAGGCTGTGAGAAGTGTAGACCGAGTCCACGGAGGGGAGGCTGGTTTCTGTGATGTGCTGAGCTGCGTCCACAACTTTCTACAGTTTCTTGTGGTCATGGGCAGAGCAGTTGCCATACTAAACCTATCTGACCAGATAGGATGCTCCTTATTCATATTTTTTTCATATCTTTTCTTAATTATTATGTTAATTTAAATATATAGGTACATATGCATATTTTTAGTGTTGTGCAGTCATACTTTCCTTCACCTTGATTGTTTAATTTATGCTTGCTTGCATATCAGAGAACTTGCCAATAATTGTTAGATGGTAAGAAATTACCTAAGTTAGTAAAGTATTACGCAAAGTGCACAGAGTCCTTGATCAGCCTTGGCCAGGTCAAGCTGTTCAGTCATTGTCAAGGTCGATTAGCTCTTCAAAATGTAAAAAAAAACAGAATATAGAGGAATAAATGCCTTGTGGTATCATCAATTTCCATAGTCACTATGTTTACTTAGACAAGAAGCGGCAAGTTATGTAGTTATAGCTACACCTGCTATGAAACTGAGTGGGAGGCACATGACTGGTTTGTGCGTCAATCGTTTGAGAGATTTGAAGAATATATGCTGTACATGCAGGAAATAAGGGAATGGATGAGTACCCGCGGCTGAAGCTTTCTATGGTGCATCGACAAAAATTGGTGAGGATCAAAAGGTACATGGTAAGATGTTTTTAGCCTCCTGAGGAAGTAAAAGTTCTGGAGAGCTTTCTTGGCTGTGGTATCAGATTTGTTGGACCAGGACAGGTGGTATTAACTCTAGGAATTTGAAGTTCTCAACCCTCTCAACCTCAGCACTGTTAATGTACAGAAACCAGGAGCATGTATACACCCCCTCCTCCTGAAGTCAATGAACAGTTCTTTTCTTTTACTGATCATAAGATATAAGAGCAGAAGTAAGCCATTCAGCCCATCGATATTGAGGGAAAGGATGGTGTCATGACACCATGTTACTAAGCTCTCTATTTCTTTCCTATACTCCAATTCGTTGTTATTTAGGATACGGCCCATTACAGTGGCATCATCTGCAAGCTTGTAGATGGAGCTAGAGCTGAATCTGGCCACACAGTCATGTGTTAGGGAGGACTGAGGACTCAGCCTTGTCGAGCATAATATTTTAGTGGTGAGAATAATTGTGGCAGAGGTGTTCCTGCCTATCCTTACTGATTGCAGTTTATTGGTCTGGAAGACGGATCCAGTAGCAAAGGGAGTTGTTGAGACCCAGATCTAGCAGTTTGGAGCTGAGTTTACTTGGAATTAAGATATTGAAGGCAGGGCTGTAGTCAATAACTAATAATCTAACATAGATCCCTTTGCTGTCCAGATACTCTAGAGAAGAGTGTGGCACCAGGGAGCAGGTGTCTGCCGTAGACATGTTTTGGCAGTAGGTGAATTTCAGTTGGTTGAGGTTGTTTGAGAAGTTACTAAGTGGATTGAGAACTCTGACAGCTTGGAGTATTGTAGAATTCTGGAAGGATGTGGAAACTTTGGAGAAGATAGATGCTCCCTGGATTAGAGGGTGTGAGCTAGTAGGAGAGGGCTGGACAAACTTGGGTTGTTTTCTCTTGAATGTTGGAGGTTGAAGGGGAACCTGATAAAGGTTTATGAAACTATGATCGGCATGGATAGGGTAGACAGTCAGAATCCTTTTCCCAGGGTAGAAATATAAAATACCAGAGGACATGTATTGAAGGAGAAAGAGAGGAAGTTTAAGGAAGATGAGCAGGGCAAGTTGTTTTACAGAGTGTAGTAGATCCCTGGACATGGCTGCCGGGATAGTGGTTGAAACAGACACAACAATGGCATTTGGAAGGTTTTTAAGATAGACACGTGATTATGCAACAAATGGAGGGTTGTGGAACATTTGTAGATTTAATTTACTGTTGCTTATGGCACAGGCACCTTAGGCTGAAAGACCTGTTTCTGTGCTGTACTGTTCTTTGTTCTGTTTAAAAAGGCTCAATACATGGATAATAGTAAAAACATCTGAAGTTCACATTAATTCACAGATTCCACTTTGATTGCCTTACTGAAGTGCCTGCACCCTGTGGAAAAGAAGGTATAACTGACAACAACTTCAGGAATATCCATGTGTAATTTTATGAAAGTGTAATCCAGAGTTGCTATCAGTTTTCCTTTATTATGTGGCTGAGCACTAAAAGCCTCAATATTACTCTCAATGAATACTCTAGGCCAGTCTTTCGTTTCAGCACAGGGGTTTGTGATTTATACTCAATGTTTTGTGTTAGTGAGAAAATTGTTAATGTGTCAATATTCAGAATGTTTTGCTGTGTAACTATTATTTACTGGTTACATAAAAGCAATGTGAGCAGATTTTCAGGCTGACATTTTAGCTGGGAGATCATGCATTTTATTTAAGTTGTGAGGTGGCTTGTTCTTGGAATTCTAATTTTGTGTGCATTTGAAAATGTGTTCTTTATCCACTTTATCCTCTTGCAGTTTGATGGCTTTATTATCGGTAATGAATAACAATGACTCTCTTAAGACAACCCTAATGTTTAGAGGAAAATGGTTTCTGATTTAGATAGCTGAAATATAGTGGAAATCAATTCAGCATAACTGCTGAGCATCTTAGCAATCATTTCTGAGAGCTTTACTTGAAAGCTTACTTCAGAAAGTTGAATGGAGAAAACCGGCTGAAGATTGCTCATGCCTTTCAGCTGTAATAAAAATGCATGAGACAACAGGAGCTTCTTTGAATCTCACATGCAATTTCACACAACATTATTCACATCATCAAGAATTGTTCACAAATCATGAAGCAGATTATAATGGTTGTGAGAGGTAGAATATATCAAAAACTATGCAGGCATTCATAACAACTAATCTGCCAAACACAAAAGTACTTTCTGCTCTGAACAATCCTAAGCAGAATGTAAGGAGTAATAGAAATTGATCATTTTTGTGTATACAAAAGTGCACATGGTGTATTTACTCTGTCTCTTCAATTGTACTGTATGTAGTCCTGTGTAACCGATAAGGGTTATGAATGTCTTCCACTCTCAGCACTATTTGGCATATAACCTAGGCAAGTGAGACAATGAGTGCCATATTCTACTGCCAAAGTATGGATGACTCACTACAAATAAATGGGCCTCTTGCATCTACCATAATTTCAGGAAGAATGTGGATATCATAAGATGGTGCTGATGGTTAGATTCATGACTTTGGTAGCTATAAATGGCATCATTCATTTGATTTGTGATGTGGATGCTTCTGTAACGATAGCGATGAAACTCCAGATTCAGATCCAGATTAATTTATTTAACATGTACTTTGAAACCACTGTTCCCTCCAGGGTGTGCAACTGTGCAGTAACTGAAATATTCCCATACACATAGTCTTTGTTGCTTCATCGATGAAATTTGATGCAGCTAGAAAAAGTTCATGAAACATGGAAGATTTTCTATGTTGTACTGTATTTCATCCCCTTTAATTAATTATTATAACTAAATGTGCTTTTTCAAAGTTTATTCTAAATATTCATAGTATGTATATTATAAAAAAGCATTTAAAGTGTTGCACAGTTTTTAGGCCATATAAAAATTTTCTGCTCAGAGCAGTGGTTGGTCTGTGCAGCTGTAAGGAAGTATTAGAAGGAACGCTGATCAAAACATATAGTGAAATGTGTTGGCATCCAACACAACCTGAGGAAGTGCTGGGGGCAGCCCGCAAGCGTTGCCACATGTTCAGGAGCCGACACAGCGTGCCCACAATGTTTAGCAGAGCAACAACAACAGCAGAAAAATTGTAACAAAACAACAAAGGAAAATCAAGTCCCTTTCCTCTCTCCTACTACCCCCCCAACACACACACTCCTTCAGTACCAGGACAGTCCCACCACTGGGCCTCCAGCCTCCAGTGGACTCACAGATATCGGGCCTCCAACTTCCCCAATGGTCTTGCAGACCCAGGGTTTCAACTAGCAGGCCTCAACTTTCAATTGCCTTTCGGGAGTCGACCTTTGGTATTGATCTCAGGAATTACCAATGATGGGAACACGAACTCTGGTCTTGCCGACTCATGTACCTACAAAATCACTGGCTGTTGTGCCTCCGGCTTGCATAAGTCTCTGGTCCTAGAACTGGCCCACTTGAGGCAATGCTTCTCACTATTATTGAAAGACGTTGGAAATTCTGTGTGACCATTGGGTGCAGACAGAATCAGTCCATGTCAAAAAGGTCTGATAAATTGATATACAATTCATCACTGGTTCTGCATGTGTTTGTTCTTCCTGAAAGGTGAATAAAGAAATTTGTAGACAGGGTGAATTCAACAATAAACATGCATGCTGTTAATTCATTCCTGAACATTGTATTCTGACACAATTTTCATTGTTTTTGCTTAGTTGTGGGGAAGGCCCAGATTGAAGGTGGTGTAGCTGACTGGACATTGATGAAAACTTGCCACCAGTAGGAAATAATGGCTATGAGCAGTTAAGAGAGATAGCATCATCAGATATGTAGGAAATGAAATATTACAGGAAAATAATTTGTAACTCAACATATATTTTTAATTGATCCAGCATTAATGGCTAAATGCTTTGCTACAGTCAGCCATGGTATCGCATTACCTGAAAATTAATATAAATAGAACAGTCCATTTGAAATCAACTGGGATATGTTTGAAGGTTAAAATAAGTAAAGTCAAGCAAAGTTATCAAATAATTAGATTCCTTTACAACTTCTTCTGTTCCAATGAGAACAGTCTCGGCTTTTTCAGTCTGTCTACATAACCATAATTCAACACCATAATTCCCTGCAGGCTTGACAAGAAGCTCAGAGACCTTGGCCTTCACCCTGCCTTGTACAGCTGAATCCTGAACTTCATGTCAGATTTCTGGAAGGTGATAAGAGTGGGCTCTCTCACCTCTGCTCTTCTGACCCTCAACACAGGAGCCCCTCAGGACTGTGTCCTAAGCCCTCTGCTTTACTCTTTGAATACCCATGACTGTGTTGCCACCCACAGCTCCAATCTGCTAATTAAATTTGCTGATGATACTACATTGATTGGCCTTATCTCAAATAATAACGAGGCAGCCTACAGAGAAGTCATCACCCTGACACAGTGGTGTCAAGAAAACAACTTCTCCCTCAATGTTGCAAAAACAAAGGAGCTGGTTGTGGACTACAGGAAGAATGGAGACAAGCTATCCCCTATTGACATCAATGGATCTGGGGTTGACAGGGTGAACAGCTTTAAGTTCCTTGGCATACACATCACCGAGACACATCACATGGTCTGTACATACCGGCTATATGGTGAAAAGGTATAATAGCACCTCCTTCATCACAGATGGTTAAAGAAGTTTAGCATAAGTCCCCAGATCCTAAGAACTTTCTACAGGGGCACAATTAAGAGCATCCAGACTGGCTGCATCACTGTATGGGAACTGTACTTTCCTCAATCACAGGACTCTGCAAAGAGTGGTGTGGATAGCCCAGCGTATCGGTAGAAGTGAATTTCCCACTATTCAGGAGATTTACAAAGACGTATGTAAAAAAGGCCCAAAGGATCATTGGGGACCTGAGTCACCCCAACCACAAACTGTTCCAGCTGCTGCAATCCAGGAAACTGTACTACAGCATTAAAACCAAGACCAACAGACTCTGGGTTTGAGGTTTGAGGACAGCTTCTTCCACCAGGCTGCAGACTAATTAATTCACGCTGATACAATTGTATTTCTATGCCATATTTCCTGTCCTGTTGTACATACTCTTTATTACAAATTTCTATAAATTGCATATTGCACATTTAGACGAAGATGTAACATTAAGATTTTTATTGCTCATGTCTGTGAAGGATATAAGAAATAAAGTCAATTAATTCAATTCAGATCTCTCAAATCTGTAATCATTTTAATAAATCTCTTTTGCACCTTCCCTGGACTCTTCATGATTTCTTTAAGCGTGGCATTCACATTTTTAAAAATTCCAGAATCTGTCTTGACAAAAAAAACAATGTTGCTTCTTTGTTCTTATGCTGTGAGAAAAATTGAAACAAACCAGATGTAAGAGGATTTTCCTAAAGTGGAAGTAAGTAGACACTTGATAAACAGAAGTTTCATTAAACACATCAAGTAGCAAAGAATGTAAAGTTCAAGTTACAATCAAGTCAACCATGATTTGAAGGGTTGGGTAAACTACCTCTACTCCTTATTCATATTTTTTGTTTGACTTGACCAACTTATGCCCCTGTTGCCAGCTTTTCTTAATTATTGTGTTAATTGAAATATGCAGGTACATAAGCACATTCTTAGTGTTGTGCAGTCATACTTTCCTTCACTTCGGTTGTTTAATTTATGCTTGCTTGTGTAATGCTCTGGTTCACATTTTTACTGTTATACTGTATGTATTTCATTTAGCAGTTCTGTAAGAGCAGTCAGTTCTGTTTTCAGCTTGTTTGGGTTATTGCTGAAGATAGGGGATGAAGAGAAATGTGTGCCATTCAACTAGGATGGTAGAACTGAGGGGAGGTTTCTCTGGTGAGGGACAATAACGTTGGGCTTGGGGCTTCTGTTCGGCAGGAGATGAAGTGAGAAAACGCTGGGGAGAACCGGTCCTAGGATACCACCCGGTGGGAGACCCATTTGCTCGAGATGGATTGCGAGCGGCCTTCGGAAGCTGGTGTGTTTTCATGCTGAGTGAAGAGAAGTTCAAGATGAGCTCCAACTTGTGCACATTTGACTGTTTAATTTTCTGTTTGTTTTTCTTTACTAACCCTTTAGTTAAGTTAAGACTCATAAATATAATTCCTTTAATCATCTGCAGTGTACTGTCTGTTATTTCGTGACACTAATTTGTAACAGGGTAGTAAATTATACAACATCCACACAAACTAGGGTTTGGGGTGGGAGATCCATCTCAATCTCACGTGTTTGGTGGGACTGGAGGGGTCTTCCCTAACCAGGGGGCTTCACTTGTAATTGTTAGATGGTAGGGAATTATCTTAAGTTAGTAAAGTATTATGCAAAGTACACAGAGTCCTTGATCAGCTTTGGCCAGGTCAAGCTGTTCAATCATTGTCAAGGTTGATGAGCTCTTCAAAATGTAAACAGCAGAATATAGAGGAATAAATGCTTTGTGGTACTGTATCATCAATTTCCATTAGTCACTATGTTTACTTAGACAAGAAGCAGCAAGTTATGTACTTAGAGCTACACCTGCTATGAAACTGAGTGGGAGGCACATGACTGGTTTGTGCGTCAATCATTTGAGAAATTTTACGAATGTATGCTATACATGCAGGAAATAAGGGAAGGGATGAGTATCCATGGCTGAAGCACTTGCCTTGTGCATGTGACACCCTCCAACTGCAAAACAGAGATGTTGGATATAATTGCTTTAATAAAATTATACCAACCTCCAAAATAGACAGAAACGTTTTAGAGAAAAAATATCTCAGTGGGAAAAGAGAAGATTAAGAGAAAAAAAGAGGAAATACTCAGGACATAACTAATAAAGGGTTTAAAAGTCCTTGTGGGTGTGCAGAGCCTTCTGTAAGTGTCAAGATAATCATATGTCTGCAACCTGCTTCTTGTTTCCTGTAGCTACTTATCTACTGCAACTTATAGGCACATTGGCTCAAATGTCCAACCCTAAAAGAGTCAAATCCTAAATCAATCTTAAAAGCTCAGATTCGAGAACTGAGAAGTAACTTTTCACTAAATTGAACAAATTCAGAGAAAAGAAACTATGATCTGAGGGAGATAGAAAGGAACAATGTGAAGGAAAACTTCCAATATACTTAACTTAAAATTTGACTTTATTAAAGTAATAACACAAAAATTGTAAATTAAATCAGAGGTGATCAAATTTGAATAAATATATCCTTACACATTCAAAATTTTCTATGTATTTTCTAAGCAACCCTTCTTACTGAGTATGTGTGCATGAGAATAATTTGTGAGTAACAATTGTATCAAACTATTAACACTAGTTTCCATTAATATGATAACTAGTGTTATGTCCAGCTTAATTCCAATGATGTAATCTCCAGAAGAGCTTTGATCCTACATATCTATGAATAAAATGTTCATAATTATTAAAGATGAATTGTTTTCCGTGTTACATTAATTCCTGCACTGCCATTCACAATACTAATAGAATCAGTTTTGAATATAATATGTGATATTGTGGAAGGCTAACCAGAAAGTTGTGAATTCAAACAAGAACAATTAATTTCACATTTCATTGGTGATGGAATAACACTGTTATTAGTACCTAAGCTAAAACATGGCCTCATTTCTTGCCATTCATAATAAGCACAAAATGAATTTCCATTGCATTATATCAGGGCTGAAAAGATAGTAAAACTTTCATATTTTGAACACTAGAAGAGAAAATAGAGCAAGTATTCTAAAGGACAACATATATCATTGTTATCATGCAGGTTCCACCCTTGGAGTGGTAACTCATCTATTAGATCTGCAGATGCTGACTGAGTTGCAGTGTTTCCAACATTTTCTGCTATAGCTTTGTAGAGTGTTTTTTTTTGCTCATCTATTTGGTGAAGCTCTTGGTTCACTCAAGGAACAATCAAGGAGAAAACGACACAGATTTTTTTAATGATCAGAACAATTACAAATTGATAAGTAACTTGTTTCAATCAAGATGTATTCAGCTGATAACAAATCTTAAAACTAAGACTTCATACATTACATCCTGGTAAATTAAATCAGTCAAGCAGTTAGACTGCTGATGAAGACTTCATAAGTTATCAGAAATGAAGATAATGTGCATTTATTTATTTCATTCATGGGATCTGGTGCTACTGACAAGACCAACATTTAGAGCCTAACCTGAAATGACTGAGCACTTCTTCAACACTTGCAGTATTTGCAGTGAAGATAGAGATGCCAGGTTGTTTGAAGGGAAATTCCAGGATGTTGAGCCTACAACAATGAACAATACAACAAAATATGATAAACTTACTGGTCATAAACAAGAGAAAATCTGCAGATGCAGGAAATTCAAGCGATACACACAAAGTGCTGGAGAAATTCAGCAGGCCAGGCAGCATCTACGGGTCCTGCTGAAGGGTCTTGCCCCGAAACATTGATTTTACTTTTTCCCATAGATGCTGCCTGCTGAGTTCCTCCAGCATTTTGTGTATGTGAATTTACAAGTATATTTGTTTGTGACTTTGAAGGGGATTTCATTGGGGTGAAGATGACAATAAGCTCAAATAAGTTAAACCCAATAAGCTTAATCTATTCAGCAAGTAGCATTGCCTGTTTAACCTTAACTGCGCTGGAATTTAGTTATTGATTGCTCTGCTCAAGAATATCTGATTGTTTTGCACTGGTTAGAATAAATTGCAAGCAAATAACACATTTGCGAGGCTTAAAAGTTTATGTGCTGAAATACTGGTAGTCAAATTTCATGACAGTGATGCTGTATTTCATATTTCTCCATGGCATAAAAGGAATCCATTTAGCCAATGCCAGTTCTCAGAACAATGCATTCCATCCCACACCCAATTTTCCCTCTTTTCATCGACTCCCCCCAGATTCTCCCCTCCACACAGATGGGAATTCACAGGAAACAATTAATGTACCAATTTTTGTACTTTTGAGATGTGAAAGGAAGATGGAACATCTAGGGGAAATCACAGTCATCCCAGAAAGATTGAACAACTCCACTCAGGCAGTACTGGAGGGCAGGATTAACCCCAAATTGCTGCATCACTGTGCCACGCTTTAGTACAGTACTCTCAAAGTCGGTTCAAACTTATCTTTTGCACTAAGATTATTAAAATTATTAATTTATATTTAAGAATAGTGATATCCTAGGCTGAGGAAAGTTATTCAATATATTGAATCCCTGGCTGCAAATTCCCAAAACTACTTCTTCCCAGGTTCTGATTGATTGGAATATATTGAAAACTAATTAATCAAAGGCAACAGCACGCCAGGAAAACGGGACGGAGAAAATGCATAATTTCACTATACACCTGTTTAATCAGATTTGGATATTATGCTAATTGTCGTGCTTTATTAATTGTAGCACAATTGAATTGGAAAAGAGAGAGGGAAGTTACACAAGGGCACAATAGCACAAGTAAGTAGGAGCAGGTGGCGTTGAAGTTTCCCCACCATTTAACGTGATCATGGGTGATCTGTACCTGCATTAATTCCTCTTTTATTTCCCCATAGCCCTCAATTCCTTCATTATTCAAGTGTTTAGCTATCTCCACCTTAAGTATACCTAATGATTTTGCCCCCATTACCATCTAGGGCAAAGAATTCTAGAGATTTACTATCCTGTGACAGAAGAAATTTCTACGTACCTTAGTTTTAAATCATTGGCTTCTTATTTTGTATCTATTTTCCTCTTGTTTGTGACTTTTCCACTAGTAAAAATGTCCTAACATCTACCATGTCATACCTTTATATGTTTGAAGTGGGAAAACCCTCATTATTCTAAACTCAGGGGAATATATATCCAGTTTCACTTGACAGGTCAACCTTCTCATCCCAGGAACTAGCCTGGTGAATCTCTTTTGGACAGCATCTAATGCAGCAATGGTCATCTTTTGATTAAAGACACCCTAGTATGCTTGGTATTCTAGGTGTTAATTATCTCACTATAACTATAACTCCCTATTCTTAACCTTCAAACCTATTGCAAATGAAAGCTAAAATACTTGTCTTGCCTGCTAATCTTTTGTGGTTCATGCACTAGAACATCAAGGTCTTTCTGAATTCACTCTTTTGTGATCTCTCTCCATTTAGATAATAATCTGCTGTTTGATTCCTCTTACTAAACTACAGTATATGACCTCAAACATCCCCAATTTAAACTTAATTGCTATATTTTCATCTTATCAATAAATCTACCAAAGCCACCCCCCACCGGGCTACTCTGGAAACTTGGCTTGTCACTGGCCCCACTAATAGCTACAGGACAGAGTTGAAAAGGCCATCTTTCATAAACAATGTATGTCCAGGGTCAATATGATTTGGGGTTCAGCCAAACAGGAACATTGTGATGTTCTGATTAAAAAAACCTCAATTTGAGCTAACAATGTGTAAATACTGCCCATACACCATTGCCGGTTGGCATGAAATAACAGATCAGACACCCATAAATTTATAAAGAAAGTGTATTTACAAATTTTAGCTTTATCGAAGAGTTTTAGGTAAAAGAGACGGGGAAAAAAAGGGCCCATTACAGTTAAACCAGTCTAAATGTGCACATCGTTGGAGCTCATCTTAAAGTTGTCCTTTACACGTGCTCTGGACCCACCTTTTGCGTGAAAGCGCACACCACATCCCAAATGATGAACTGAGAGCTTGGATACATACATGGAATTATGATGTAGTGGCCATTACAGAGACTTGGCTGGCAACAGGGCAGGAATGGATTCTCAATGTTCCTGGATTTCAGTGCTTTAAAAGGGATGGGGGAGGGGGAAGGGGAGGAGTGGTGCCT
This sequence comes from Hypanus sabinus, assembly GCF_030144855.1. NCBI lineage: Eukaryota > Metazoa > Chordata > Chondrichthyes > Myliobatiformes > Dasyatidae > Hypanus > Hypanus sabinus. Next base: position 142,559,494 of record NC_082712.1, on the reverse strand, counting down.
TTACTGGTTAGGGATACTATTACAGCTACAGAAAGGGTGGGTAATGTAGCAGGATCCTCCTGTGAGTCAGTATGGGTGGAAGTCACAAACAGGAAGGGAGTAGTTACTCTATTGGGAGTATTCTATAGGTCCCCTAGTAGCAGCAGAGATACTGAGGAGCAGATTGGGAAGCAGATTTTGGAAGGGTGCAAAAATAACAGGGTTGTTATCATGGGTGACTTTAACTTCCCTAATATTGACTGGCACCTGATTAGTTCAAGTGGTTTAGATGGGGCAGAGTTTGTTATGTGTGTCCAGGATGGTTTTCTGTCACAGTATGTTGACAGGCCTACTAGGGGGAATGCCATACTAGATCTAGTATTAGGTAATGAACCGGGTCAGGTCACAGATCTCTCAGTGGGTGAGCATCTGGGGAACAGTGACCACCACTCCCTGGCCTTTAGCATTATCATAGAAAAGGATAGAATCAGAGAGGACAGGAATATTTTTAATTGGAGAAGGGCAAATTATAAGGCTATAAGGCTAGAACTTGCGGGTGTGAATTGGGATGATGTTTTTGCAGGGAGATGTACTATGGACATGTGGTCGATGTTTAGGGATGTTTTGCAGGATGTTAGGGATAAATTTGACCCGGTGAGGAAGATAAAGAATGGTAGGGTGAAGGAACCATGGGTGACAGGTGAGGTGGAGAATCTAGTCAGGTGGAAGAAGGCAGCACACATGAGGTTTAGGAAGCAAGGATCAGATGGGTCTATTGATGAACATAGGGTAGCAAGAAAGGAGCTTAAGAAGGGGCTGAGGAGAGCGGGGGGGGGGGGGGAATGAGAAAGCCTTGGCAAGTAGGGTAAAGGAAAACCCCAAGGCATTCTTAAATTATGTGAAGAACAAAAGGATGACAGGAGTGAAGGTAGGACTGATTAGAGATAAAGGTGGGAAGATGTGCCTGCAGGCTGTGGAAGTGAGCAAGGTCCTCAATGAATACTTCCCTTCGATATTCACTAATGAGAGGGAATTTGATGTCGGTGAGGACAATATGAGTGAGGTTGATGTTCTGGAGCATGTTGATATTAAGAGAGAGGAGGTGTTGGAGTTGTTAAAATACATTAGGGTGGATAAGTCCCCGCGGCCGGACGGAATATTCCCCAGGCTGCTCCATGAAGTGAGGGAAGAGATTGCTGAGCCTCTGGCTAGGATCTTTATGTCCTCGTTGTCCATGGGAATGGTACCGGAGGATTGAAGGGAGGCGAATGTTATCCCATTGTTTAAAAAAGGTAGTAGGGATAGTCCGGGTAATTATAGCCAGTGAGCCTTATGCCTGTGGTGGGAAAGCTGTTGGAAAAGATTCTTAGAGATAGGATCTGTGGGCATTTAGAGAATCATGGTCTCATCAGGGACAGTCAGCATGGCTCTGTGAAGGGCAGATCATGTCTAAGAAGCCTGATAGAGTTCTTTGAGGAAGTGACCAGGCATATAGATGAGGGTAGTACAGTGGATGAGATCTACATGGATTTTAGTAAGGCATTTGACAAGGTTCAACAGGGTAGGCTTATTTATAAAGTCAGAAGGCATGGGATCTAGGGAAGTTTGGCCAGGTGGATTCAGAACTGGCTTGCCTGTAGAAAGCAGAGGGTCATGGTGGAGGGAGTACATTCGGATTGGAGGGTTGTGACTAGTGGTGTTCTACAAGGATTGGTTCTGGGACCTCTACTTTTCGTGATTTTTATTAATGTCCTGGATGTGGGGATAGAAGGGTGGGGTTGGCAAGTTTGCAGACAACACAAAGGTTGGTGGTTGTGGATTATCGATGATTGCAGAGAGACATCGATAGGATGCAGAAATGGGCTGAGAAGTGGCAGATGGAGTTCAACCCGGAGAAGTGTGAGGTGGTACACTCTGGAAGGACAAACTCCAAGGCAAAGTACAAAGTAAATGGCAGGATACATGGTAGTGTGGAGGAGCAGAGGGATCTGGGGGTACATGTCCACAGATCCCTGAAAGTTGCCTCACAGGTAGATAGAGTAGTTAAAAAAGCTTATGGGGTGTTAGCTTTCATAAGTCGAGGGATAGAGTTTAAGAGTCGCGAGGTAATGATGCAGATCTATAAAACTCTAGTTAGGCCACATTTGGAATACTGTGTCCAGTTCTGGTCGCCTCAGTATAGGAAGGATGTGGAAGCATTGGAAAGGGTACAGAGGAGATTTACCAGGATGCTGCCTGGTTTAGAGAGTATGGATTATGACCAGAGATTAAAGGAGCTAGGGCTTTACTCTTTGGAGAGAGGGAGGGTGAGAAGAGACATGATAGAGGTGTACAAGATATTAAGAGGAATAGATAGAGTGGACAGCCAGTGCCTCTTCCCCAGGGCACCACTGCTCAATACAAGAGGACATGGCTTTAAGGTAAGGGGTGGGAAGTTCAAAGGGGATATTAGAGGAAGGTTTTTTTACTCAGAGAGTGGTTGGTGCGTGGAATGCACTGCCTGAGTCAGTGGCGGAGGCAGATACACTAATGAAATTTAAGAGGCTACTAGACAGGTATATGGAGGAATTTAAGGTGGGGGTTATATGGGAGTGTGGTGAACTACATATACCTGTCTGGACATGCCCCCTGTTGACTGCTCCTGTGGCTCCTCCCACAGACCCCGGTATAAAGGCGATTGAGGCCTGAGCCCGGCCTCTCAGTCTCCAGGATGTAGTATGGTGGTCAACCACTGCTTGTTTCTTCTTGCAGTCAATAAAAGCCTTTACATATCAGAGAGAATAATTGATGGTGCATCAGGGAGGCAGGATTTAAGGAGCAGTACAACATTGTGGGCCAAAGGGCCTGTACTGTGCTGTACTATTCTATGATTTGTAGACTGTCATTTTTTCTTGCCAACACCTTAATCCCTGCTGCATCCATAATAAAGTACCTTAGTCACTTTTCCCTACACTAGTTTAAACACAGGCTTTAAAACACAAACCACTTGATCAATTATTAATGGCACTTACTCAGCATTCAGCGAATTCCAGATGAAACCCCACAATGAAGCTCCCCCACCGTGCTCGTATAGAAACTTGGCTCATTGCCTGCCTCACTAACAGCCACGGGACACAGCAGTGAGAAGGCCATCTTTCATAAACCAAATACATCTACGGTTGATATGATTTGGGGTTCAGCCAAAAAGGAACATTCTGATGTTCTGATTAAAGAAACCTCAATTTGAGCTAACGCTGTGTAAATATGGCTCATACACCATTGCTGGTTGGCACGAAATAACAGATCATACACCTATAAATTTATAAAGAAAGTATATTTACAAATCTTAGCTTTGTCGAACAGTTAGTAGGAAAAAGAAAAGGGGAAAAAAATAAAAGGGCCCATTACAGTTAAACCAGTCTAAGTGTGCAGATCATTGGAGCTCATCTTGAAGTTGTCTCTTACTCATGCTCTGGGCCCATGGTTTGTGTGAAAGCACACATCACATCCCAAGTGTTGCTCGAAGTCCATCTCAAACAAATGAGTGCACTCTCTGGGGTATTGGCCCTTCTTGCTTGGAGCTATTTATCTGCACAAAGCACCTTGTGCAATGGGGGACTCTCCTTCCCACAGCATCCTCAGCCATCTTCTCTCCTGTCCTCTCTGCAGCTCCCACTAAAAAGACCAAGAACCTCACCAGTGTCTGTCTCAGATCTCTCTCTGCCCAGCGTCCTCTAGAACTTCCTCCCAATTCTACCATCCTGATTGGCTGACACAACATTCCTAAGTTGAACATCAGAGCCCCTTATCTTTAACCAAAACCAAACATGCTATCAACAGGAAACACTGATTCTACAGAAAGCTACTGAATGAAGAACCCTGCAGCATTAGCAGTAAAAATTATACTACTTATACTACTTATATTCTGTTGCAAAATCTCAATATCCTCATTACTACATGTCCTTCTATCTATTTTCATATTATCAGTTAATCAGATAAATATAATACTATATACATTTTAGATAAAATGAAGCCAGACAATATTTTAATCTTATTTATTGTAAAGGTACAGAAACATTTCTGTACTTTTACAATGAATCAGATTGAAAAGTTGCCTGGCTTCATTTACAAATATTTCTCATAAAATACTTTAGATAGACCAATTCATTCCAATTTTGACATGGAGCTTTATTCTAATTTGTTTGTGCTGGGAAAACACTGAAGAAATAAGCAGTTGGTTAATCTCAATGCTGCAGATTGGTTATACTCATAACTAAATTGCAACACTAATTCTCTAATGATGCTCTTCTATAAACACAGACAAGTTCGCAGTTCCAAATGTTTGAGGATGGCCAAGCTATTTAATGCACAATTTAGATGCAAAGTATTTGAATTGCATCAAATGCTATAAGTCTCGAGGACAATATCTGTCAGAAAAATAAAACTGTTTAAAAACATATTGACAAGCTTTGTATGAGAGAACAGCTGTGATCAAAAGCTTTATTTGGACAGTTTGCTTCTCACTGCAGTGGTGAGATAGGACTTCAGGGCTCACATTATACAGTGCCTATAGAATAAGTATTCATTTCCACCCCCTCCGACCTTGGAAGTTTTCATGTTTTATTGTTTTCCACATTGAATCACAGTGGATTTAATTTGGCTTTTTTGACCTGATCAACAGAAAAAACTCTTTCGCATCAAAGTGAAAACAGATCTCTACAAAATTTCTAAATTAATTACAAATACAAAATATAAAATAATTGATTGCATAAGCGTTCACCCCCTTCAATATGACACATGAAATCATCACTGGTGCAGCCATTTGGTTTTAGAAGTCATATAGTTAAAGGCGATCACTAGTGTACAGTCACCAATTAACTGTTGTAAAAATACACTTGTATTTGGAAGGTCCAACTGCTGGTGAGTCAGTCAGCATCCTGGCAAAAACTACACCACAAAGACAGAAGAACTGTCCAAGCAACTCTGGGAAAAGGTTATTGAAAAGCACAAGTCAGGTGATGGATACAAGAAAATTTCCAAGTCATTGAATATCCCTTGGAGTACAGCTAAGTCAATCATCAAGTAATGGAAAGAATATGGCACAGTTGTAAATCTGTCCAGAGGAGGCTGTCTTCAAAAACTGAGTGACCATGCAAGAAGGGAACTGGTGAGGAAGGCCACAAGAGACCTATGACAACTCAGGAGGATTTGCCAACTTCAGTGGCTGAGGTGGGAGAGACTGTGCATACAATAACTGTTTCCTGGGTGCTTCACCAGTTGCAGCTTTATGGGAGAGTGGCAGAGAGAAAGTCACAGATGATAAAAACTCACATGAAATCTCAGCTAGAGTTTACCAGAAGGCATGTGGAAGACTCTGAAGTCATCTAGAAAAAGGTTCTTTGGTCTGATGAAACCAAAATTGAGCTTTTTTTCCATCAAACTAAATGCAATGTTTGGTGTCAGTGAAACACTGCTCATCATTAGAAACACACCATCCTCACCATGAAGCATGGTGGTGGCTGCATCATGCTGTGGGGGTGCTTCACTGCAGCAGCCCCTGGAAGGCTTGTGAAGGTTGAGGGTAAAATGAATGCAGCAACATACAGAGAAATCCTGGAGGAAAACCAGATGCAGACTGCAAGAGAACTACAACTTGAGAGAAGATTTCTTTTCTAGGAAGACAATAACCCCAAGTGTAAAGCCAAAGCTCCACAGGAATAGATTAAAAACAATTAAATTGATGGCTTGGAGTGGCCAAGTCAGAGTCCAGACCTCAGTCCATTGAGAATTTGTGGATGGACAAAAAGGGATGTTCACTCACGATCCCCATGCAATCCAACAGAGCTTGAGCAATTTTGTAAAGAAGAATGGGAAAAAATTGTAGTGTCCATATGTGCAAAGCTGATAGAGACCTACGCACACAGTCTCAAGACTGTAATTTCTGCCAAAAGTGCATCAACTAAATACTGACTTAAAGGGGGTGAGTAATTATGTAATCAATTATTTTGTATTTAATAATTGTAATAAATTTAGACCAATTTGTAGAAATTTGTTTTCACTTTGACACAAAAGGGTCTTTTCTGTTGATCAGTGTCAAAGAAGCCAAGTTAAATCCATTGTGATTCAATGTTGCAAAACAATAAAACATGAACACTTTCGCAGGGGGGGGGGGGGTGAATACTTTTCATAGGCATTGTACATTAAAGTGGCATTTCAAAGATTCTATTAAGAATTCTTAAGATTATATATCTACTTTCAAGCCAGCTTGAATTAATATATGGAATTTAAGATACTCTTTTTGCTTCTGGGCAATTTTGAATATTGAAAATATACGTCAATTCTCATGTTGTGTTGAAAATACTGTGATAAAAGAGTAATTCTTAATCATGTGCTATACTTCTTCAGTTCATTAAAATAGATGTTTTATTTCATGGCACGATTTTATCAGTGGAAACTGTGACATTCCCTGCATACAAATGAACATAGCTTGGCTGGAAAACGTAGGGCTCTCTATAGGATGGCAAAAAAACCATTTAAACTTTACATTGTGCTTGAATAAAATTAAATACAAAGATTTCATTACAAAACTGATTTTTTTTTAGATGAAGTGGCCATTTCTGAATTCATCACCCGAGAATGAAATGGGAGCTCCATTTGACTTTTTCTCCCCAAAAAATAACTCCTTGTAGAATATTGCTGGGATTATAATATAATCCAGATGACAGAATTTATATAAAGTGTAATAAAGTTAAACTGGGATAAGTACAATACAGTACTTCAGTTACAGAGTGGGTTAAGTTTGCTCTTGCATAGCTTTGAATCTTTCCGCAATCAAAAGTGTTTTACTGGAATTACAAGTCTTCAGTACACACAAAATGCTGAAGAATCCAACTTTGTGTGTTTCATGACTGGAGAGTTTTAATTTATGGCTTCCCAATAATAAGTCTCCTTGGTGGCTGAATTAAAGTTAGGTGCATCACTCACAATTTTGTCCTTGGAATGTAACACATTAAATCACTGTCACTCCATGTGCTTGAACACCAGTAAGTTCCAGGCAGGCCAGGGAATATCATTCATTGAATTGATTGGCAGACATTGACAAGCAATGGTATATGCTTGTGGAACTTGTACCCTGAGGAACAGTCTATATAGCCAAAATTATACCAAAACAAAACCAAAGAATTCTACAAAACATCATCCACCCCTCCCCATCCTGGTACTTTCTGCCACAACTGTAGGAAGTGCAACACTTGGTTCTGCAGCACCTACATCATCACCACCCAGTGAGTTAGTCAGCCCTTCCACGTCAAGCAAAGATTCACAGGCATATCTTCCAACCTCATCCAACATATTTGCTCCCAACACACCTCCTCCCCTACATTGATGAGGCCAAGTGTAGACTAGGCAACTGTTTCTGTGCAGCCTCAGTACTCTGCCCGCAAAGACGACCTGAGCACTTTGCTGCAAGTCATTTCATCTCCTCTTCCCATTCTCCACTGTTCTCAGCTTCCTCCACTGCCAGGATGAAGCTACATGCAATCTAGGACACCACATGTTCTGCTGCAAGGTATCAAGCTGAATTATGACCACTCACTTCTATACTTCAGATCCACTGATTCTGCCTGACCTGTTGAACTCTTTCAGAAATGTGTTCTTTTGTTCTACATTACAGCAGTCTCTCGTATATTTCACCTGGGACATATCTAGTGTACAAACCAATGGCACGCATATTGAATTTTTTAACTTCAGGTAACCCACACAATCATGTTTACTTATGATCCACTCAGGTTGAGTCATTGCACTTATTCCAACCCCACTCCTAATAGCATCCCCCTCCAGTTACAAAGTTTAAATCCCCTCTCCCAACTGGTTCCATTTGCCTACCACTCTTCCCTCTTTTTGGTCCCATTTATTACCAACCTTACTTGTCAGATTCCAGCCTCTTGTATCTCCACTTATAACCTTCCATCCTCTATATCTCCAGCCTCCTCACTGCTCCTGGCTCCTTCCTCTTCATTTTCTCACTCCTTATCTGTTTCTAGCTGTTTCTGTTTCCCAGCTTCTCATGTCCCATTCCCCAGTCTGGAGTCATTGTCCATCAGCCACCTCATCATCTGCTTCCATCTATCACCTGCCATCCTCTGACTCACTTTTCCTTCCTATTTCTTCATACTAGTTACCGCCTCCCCCCTTTGTTTTAGACATGATGTAGAGTCTTGTCTGTTGAAAGTACCCTGATAAGGTCTGGTGTGGAAAGTTGAATATGTTGGAATATAAGAAGCTGCAGAAAAGAGTAGACTTGGCCCAATACATTGCAGGGACATCCCTCCCCACAACTGGTGGTATCAAGTGGAGAGAGTGAGCAATTTCAAATTCTTGGGTGTCAATATCTTTGAGGATCTAACCTCATATTGTTGCAGCTACAAAGAAGGAAAGACAGTGGCTATATTCATTAAGAGTTTGAGGAGATTTAGTTTGTCAACTAAAACACTTGTAAACTTCTACAAATGTGCTATGGAGAGCATTCTGACTGGCTGCATCACCATCTGGTATTGGGGGTAGGGGCTACTGCACAAGATTAAAATAAGTTTCAGAAACTTGTAGAATTAGTCAGCACCATCATGGGTATCAGCATCTGTAGTATCCAAGACATATTCAAGGAGTGGTGCCTTAGGAAGGCGATTAAGGATCCCCACCTCCCAGGACATGCCCTCTTCCCATTGTTACCATTGGGAAGGAGTTATAGAAGACTGAAGGCATACACTTAATGATTCAGGAACAGCTTCTTCACCTCTACCATGCGATTTGCAAATGGACATTGAACTCATGAACACTACCTCTTGTGTTACTCATGTGATTATAATTTTTAAAAAGGTATCAAGATAAACACAATCTACCGAATCAGAATGAGGTTTAATATCTCTGGGATATGTCATGAAATTTGTTGTCTTGCAGCAGCAGTACATTGCAATAGATAATAAAAAACTATAATTTAGAATAAGAAGTATATATGAAAATTAAATACATGGTGCAAAAAGAGAGCAAAAATAGTGAGGTAGTGTTTATTGATTGATTGTTCATTCAGAAATCTGATGGCAGAGAGGAAGAAGCTGTTCCTGAAACATTAAGTGTGTGACTTCAGAATCCTTTGCCTCCTCCTTGATGGTGATAATGGAAAGAGGGCCCCTCCTCTGTAATGAGGGTCTTCAGCAGGCTTGGCAGTATCTATGGAAAAAATTAAACTGTTGACATTTCAGGTCCAGTTCCTTCATCAGGAGAGGCAAAAAAAAGGATGAGAAGTCCTTGTTCTGACTTCTCATCTTTTGTTCCAGTCCTGATGAAGGGTCATGGCCCAAAACGTCAACTGTTTACTCTTTTCCATCGATGCTGCCTGGCCTGCTGAGTTCCTCCAGCATATTGTGGGTTATGCAGCCAGTTAGAATGTTCTCCACAGAAGATCTGTAGAAATATGTGAGTAACTTCGGTGACATGCCAAATCTCCTCAAACTGCTAATGAATTATAGCTGCTGTCATGTCTTCTTTGTAATTGCAAAAGTTAGTGAAGTATCTCACTCATTTGAGATTCTTATCCTGAAATTGTGTTTCAACTAGCTTTTCAGTATTCTGCACCAAGGTCAATCAAGTTATCCACATAAAAAAATCCATGAAGTTACCCCAAAATCCATTTAGAACAGAGTTGGAGTGATTTACACCAGGAATGAAGTGTTAAAACAATATCTGATCTGGTCTGGATGAGAACAGCATGCCATTTCTCAGCCATTGTGTGTCTTTCATGCTGCAGGGCCTCAAACCTGAAATAAACTCTCCGTTTGGTTGGCACTGACAGTTGCTAAGGTTTTCTTTGAAAATAAGCTGTCAGAAAGAAGAGAAAGGACCTCAAGAAATTATCTGTTCTGATTTTGAGACCCATTCCTGGAGCCTCTGGTGTATCTTGCTGTTTGGAGGTAGAGCAAGTAACTCTGATAAGGACGACATTAAAAGTTTATAAACAGTAATGAAGCAGATGTTGTGTGCAAGACACCAATGTTGGAATGGTGATCCTTAATTAATACTGCATCAAATATCAAACTGATGATCTGTTTATGCTTCTTTTAGTTACGTTTAGCAAAATCACAACTCTCATCCAAAGCCTCCAATTTAAAATAATAAGGTGTCTCATTCATGTTTGATGTATGAACTTTGGTAAAAACACTTGAAAATCATCCAGGTGATTGATCGCTATTTGTACACAATCAAAAATAGTCTTTTGCCAATGGATCCAAATTCTAGCCTTCTGAATCTTATTCTAATCATCTAATTGGATAGTCTGCAAACATTGATCACCTTTAGGCAGGCACGCTGGTTGATACTGAGCGGGCTGGCTGTTCCAGCGGCTGGGAGTCGGAGTGATAAGTGCTATTTCGATTTGGTGGCACTCCGCTGAGGGAACTGCTTGAGCTTCGGGAGATGCCGTAGTCACGGTGGCTCTGTGGTGAAAGTTTTCCCTAAAGTGTCCCGGGGGCAACGAGGGAGAGGGTAGAGCTGGCGTCTGCTCAAAGGCACGGCGTTACCGTGAGTATCTTATTTTTGTCACAGCAGCGGCGCGTCCCGACTCCCCGCTTCGTCCCTGAGTCAAGGGCGAGCAGCTTCTCAACCGTTGGAGGGTGAGCTACGTTACCATGGCAGCGGCGTCTGGCGGGAGGAGAGTGAGCGGCGGGGTGAGGAGCACCGGAGAGTGAGGGAACGGAGGGGTGGGGAAGAAAGGTGTGGAGGAGAAACATTGGCAAGAGGGAATCGGGGGATGGATGGGGAGTGTTAAGAATGGAGGGAGAGGAAATAGAAGACAGAGAGGGTCGGCACCAGTAAGGAGGGGAATTTGGGATGTTGGACATTGGAAATAGGGGTAGAGGGAGGGAAAGAAAGGGAGAGCAGTGATCAGCAGACCGTGTGGAGAGAGGGAGCAAGCTGTCACCGGGAAGGGGAAGAGAGAGTACGTGCTGGCAAGGGTAGAGGTGAAGGGGAGCATATACCAAAGGGAATATGGACGCTGGCATGGGGGGGGGGGTGATCTTGCCACGCTGGAGAGAGCCGCCTCTAGCAGAAAGAATGGAGGGAGGGAAGGGTGAGAGGGGCCACTGGGTCTCTCAAGTAGATTTGGATTTGTGCATGTGAACATGGAAGTTTATTCGCAGTGTAGGATTGGGAAATTGGACGGTGGGGACTGCAGGCAGAGAGCAATTGGAGGTTGGCGGAGCAAGTGAGTTTAGTTTTGACACGACTTAGAATTGGGCATACCATGCTTAATTATTCCTTATATCTTGATGGAAAACAGCTTTTTGAGTTGTGTAGGTTTTGTCATTATTGTGAAACAGTTGAACATATATTACAGTGTGAAGCATATAAGATTGAAAGGAATTACATGCAGGTTTCATTACAATTTTTCGGGTTTGATGAATTGATAGATTTCATTTAAAAACGTTGTTAAGTTATGGGAATGACTAATTTAATTCACAGTATTGTCTTTCATTGTTTACAATCTATAGGGCTTTTGGGGTAAATTTAGCTTTCATTCGAAATAAGTAGTAAAGGTTTTCTCCCCCAATTCTCTACACCACACTACAGTCCAGTTGGTGGCCGTAATGCAACTTTAAGTCGGACTGCCAACCACCATAAAAAGGAAGAAGAAAAGAAGAAGTCGTCTCAGAAAAGGGTGAGATAGGATTGTGACATGGTATTGGAGAGTGGTGTGAGTAAATGGTTTTTGGTAGGCTGGAGCGGGATGAGTGAAATGTGAAGTCTGGAGATGTTAAAACTGGATTGGAAAGTGGTGAGGATGGATATAATGACCAACTATCCCATGCCTCATCACCAGTCCTCTGCAGTTTTGTAATGTCATTAGATTAAAGTGAACAATGTGTCAGTTGCTCATCTGACTGAAACCAAGCCAGTTACTCAAATTTCTTGCTAAAAATTTGCTCCAGTGTCTGATGAAGCATCTCGGACCAAGATGTTGACTGTTTATTCCTTTCCACAGATGTCTGCTGAGTTCCTCCAGCATTTTGTGTGTGTTTCCTAAGATTTGCTCTTTATTTATTCTGTACTCTGTACATATTAAAAAAGCTGTCTTACAAAAATAAATTTGGTGTTTTGAACATATTGGTGGCATGGAGCAGATACATGATAATAAAATGTATCTATGATTGTAACATTTTAAAAACTTGCTAGAAATATTGGCAATCCATATTGAGTACCAGTGAGTGTTGCAAATGGCTCAAGATCTATCTGAATCAGAAAAATTATGATTAAACCTTCAGACTTTTCTGTTTCATAGTTTGGAGTGTACCAACTAACGTTATTACTTATGCCACAGTATTTTTATGAATTTGCTGATAATTTATTTATGTAGTTATGTGAAAGGAAGATTGTGTATTTGAGAAAGTTCTGATAAAATGGTAGCATGCTCTAACACAACAGCATCTATGGATGAACCAAAGATGTTGTTGTCTTTATTAAATGTATATTTTTATGATTACAAGACCATGCTGGACATTTAGAACTTAAAGGTGTACCCCATCAGCGAGTTGCTCGTTGGTGGAGAAACTGAAGGAGCTTTACTTGGTCCAGGCTGTGACACTGCCTGTGACAGAGAAGTGTTAGTCCAAAAAACTGATGTGCTGTCTAACAGCAAGTGATCATTTTAGTTGCTTTTCTTGTTATCGTAAGATGATCGGTGGTGCAGAATGCTGCATTGCTTTATTGGTGAACAGTGGGAAGCGGTGTGTCTTTGTAGTGAGGAGTAGGTCTCCAGTGGCAGTTCCATTTGCTTGCAGCCACCCGGGGGGAGGTGTTGGAGTTTGGTGCTCCACTGGAGTGATGGTGTGTCAGACGCCCATGCTGGAGTCAATGCTGAACTCCAATTCTCACTCAATTTTGGACGAAGTAGTTGTTGTACCAAGCTGTGATGCATTCAGATAGGATGCTTTCTATAGTGCATCTTTAAAAGTTTGGTAGGAGTTGTCAGGGATATGTTAAATTTCCGAAGGCTCCTGAAGAATTTGGCATGGCCCTGACAACTAGACATGTTATTTGGCCTTTTTTTTGGGCCACAGTGTAGTTGTGGCTGGATTAGCAACCTGAAGCTGTCAAACATCCCCACCCATCTCAGCATCACTGATAGAGACTGAGGCATGTACGCAATGACCAGCACCTTTGTTTTGGTGACATTGAAGGAAATGTTGTGGTTTTGCCATTGTGTCGCTAAGACTCTTTCTCCTTGTTTGTCTTGCTGTTTGAGATATGGCACACTGTAGTGGTGGTACTCTCAAACTTGCCAGTGGAGTTGAAGCAGAACTTGGCTACACAGTCACGAGCATATAGAGAATATAGAAAAGGGTTTAAGGGTGCAGCCTTGCTGGCATTGATGTTGAAAGTAATCGTAGTGGAGGTGTTGTTGCCTATTTTTACTGATTTACTGTCAAAAGAATTATCTAGCTGCAGAGGGAAGTGTAGAGTCCTAGGTCTAGGAATTTGGATATGAGTTTGTTTTGTATTATGGTGTTGAAAGTGGAACTATATTCAATAGGTAAAGGTCTGATGTAGGTGCCAGATATTCCAGACATGAGTGCAGGGCCAGGGAAATGATGTCATGTTTCAGTGGTAGGTGAATTGTAGTGTTCGAGGAGGCTGGACTTGCTGTGTGTTGTGAACAGCCACTGGAAGAGTTTCATGGTGATAGAGGTCAGCCTATCAGGTGATCGTCATTAAGGCACATTACATTATTTTTCTTTGTCACTCGTGTGGTCGTGGGAACTACTAGTTATAGTGATAGCAAAGGAGAGCCTCAGTTTGTCATAGGGAGAGGCTCCTAAGAACACTTCGTAAAAGTATTATTTTTTGTTAATTTTACCAATACCTTATTTTGAAGTAAATTCACTGAAGGTCAGTCACCTAGAGTTGTTTCAAACAACATTGCTATTTAACACCTTACAAATTCTTGATACTTTATTGATTTTGGAAGTTTGGGATCCAAAAGTGCTTTATATCTGTGATACAGAATGAATAAATCTTTATCAATTTTTACCTGCAGTACATTTTACCAATGTGAGTGAGAGAGTGAGTGAGGGTGAAAAAAAAGAAAAACTAAAACAAATATTTTTCTGCCTAGGCAGCTGAGGGTTCAAAATGATTTTGGAGCAGTACACTTTTTAGCTCGACAAACAACTTTCTTTCCATTTTGTTTGAAAGAATAATCAAGTGTTGTTGCAGTTGTAAATGCAAATAGGTAAATACTGGAACAAAAGCTGTGAAATTAAGTTTTTCACAGCCCAGTATTTTGTAACTAAGGCTATGTCCTGCTTTCTAACAGCACAGATAGCAACCAATTTGATGATCTGAAGTTTAGAAAGTGTGAGCTGTTACTGCCAATTGGGGCTTCTTAAATTAAACCTTCAAAATGGTCTTTCATCAAGATGGGCAATTTACTCAATAGCAAACGCGAGGAGATCTGCAGATGCAGGAAATTCAAGCACCAGCATTTTTCCATCAGCATCAGCAGTGTTCCACCAGTATTTTGTGTGTGTTGCTTCAAGTTACTCAATGCTTGTTTCCAGATCCCATTACTACTTCTGTTTTGGTGTTATTTTGAACTTATATTTTCCCTTAAGGACTTCTAAATTCAGAAATACCATGTTCTAATACATAAGACATCTGAATGTACAGTCCTACAGTAATATTTTCAACATATGATCTTCTGGAAAAAATATGGCCTTTTTTACACATTCTGCAATCTTGAAATTCCTTCTCTTTCATCTGCACTATTTAGCATCAGTAAAGATTTAACAGTGTTCATTACGAAGTGAACCTAATGAACCTAGTTGCATTACTACAAGTACAAGACTTGAGTTTAAAGTTGAAATGTTAGTAGGTGGATTTTCTACATTCCATACTTGCATGCATTAATTGTTTTTTTTCAATGTTAAGAATTGGATAGAAAATATGAACACAAGTGATTTTCAAAATAAAATTACAATAAATGACCTCTGAATAAATAGTACAACAGTAATTAGAATTTCATAATTGCAAAGAAGCAATTATTTATTTTTAATTAAGATTAAGGTGTCAAGCTAACTCTGGTAATTGAGCATATTTCTACCAGATCATCAATTTTATCCTTACGTTATCACACTCATGACGAATTATAGATCACAAACAAATTACTACGTACAATCTAGGATACATATTATTGCTATTGAAAATACAGGGTAATATTAAATATTAGTAGTTAAGGGAATCACCCATTTAGCTGCATTTCACTTTACCATTCAGTGCTTCCTGCCTGCCTTTCCATAATTATTGTTGCAATCTTTCATGCAGTTATAATCATTCCATTGCATGGTTCCCATTGGACGTGTGCATTTTTAGTTTTAATAGTCTTTGCTGAGTTCTCTTTATTAAATTTGTAAAGCAAAAAAAATAGAAAGTTCAAGTAAATTTGATAGAAATTTTCATGAAGGGAAATGTTGACAAAATAAATTCACAAACATACTTTAACAAATAGCTAAACTACCAGAGAACACAAGCCATCTTCAGAGACCCACTTTCTCAGAAAGGCAGTGTCCATTATTAAGGACCCCCAGCACCCAGGGTATGCCCTTTTCTCACTGTTTCCATCTAGTAGGAAGTACAGAAGCCTGAAGGCACATGCTCAGCGATTCAGGAACAGCTTCTTCCCCTCTGCCATCTGATTCCTAGAAGGGTATTGAACCTTTGAACACCACCTCACTTTTTTTTAATATACAGTATTTCTGTTTTTGCTCTTTTAAAATCTATTCAATATATGTATACTGTAATTAATTTACTTTATTATTATTATTATTATTATTATTACATTTATTATTATTTTTCTATTTTATGTATTGCATTGTACTGCTGCTGCTAATTTCAAGTCACATGCCGGTGATGATAAACCTGATTCTGAATAAAAAAAAATCTTCCTCAATGAATGCCATGCTCATTGGAGAATAATTTTTGCAATAGATACTGTTGTTGGCTGAATCAAAGATAGTGATGAATTGGCATATAGGAGGGAGATTGGAATTCTAGGTTGAATGGCTCTACAACAACCTCTTACTGTCTGCAAAATCAGAACTGATTATTGATTACTGGAGGATGAAACTGGAAGTCTATGAGACAGTCTTTATTCTGGGATTGGAAGTGGAGAGGGTCAGTTACTTTAAATTCCTTGGGGGTTATTATTTTAGAGTGTCTGTCCTGACACCAGCAAGTAAGTGCCACCTCAAAGAAGGCATGACAGCGCCTGTACTTCCTTAGAAGATTGTGCAGATTTGACATGTCATCTAAAACTTTAACAGACTTCTATAGATGTACATTAGAGAGTATCCTGACTGCATCACAGCTTGGTATGGAAATACCTAGCAAAAAGTAGAGGATACAGCCCAGTTCATCACAGGAAATGTCCTCCCTACCATTGAGCACATCTACAAGGAGCGCTGCCACAGGAAAGCAGCACCCATCTTCAAGGGCCCCCACCATCTGGGCCATGCACTCTTCTTACTGCAGCCATCAGGAAGGAGGTATAGTAACCTTGCCACCAGGTTCAGGAACAGTTATTACCCCTCAACCATCAGGTTGCTGAACCAGAGTGGTAACTTCACTTGCCTCAACACTGAACTGATCACTGAACAAAACCCATGACTCACTTTCAAGGACTCTACAACTCATGTTCTTAGTTTCATTTATTTATTTACTATTTTTATTATTTTTGTATTTGCTAAACAGTGTGTCTTTTGCACATTGATTGCTGGTCAGTCTTGGTGTAAGTTTTTCATAGATTCCTTTGTATTTCTTTGTCCTAGTGTGAATTCCTGAAGAAAATGACATGTACTTTGATTAAAAATGTACTTTGAACTTTGTTTATATTTCTTGCATCTCTCTTCACCCTGAAACAACTTCAAACTCAACATTATAAGCAATTTTGCTTTTTCTCTGTGATTAGTTTTTAATTATAAATTAGTTTACTAGTTCAGCGTTAGAGTAATACATATCTATACACATTGAAAATGTGACTTTGGACACTCATCCAGATATTTGTAAAACCCAAGTGAAGAAATAGAGAGTTGTGAATCTCATTTGGTGACACTGTGAATTATAAACAGGAAAAATGAGGTTTAAGAGCAAAACTCCAAGGTAAGCAACACATAGCAAATGGAGCTTGTGATGGTGTAAGAGTTTGTTCATTTTAAATATAAACAAGATTAATAAATCTTTTTGAAATGATGAAAAGCTAAGGACTTGTGAAGAAGCAAAATTTTATTAATAATATAGAACACACATAAAACTACATAGTTAATATTCATGAGACAGGAATACAAAGGGTTGAAAGCTCTTTCATTTTGTCATTTATGAACTCTGGTTAGAGTATACTTAGTAGATTCTACTTAGGAAAAATATGATACCTGAGTTGGTCAGGTGTATGGACTACAATAATTCAACATTAAATTTTCTCAATTATGAGGATCAAGCATGAAGATGGTGGCTGGGATGAAATATATATCTTGTATTCAATTTTTATTTCTTAATAGTAGTTCATAAGCCAAATTATATTCAATGTGTCATTGCAATTGCAGTAATGACTTAAATTCTTTGTCTTTTGCTAGATGATGAATTAATGGAATTTGATTCATTTGGAAATACATTGATACTTTCCTATACTCAGCAGATGAAAGGGATGCTCCCAAAACACTTCTGCAATAATTGTCATTGCTCTCACTTATTGTTTCTGTTTCTTTGCAGCTAGTGCAACATTATTATTTTCTTTATCCTTGTAATTTTATCAAAATTCTCCTTAGCTGATTTTGTACTTTTTATTTCCCACATAATTTTTCTGATCTATATCTGGTGTATTCAAAGTAAGTTGCATCTAGTCATCATACGCCCGTAAGTCATTCAATGTAAATTTCTTATATAAAAGTTTTTTATTACAATTTTAATGTGCTATTGCCATCTAAAGTTACAGTTTCTTCATGTGATGGTATTGGGTTTGCTGACTGTGAAGTTCTAAACTGAAAAGCAGACCTTAAGTCCTATACATTAATAAATAGTCACGAGTACTCTCACTGAAGGGAGGTTATACTGTAATGACCCAATTTTCGAGGACTAGTTCATTTCCCTGTTTGCTCTCCATAGCAAGTTTCAAGCGATGGGAACCCTCTCCCTACCATGAAGAAGCTACTTCCCACTCGCAAAGTAGTTTAAAACACAATTAATTTATTTTCAGCAATATATGTTTAAATCCAAACAATGTTATTAAAATACATTTAAAACTACAGAGGAATTCTGTCTTAAATATTTCCAAATTACAAACCATTTCTAAAACACTCAAAGGATTTCAAAATGTAGGTACAATTCCTATTAACTAAAACGACATACCAAAGATACAGATGAACGAATTGTCTGTCACAGAAACCAAAACTAAAAAAAAATTGGCTCTAGTTCACCCTATGTTTCTTCAATGTTTCTTGATATTCCTTACCTCATTCCTAACAAGCTTGAAATGCTGTCTATATTTGTACACTTTTTCTTTGCCACTTGGGCGAATTCAAACATATTTCTTCAGCTATTCTTTTTATACAAACTGTCTAAAAGCTTTTTGGAGAGACAGACCTCAATTGCTATTGTAAAAATAAATTCTTTGTGTTCATAAAACTTTCAGCATTAATAGATCAGTTATTGATATGCCAAGTGTTTATTTCCATCTGGTCTACAAGCTTTCTTGAATTAAGCAATTTAGTCAGCATTGTCTGTTTTGCAGCAAGCCAAATCAAATAACTAATTGTCTGAACTGCATCTCCAGCAGTTGCCCTCATGGTGAGAGCCAGCAAATTGAGGCTCTATTTGGAGCTTGTTTGCAAAGCTGTGTTTTTAACTTCATGCTGATTACTGCTTGCAGTCTACAGTTTAAGAACTGAGGACTGGTCCCTGTTTATGACCAGAAGACATACGCTCGTTGTTTATTTTCACTGTTTGATCTCACAAGTGGCAGCTGCTGTATTTCGAAAGTGAGTTTGGCAAAACATATTTGTCTGAATATCCATCACGCGCAGAAACAAATCGTCAATTTGATAACATGCTTTTGTTTTATCTTTGTGCCAAAATGGACAATTTCACATGCTCCCATAGTGTTCTTCATTTTCTAGATCTTTATCCACTCATTTAATTTCCCTGTATTGTTTGGTAGTTGTTATGTGTTCAGATCCATTTGAACTTACTTTCACATTTCCCTTTGTCATCAACTTAGTTAGATGTTGTACTTCGTGCATTCATCCAAGTCATTTATGTATGTTATCGGAAAGTGAACCCCAGCACCAGTTCCTGTGATATTACATCTTGCCAACCAAAGACACGTTTATACATTCTGTTAGCTGACCAGTTTTGTCCTTGGCCAATGTGTTAGATCCTGCAACAAGAGCTTTTATATTTTGCCTTTTGGAAATGTAGGTGTAATACATCTGCTGATTCTCTTTTACATAGAACATGTTTCTAAGAATTAATTTAATCAGAAATTTGTCCTAATAGCTTAAGATGAGTGGGTTCCATCTTCTTAAGAACGAACAAATTTTTTCAGTTGAATCATGAAATTATAAGCAGAAACTGGTTAGATATAGCTTATAGCAAGATTGGGGTTTATATTTGGACATTGTGGATGCTTTAATGAAGCTTCTGTTAAGTATAATGGTTGTTAAAAATGGTGGCTAATGAAATGACAGTGCAATAATAATATTGTTAAAGGGCTTAATATAAAAGATTTTCTGTAACTGCATTGATTTTGAGTTTGATATTTTTAAAAATTTATTTAGTGATACTTGGTTAAAGTTAGTTAATAACTATTCAGATAGCATTAGGCTTTGTTAAAGTGGAAAAAAATGACTGAACGTTTCATATCTGCTGAATACTAACTCATGGCTCAGTTGCTTGAGTTGTTCAGTAATTTGCTGAAGCATGTGCTCCAAGGCATTGCCACTAAGAGGCTGTAGGATTGTCGCAGGCATACACTTATGGAGAGGAAACAAAGGCTGTAATAATAAATAAATTTCTAGTTATCAAGTAATCCTATTATTGAGTAATCTTGGGAGTAGCATCATCATTTTGATTTAAGATGATGCTACTGATGATGTGCGACAACTTATCTAGTAAATCATAAGGCAAGAGAATGGACTAAAAACGTGTAAAACCTTTCATGAAGCAAATTGTGGTGAAATGTTGCCACAGACGGTGAGGAGGCAGGTGTGGGTGAATCTGGTTTGAGGGATGAGCATTGTGAGGTGCAGCATGTTTGAGCTGTAGATGGAGATGGAGTTTGTATCGCTGTTGGAGATGGAGTGAGTGATTTGGAGAGGAATCAATGCAGAATAGTTTTGATGCCCTTCCACTTGACCCGGGTGCGAGGTTGGATCGCTCCAGGCACTGAGCTGATATGGTGAGATCCAGAATGGCTTTGGACAGGGCAGCGCAGGCACTTAGGGGCATTTGGATCTGCGTCCTGGAACGTAGCACTACTTGGTGCTTAGACAATTTAAACACCAGCACAGATAGCCTGGAAGGCAGAGCATCAGGTATGGAGGTAAGAGTCAGGCTGATTTTGCTCACACTCCAGTGAATGTTCATTCCTTTCTTCACGAGGCTGTGGACTGATCCGGCTGCTATACATTTCTGCCCCGCTGTTGTGAACACTGGGAGCCAAGGCTTGGCTTGGGCATACTCTGGTTGCTCCAGGAGCAGATCTGGGACTCAGTCTGGTTTGGGATGCTGTTGGCTTGCTTCGGTTGCTTGCATGGTGTGTTTTTTATCTCTCTTTCTCTGAGCAGTGGTTTTTGGTCTTTTTTAAATTGGGTTATTTGAGTTTCTTACTTTGTGGCTGCCTATAAGCAGACAAATTTCAAGGTGTATAATTTATACATTCTTTGATCATAAATGTAATTTGAATCTTTGGAATTTTCTATGAATTATATGAATGGAAATCATTACTTTTGCTTTGTAATAGTCTATTCTCTGGAAGATTGGAGAATTATTTAATATTTATAGGGTTTTAATGCCAACCAGATAACATTCTGATTTTCTTACTGTTATATAGTTATTGACTAATGTATATATGGATTACATTTACTTATTGTGATAACATGTTCTGTACTGTTGTATAATTTTTATGTTTTTTTGTAAAATTTGTGAGATTCTTTGAGACTGAAAACATGGGAGAGTGAACTTTTCTTGGAAATATTGTTGGTTGTGCATTTAGGAGATGGAGCTATAATAATGAGTGGGGAAGATAAATTAGGAGATACCTTAGTGTTGGTTTCAACATCTAGATATCTTCAAAACTAACAGAAAGAAGACATGGACTTGTAATTTAAGTGAAAGCACTTTCACTTTCACTTTCAATTCACTTTCTCTGAGTCTCATGTGGAAGCAAGTATATTTTTATTGATGCAGGTAGCAACTACTTGTTTCTTAGTTGCTGGTAAGACTCAAGATTATAGTATAGTACAGGTCAAATCATGGACCTGTTATGGATCTTTGATAAGTTATTAGTTAAAATGTCACTGTGCACATGTATTATACCTCAGAAATTAAGCTGTGCAAATTGGTTTCAGTTTTTTTCCCTGACGAATGACGTGACTTCAAGCATCTCGTTTTGGACCAGTAAGATTGATGGGTTTGAGCTCAGTACAAAGAAGCCAGACAAACTATGCATCATTCTGAGCAGCTTTGGTAGACATGAAATCTAATTGTGTTGCATATTCCACAAAAAAATACATACAAATGACCTAGATTGCTTATCAGAATTGTTTAAATCTATGATGAACTTAGTATATAATCTAGATGATACCAAATGGAACAATTAAATGAGCACCCTGCAAGCTGTTTCATTTCCACTGGTAAATTCAGCAGAATGCTATTGACAAATTTGGTGAAACTGCTGGATATTAATGTGTATTTGGGCTCACTTGAGCTCTTTCTGAGTAGTGACGGGGATCTGGGATCTTTAAAACATATGTTGACTGATTTCTTGACAGTTAATTGTGAGAAGAGAAATTTCAAAGAGGTCTACTTGATGGCCAAGCTCTCTATACTATTTAATATGTATTTGTTACTTAGTGACCTCATATGAGTGGAACGATGCTGAAACAGCCTTTATGATGCAAGCACTTGCAATGATAGTGCATTATTTGACAGGAAGAGAATTTAAGTTGCTAAGGATATAGTTAATGTTTTACTTTGCTAAAAGAAAACAAACACATCAATTGCCTTCGTGTAAATAAATGAAAATTGTGAAACAAAACATAAGTAAACATTTCGTCTTTTTCCCTTCATCCTACGGGATTAAAATTCCAATTCAAATGATTGGGCTCTTGAATTCTGCACTGGATCTACCTTGGCATATGATGTAAGAGTAGATTATTCGACATAAATGTTGGGGTATGATAACAAGCTTTTGGACTATATAGTGTTCAGCTGTAGAGATTAGTCAGAAAAAGGCCAGGACCTTCCAGATGCCACATTTGCCTTTGCCTGTGGTGCGAGCACCATTGTTCTGTGTTGAATTTTGGGCAACATGCGCAAGATAGGGGTATTCTGACTTGTGCTACATTTGTTCTGTTCTTGTGTTGTAACTGAACATAACATTTATTTTTCACAAATAATAATTGACATAATTGCATTATTCTTGATCCTGTCTAATAAGTTAAACAAAAGCTCAAACCAATAGGTTAGTACTGTCCTAAATTTAAGAGAGAAACTTTTTTAATATTCTGAAATAATTTGGGTATTATATCTGATTTTTTAATTTTGTGAATGGATCTTATTTAAGTTTCTTTTGTTCTGTTTCTGACTTATGGGTTGTTATGTGTACACAGAATATTGGCTTCGCTGATGCCTGGCTTTTACAAAATGCTGTGATCATCATCCTTGCTATCAAATGATAGTAGATTTTACAATAATATGAATATAATATTATTACATTAACTCAGAATTCTTAATACTTTTGCTTAAAACTTAATTCTGTTACAGGCATTTCATATGACTGCCATCTTCTAAAAATATATTTTTTGCAGTCTCTATTCTATTTGGCATGAGTATATGTGAACATTTGCAAATAAGAGAAAATCTACAGATGCTGGAAATCCAAGAAAAAGACACAAAATAATGGAGGAATTCAGCAGGCTGGGAAGCATCTATGGAAAAGAGTACAGTAAATGTTTCAGGCCAAAATCCTTCGGCAGGGCTGGAGGAAAAAAAGCTGAGGACTAGATTTAAAAGGTGGAGAGAGAAGAGAGAGAAACACAAGATGACGGGTGAAACCTGAAGGAGGATGGATGAAGTAAAGAGCTGGGAAGTTAATTGGTGAAAGAGACAGAAGACCATGGAAGGAAAAAAAGGGTGGAGGAGCACCAGAGGGAGGTGATGGGCAGGCAAGGAAATGAGGTGAGAGAGGAAAAGTGGGATGGGAAATGGTGAAGGTGAGAGGGTGTGGGAGGCATTATCAGATGTTGGCGAAATTGATGTTCATGCCATCAAACTGGAGGCTACCCAAATAGGATATAAGGTGTTGCTCTTCCAACTTCAGTGTGGTCTCATCACAACAGTGGAGGAGGTCATGGATAGACATATCAGAATGGGAAGTAGAATTAAAATGGGTGGCTACTGGAAAATCATGTTGGGAGAAGCACATCTTTTGCTTCCCCCCCCCCCCAATCTTTGTTTCCTGACTCCCTTGTCCATTCATCCCATCCCCCGATCTCCCTCCGTGCACTTATCCTCACAAACAGAACAAGTGCTACATTTTCCCCTACACCTCCTCCCTCACTACTATTCAGGGCTCTAAACAATCCTTCCAGATGAGGTGACACTTCACCTGTGAGTCTTTGGGTCATATACTGTGTCTGGTGCTCCCGGTGTGGTTTCCTGTATATTGGTGAGACTTAATATAGATTGGGAAAGGCTTAGCTGAGCACCTATTCTCTGTCCGCCAGAAAAAGCAGGATCTCCTAGTTGCCACCCATTTTAATTCCATTTCCCATTCCCATTCTGATATGTCCATCCATGGTCTCCTCAACTTTCGTGATGAGGCCACACTTAGACTGGAGGAACAACACCTTATATTCTATTTCAGTAACCTCTAGCCTGACGGCATGAACATGGATTTTTCAAACCTCTGGTAATGCTTCCCACACCCACTCTCTTTCACCATCTCCCATCTCCTTTTCCCTCTTTCACCTCATCTCCTTGCCTGCCCATCGGCTCGCTCTGGTGCTCCTTCCGGCTTTTCTTTCTGCCGTGGTCTTTTGTCTCTCTCACCAATCAAATTCCAGCTCTTTACTTCATGTCTCCCTCTTCAGGTTTCACCTATTGCCTAGTGTTTCTCTGTCTCCCCTCCCCCCATCAATTCCTCAGCTTTTTTTCTTCAGTCCTGCTGAAGGGTTTCGATCCAAAATGTTGACTGTACTCTTTTACATAGATGCTGCCCGGCTTGCTGAGTTCCTCCAGCATTTTGTGTATGTGGACATTCAGTGGCTTATCTATCATAAGCTGCAGCTGAAAAATTTTACTTATTATTTTACTTTAATTCTAATGTCAGTTGAATAAACAGCCTGGACAGATGTATAATTCTATTCAATACTTCTGTCTGTTATTTCCAGTAGTGGAGTATCTTAAAGTATCAAACTTTGCATATGTCAAATGGAGAGAGTTTTACCACCATTTTTGACTGCTGTTGTAGCTATCTGAATAACGCAATTTGAGTTAGTACACCTGAACAGATTTTGTGTAAGGTTTGTATCTTCCTGCAACAAATTAATGAGTAGTTTGAAAACAAAATGTACATCAAGGTTCTGTAACAAACACCCATTATTAGAAATAGATTTTCATTATAATAGCATAATTCCATGTTGTATTGACTTCTTTTGTACTCTTAATGTATATGTGCTTCTGTTTCAAATTTGAAATATCTTTGAAATAATTTTGTGAGCTTGTTATTTTGGATGAAATGATAGACATTTTAGGAATCTGTCAAATTAAATGTGGGTTTATATCGTTGTTCTTGCTTTAGTTAACTTGCCTTCTGTTAACAGCAGGCCTTTCAAAAGATGATTTGGTTTGTGCATATAGAAATAAATTTCCATTCATTACAGTGAGCATAAGAGCATTAGACAACCATCCCATATCTAGAACCATTATTTGTTATTGAACCTGAAATATATTTAAGATGTAATAAAATCAGCAAATTTTGGTTAAAATGACACCAGACTTAAACATCAATTGAAACATTAATTCTATTTTCCCTCCATAAATGCTATTTTATTATTTCAAATTTCCAGCATTTGTTGTAGTTTTGCCTTTTTATTTTTCACATGTATTTTATACCACATCTAAGTTTCTGATGTATATATTGTGTAAGCAAAGTGTAGAATGGATGGAACTTTGCGACAATGAAAAAGAAATCTGCAGATCTGTAAAATTCCACATTCAACAAATAATTCTTTGCTATAGGCACCTTTCAATGATATTGCATCATCAGGTGCATATTCTCATCTACTCCCCTTTCTGCATTTTACCAGGTACCAAATCAAATCAAGCTTAATTATCATTCAGCCATACATGGATACAGCTGAATTGAAACAGTATTCTTCTGGGGCCAAGGTGCAAAACATACACAGCACATTCAAAATAGCGAGCAAAAAAACACGTGCAGCCCAAGACCCTGAGCAACATGTCCTGCAAATTGATGATGCAGACGCCGGCACTGCATTCCATCCGGCATTCCACTGATTGAACACTGGAAGGCAGCTCTGATGGGAGAGGTCAGCCCCTAACTTAGCACAGACAGCGTGTTGCACCACATGTGGTGTCACCTCTTCTGGATTGCAGCAGCAGGAAACCCTATGGCTTGACACCTAGTCCTAGCTACAACTGAAGCTATGCAGCTTTCCCACCCTCTTGTCAAGCCACCAAACCACCCTGTGGCATCTTACAGAGATCTGTGATCACAAGAGAAACGCCCAAGGCAATCACTCATGGTTACATTGCATGCCACCTTTGCACACCAACTCTGATGCCTTTGAGTAGCAGGCAGTTTCTCCAAACCCAATCCAGCTCCTCTGACACGTTGGCCAGCCACTCTGATCAATGAGCAGCTCACGTAGACCTGAAGCACCCAAAGTTCCTGGAGTCCAGTATTGCCTTGCTATAATAAAAAACAGATACAACAAATAAAAAAACACCTTTGGCTAGCCCCCCCCCCCCCCCCCCGCAGCCAAATGCGCTGCCATCTTACAACAAACTAAAAATGCTGGAGGAACTCAGCAAGTCAGGTCTGGAAATGAGGGGAAAAGAGCCCAGAATAAGAAAATGGGGGGGAAGATGAAAAGCATACAATCTGGCAGGTAATAAGTAAAGCCGGGTGTGAGAGAAGGTGGGTAGGTGAAGGATGGGGAATGAAGTAAGGAGCTGGGAGAGGGTAGGTGGAATAGGTAAAGAGCTGAAGAAGAAGAAATCTCATGTGAGGACAGTGGATCATGGAAGAAAGGGAATAGGGAAGGAAAACAGGTCGAAGATGCACAAGTGAAGAGAAGGGGTGAGAACAGAACCACAATGACGAATAGAAAAAAAAGAATTGAAGGGGGGAGAAATAACTGGAAGCTGGAGAAATCCATGTTCATGCCATCCAGGTTGAATACGAGGTGTTGCTTCTCTAACCCTCGTTTTGCCTCATAATGGTACTAGAGGAAGCCATGGACAGATATGAGAAGTGAAGTTGAAATGGATGGTCATGAAGAGATTTTGTCTTTTGTGGTGGACAGAGCGAAGCAGTTCCTGAATCTGTCAGGTTACATGAATGTAGAAGAGCCCCATTGGGTTCCGTAGATGACCCCAAAAGACTTGCAGGTGAAGTGCTGCCTCACCTGGAAGGACTGGTGGGGCCCCAGATGGTGGTGTAGGGACAGGTGTATCATTGTTGATGCTTGCAGATTAAGTGCCGAGAGAGATCAGAGTGAAGGGGTGAGAGGACAAAAGAATCATGTAGAGAGCGATTCCAACAGAAAGGGGATGGAGAGAAAGATGGGATGACGAGAAAGATGTACTTAGTGGAAGGTCCTGTTATAGATAGTGGAAGTTACAGAGAATGATGTGCTGGATATGGAGGTCCATGGGGTGGTGGTAGGTAAGGACAAAAAAAAAGTGCCCCCTTCCTTTCCAATCATATCAAGGGTCTTGTCCTGAAACATTGACTGTTTATTCCCCTCTACAGATGTTTCCTGAGTTACTGAGTTTTTGGTTCTCAGTATCAGTGTTCCAGTATTTTGTGTGTAATGCTCAAGATTTCCGACATCTACAGAACTTTCTTGTGCTTAGTCCATTTTTCCATTCCCACCTGCCCTTCTTCTGACATTTACCACTGCAACTTCAGTCAATGTAACACTTGTACATTCACCTCTTCCTTTACCACTATCCAGTGCCCCAATATTCTTTTCCAGATGAGGCAGTGATTCAGTTGCCTTTCCCTTAACCAAATCTAATGTACAATCTAATGCATTTAGTACTTAAGATGTTTCACTGGCACTGGAAAAATTAATTGCAGATTCGATGACTGCTTTGTGGATCACCTGCGTGTGGTCCACAAGGGTAACCCTGAGCTTTCTCATTACCTGCCTCTTTAGTTCTCTATTCCTCTCCCACTCTGATTTAGCAGTCTACAGTTGACTCCTGACTGTTACAATGAGTCCCAATGCAAGCTTTAGGAAAATCACTTCATTTGTTCCTTTGTAGCCTCTGAACTTAATATTTTAATTCTACAACTTAAAGTAATTTGATTTTTGATTTGTGATACTGGCTCTGACTTTGTTCTTTCTTCCCCTTTTTGTTCCTACAGCACCTGAGCAGGCATGTATCCTGCTTTACACTTCACACCTCCTATATGTGTTTGTCAATGTTCTCATTCTCAGACTGCCACTATTCACTTACTAATGAGATAACCTTGTCTACAGCATAGGTTACATCCACACTAGACCGGATAATTTTGAAAACGCCGGTTTTGCATAAAAACAATAGGCGTCCACGCTATGTGTTTTTGAAAATATCTCTATCCACTTTGAAACGGAGATTTCGGCGGATCTCCTCCTACTGGGCATGCACAGGACACATCTACCGAAAACAAGCGACATGTTTGGTGTCGAATCTTACCATAAAAGTGTGTGTTTGTGTAGTTACAGACTAGAAAAACTTAAAACGATGAACAGCTGTTGGCTTTTGCGCAGGCAAACTTAAAAGTAAAAAAAAAACACATACTGGAGCGTATGGAGGTAACCGACAGGGAGTTCACAGATAGAGTGACTGGGCTGACGACGAACATTGAAAAACTGACTAACTCTGTTGCATTAATAAAGCATCTTGTTAAATGTATGAACGTTTTAGTGTCTGCATCAGTGTTATCTTGTATTTTCAAACAATGTTACATTAGGCTGTTACACATCTGTTGTTAGAGAAGTACTTGCATAAATAGGTAAACCACCTTCATACGAGCAAGGACAGAAAACAGGGCAAAGTGAGTATACTTATTTATTCAGTAAGTTATTGGTCGAAGTATTTGGTGAGTACATTTCTAACTCTTCTGGCTTCAGTCTTGTTGCCATCTGTTCTGAAATTGTTAGGTTGCGTTCAAGAAAACAATAAAATAGCATGCTGCTGTCTGATAGCGTTTTCAGAAGTTTCCAGTTACCCCGTCCACACTGATCTGCCTGAGCAGCTTTTTCAAAAATACCCTCCCTGGAAAGTGTTTCTGAAAAGCTCCGGTTTCGCAGGACAAAAACACCGTTTTAGTGTGGAAGGAGGGGAAAACGAAGAGAAAAAGCTTCAGTTACGGATTTATCTGGTCTAGTGTGGACATAGCCTTATTCCCATGGTCATCCTGGTTTTATCCACTCCCCATTTCCCCTGCAGCTTCTTTTGTCTCCTTCCCAGTGCTGTTGGAGGGTTGTTAACTAAAAGGTTAAACCCATTTCTTGTGTAAATGTGGCCTGACCTGCTGTGTGTTTTTAGCATTTTCTGTCTTTATAGCACCAGGCTCATAGGCAGTTTCTATCCCACTGTTATGCAATTGAAGATTTCCCTCGTATGATAAAATGGACTCTCAACCTCACAGTCTACCTCATTGTGACCTTGCACCTTCCTGTTTACCTGTACTGTACTTTCTCTGTAACTTAATAATTAATTCTGCATTGTTATTTTATCTTGTGCTACCTCATTGTAATGAATTGATCTGTATGGACAAGTTTTTCCCTGTACCTCAATACAAGTGAAAATAAACCATTGTATGTTTTCACAAAAAGAGATGCCTGACTCTTACATGCAAGAGATACTGCAGATGCTGGAAATCTTGAGCAACACACACAAAATGCTGGAGGAACTCAGCAATTCAGGTAGCATCAATGAAGGGGAAATGAACAGTCAACATTTTGGTCTCAGCTCTTTGTATTTCTCTCAGTAGCATTTCATTTGTGGATGCTTTTTCTTTCTTGTCTCTTACTATTTAATTCAGCCCTGGCTATTTTATGTTTGGGAAATAGACCTGTGTTAAATTTCTATTTGAGTACCTTACACTGATTTGCTGTCACTTTATCCAATAATAAGTTGTTCAGTGTGCAGTCATCCCATCTAGCTGAAGTTGTAATTCTCTAGCGTTCCTTTATCTCAGATCTGCATTTTACCTTTTATCCTGTTTACAAAGCTATAGGTGATCAATGAGTGTTTATAAAGTAATATCTACTTTCATGTGAAACAGTTATATTGATGCATGAAATTGTTTTGGTTTACATTGTTTATTTCAGTGATAAAACTTGGAGATAAGCTAGTGATTAGGTTCCTACAGGCATAAATTTCCAGGTGCTATTGGGTATCGTTCAGGAAGGGATATGCCAAACTGTTTGTTTTCAGTATCTGCCCAGTGAATTAAAGGTGATGTAAGGTGTCAAAACTGAAATAGATTAATTCACCACAAATTGTGCTTTACACTTGGGTACTCTGGTTCTCTGTAATTTAGCTGTATGATGCTAGAGGTGCATTACTAAGTAGTTTATTTGGGGAATGTACTTAATTAAAAAGCCTTTCCATTTTGAAAAGTATGCAACAAGAACATGTTATTCAAAATGATGGATCAGATTCAGTTAAATAAATTAGAATTTATTTAAGAAGAATTTATTTATTTAAAGAAGATTCTTATTCTTCTTTGCTTGAAGAATAAGAATCAACTTCTCCAAGTGAGTGTAGTTATTAAAATTAGAAGCGTTGGTGTAGCATGAAGAGGGAAGCTCGCAACAAAGCGATGAGGAAACTTAAGTTATCTTACAGAGTAGTTGGGTAATAAATTATTGATACTGTTCTCTTAAAGAAATCCTCAGTAAATGTCAACAATATAATTTTCTAAATGGCATTCCTACTGCCTTCTTAAATTTTCCCCTCCAATGCTGATATCTTCTGCAATTCTTCTTTTGCTTATCTAATATTATGCAGATCCACATCAATGCAAAACAAGCATCATGCAAGGTGATGCTTTTCTTATAGTGAACATTTAGCCCAGTGCAAATTGTGTATGTTAATGCTTATTTCATCTGTGATAGTGTTCCAATGAGGAAGGTGCCCTTTAAACATGAATCTTCAAAATGATTTTCATTCATAACACTTGAGATAGTTATGGTGGATAGTGATTGCTTTGGATCTTGAGTGCCCAGATTTCTGTTTCCTATCACAGCCAAGGGAAACTTTGCCAGGTATCTTTGTGGAACTAACAAATACAGTTAGTTAGAGTTAAAGTTATAAATGTACTACTTTGGTCTTTCTGCAAATGAATGCTGAGTTTCACCATGGACCTGTATATCCATGGATTTCTATACACTTACCATCAGCCATTGTGCAGAGCCCACTTCCCAAATGTGGAAGCTGCCTTTATAGATGCGCATGATTTATATCTTTCATGACAAGAGGTATTGCAGAACTATTGGATATGTGGTACATTACATTTATCATACAAGCATCTTGTACACTGAATTTTATGAGAAAGAATATTTATCTTGAAAACGTCAACACTAAACAAAAAATTGTAAATCTACTGCTTGCTGTCAAAAATACCCAGGAATGTGACAAGGTTGTGTAATACCCTGGTTACAATATGTACTGCTAATGGTGTAGGGTATTTCATTTAATAGCTTTATGTAGAATCAGTGTGTGCAGCTATTAGTGTTTGGGTTTCAAGTAAAGATAAGTGGCTGTGATGTTCAACTTAGGAATGTTGGGTCTGCCAATCAGGATGGTGTCATTGGGAAGAGGTTCTAGAGGAAGCTTGGCAGAGAGGGTTTTGTGATGGACCCTAGTGGGGGTTGTGGTCTTTTGTCAGGAGATGGAGAGAGAAGAAGATCAGGAGAGACAGCTATAGGATTCGATGCAACTAGAATCTACAGGGATCAGTGTTGGGACTGCTGCTTTTTACTGTGTATGTCAATGATTTGGACTATAGGATTAATAGATTTGTGGCAAAATTTGCTGATGATGCAAAGATGGGTGGAGGAGTAGGTAGTTTGAGGAAACAGAGAGCCTGCAGAGAGACTTAGATAGTTTAGGGGAATGGGCAAAGAAGTGGCAAATGAAATACAATGTTAGAAAGTGTATGGTCATGCACTTTAGTGGCATAAGTAAATGAGCAGACTATTATTTAGATAGGGAGAGAATTCAAAATGCAGACATGCAAAGGGACTTGGGAGTCTTTGTGCAGGATACCCTAAAGGTTAACACAAAGTACACTGCAGATGCTGTGGTCAAATCAAGACGTACAAAAAAGCTGGATGAACTCAGCAGGTTGGGCAGCATCCATTGAAAGAAGCTGTCAATGTTTCGAGTCGAGACCCTTCATCAGGACTGAAACCTGACGAAAGGTTAACTCCAGGTTGAATCAGTGGTGAAGAAGGCGACTGCAATAATGGCATTCATTTCTAGAGGTATAGAATATAAGAGCAGGGATGTGATATTGAGGCTCTCTATAAGGTGCTTGTGAGACCACACTTGGAGTATTGTGTGCAGTTTTGGGCTCCTTATTTTAGAAAGATGTACTGACATTGGAGAGGGTTCAGAGAAGATGCATGAGAATGATTCCAGGAATGAAAGGGTTACCATATGAGGAATGTTTGGCAGCTCTTGGGCTGTATTCCCTGGAGTGCAGGAGAATGAGGGGGGATCTCATAGAAACATTCCAAATGTTAAAAGGCCTGAACAGATTGAAGGACGTCAGTTTAGAATAGAGATGCAGAGAAATTACTTGAGAGTGGTAAATCTGTAGAATTTGTTGCCACGAGCAGCTGTGGAGGCCAAGTCACTGGGTGCATTTAAGGCAGATCTAGATAGGTTCTTGGTTAGCCAGGGCATCAAAAGGTATGGGGAGAAAGCAGGGGAGTGGGGATGACTGGAAGAATTGAAGTCATACTGACCCTAGATGTATAGAGTTCGAGAAAACTAGCTTTCTCACCAGTGATTTCAGTGGCTGTTAGCAGAGTGGCTAGTGAGCCAAGTTTCTATAGAAGCCAGGTAAGGGGGCAGTGGTTTCAGTTGCTTATTCAATATTAATAAACATATATCATCTACAAACTATGGCAAACTGATAGCTTGGTTATGACTTCAGGAATAGAAACAATAGCATTATTTTGTTTGTCTTTTGAACTGCTTAGCCTTTTTAAGGGAAACAATGCTATCTCATGGTGCTGGCTGTTGTTACAGAAGGAAAGTGATGAAGGAGCTTGTTGCAGCATAAAACTTGTCATCTACTTTACACGCCAGTGGATTGTGAATGAAGTAGTTTGGCATCTATCTTCTGAGGTAGAGTGACATAAAAGCATTCAGAGTTTGGGTCACTATAACAGCCTCTTGTATAATTGGCCTTATTATTGACTTTATCCTAAAGATGTGGTTTTCAGATAAATTGTAGTTGATAAAGGTAAATCTCAATAATGATCGTCGTTTGAAATTGTGTACAGTAGAGTCACAAAATAGATACTGAGAAAGTGATAGAAATCATAGGCTTAGACTTATTCATAGATATAACAACCTGCATTGTGCAGATAGCCTTCAGTTAATCCATTGTCAGAAAAGGTAAGTAAAACTGGATATTGACCTTCATTATTGTTAAATAGGTGAGCTATCTGGAGTATTTTTGCCCAGTCCAGAGATATAAAAATTGGGTGTTTATAAAGGAAACATTCACTTTGGGGAAGTGGGTTCTGCATGAAGGCTGATGGCAAATGGATAGAAATACATGAATATCGTAGTTGTAAGTAGAGCATCAGAAATCTTGAACTGATTGGCAAAAACAATATCCTCTTCATAGTCACGGCACATCAACACAACAATTTATCCAGCAGCATCTCATTTTGATTAGCTTTTAAGCCTAGTGCTTTTCCATTATAAAAGAGATTAATATAAATATTCTGTGACATGGATACAGGCTTCTAATATGTACTTCCCCTTTAGAAAGAAAAAGTGAATTTTTGGGGCAACTGAAATAAAAGCAAGTTGTACATTTTTTGGTAAAATTGTTATGTATTCATATTCAGTATATTTTGATTCTTACAGGTCGCTGCCAAGTTTCCCTGTGTGTTACATACTGAACGTAAAATAAGAGCACATTCTCGGTAGATGACTTGCTATCAAAACAAACAACTACATGTTTGTTTCTCATCTCTTCGTCTTTTGTGTGTTATTCACAGCCACTTGGCTTCCCAGTACCACAAGCATTACAATTGACAACTAGGTAATAAGTTCTCATGATATTTATTGTTTTGTTCCTGTTGGCAAGAAAAATCCTGTGCAACACAGGCGGTGTACCACTATGTAATGTGGGTGAGCAAAAAGTAAACGGCTGCAGGAAGAGTGGTGAGTGAAGAATATGAGGGGAGAGAACGAGAATGGGATGGTTAAATAAAACAAGTAAGAGAGGACAAGGGAGATGGATAAGACTAGTTAATTTTTCTGGAATGTAATTGTGTTTGAAAATAATGAAAATATTTGGAAGTATGGGGCTGTATGAGGAAATAATAGAACAATGGAGTTACTGTACTGAAAGATTTGAATATTTTGCACTGGCAAATCAAACTTCTAATGATATTCGTGTTCCAATTTTTCTGGCTGTGATGTGTGCAAAAACGTCTGATAAATTATACAGTCTAACATACTAAACCTTGCAATAAACCTTATGAGGAAATGGCTAAAGTCTTAAAGGACCACTATTTTTCTAAACTTTTATTGATGAAAAGACAGCATCGCACCCATTGACCTATTTAGGCAACCAAACACAAAAAAGATTGTGCTAACTGAACAGAAAACCCAAGCAGAGCAACATGCCAAAGCAAAATACAGAAGTTTCACAGCAAATGAGAGAGTATTTGCATGAAAATACTTCTCTGGAACAAATTGCATTCCTGTGCTGGTGGAGGCACAAACACGACCCGTGTTGTAGACAGTTGAAACTAGTAATCATATCTGGAGAAGGCACATTGTTCAGCTGTTACACACTTCAAAAAAAATGCAGAACATCTGTAATGATCAAATGTCAAAGCCAATGCTCCCCCATCACCTGTCCAGTCCTGCTAAAGGGTTTCGGCCTGAGACGTTGACTGTACTCTTTTCCATAGATGATGCTTGGTCTGCTGAGTTCCTCCAGCATTTTGTGTGTGTTGCTCAGATTTCTAGCATCTGCAGATTTTCTTGTTTGCTCCCCCATCACCTGTGCTTTCTGAGGTGCCTCCTACTAACAATGCAGTATACAAACCAAGATCTATACATACACCAAGAGATAAAATGACTTTGGCATCATCCCCAGGTCATTTGTACCCTCACAGGAACAATCAGCCTCCAGACAGTTTGAATCTCTAGTGACTGACCCTCAGCACCTGGGGTAGAATAATTCCCAGGGTAATGTCTGGAAATAGGGGCAGTCTACTGAATTTGATGAATACTTCATTGAATGTTAATAGTTCAGCAGCTCATCTGTGTATGGGAAGGGGAAGAAACTTTTAAAATAAGGGGCAAGGATATGTGAATATATTCATGTATACTTCGAACCATATGGGCTGCTGTCAAGCTTCCTTGTGTGTTACGCATTCAATGTAATTTGAGAGGGCATTCTGGTAAATGACTTAACAAGCAAAATAAACAGCTGTAAGTTTGTTCATCACTTCTCCATTTCTCCTGTGTTATGTATGACCACTGGGCTTTGCAGTGCCACAAAAGTAACAGAAATGAACAAAGATATGCAGGGGAAAATGAGATTGAATAGTTGCAAATGTGCCCTTTCCTATTTGCAAGTCTCTGAAAATTTATCTCTCCTAAACACCCTTTTCTCACCTATTTTGTTAAATGTAAGCATTTTGTTTGAAGATTTGCCAGTGTGTCACAGATCTCATCTAATCATTAAAAATGTTCGCTGCTGATTTGTGAAACTATCAAATGTTTATCAGGTCTGTTGAATGACTCCTAATTTTTCAGTACCTATGCAAGTGTCTGAGACTAGAATGATAAGAGTTTTATAGTGCTAAGTGCGTTTTTTGTGATAAGTACTTTATTGGTAATTAATAACAGGAGGAAAATTAGCACTGTCTGTGCCAAAAAGAAAACTAGACATCAGTACATCTATGCAAACAGGAAGCTTGATAGTATTTAGATTTTAAATAACAGAATTATTATGCATTCCTCAAGTTCTAATATGTTTTACCTTTGGAAAAATGCCATCTCTTGCAGGTTTCACTTAACATGAATCATTGTGTGTATGTTTCAAGGGAGAAGAGTGGGAATTGGGCTTATTTGTTTGGAGCACTGTTTGAACTTGCACCCTGCTGTTTAATAAGAGCACACTGTTATGGCATCTTCTGCTCCTAGACTGTCCCAATAGCCTTTGAAAGCTTGAGTTGTTAGCAGACTTTAAACTGCTTTTAATTGTGTTCAATGATCAGAAGCATTTGCACATGAATTTTCAGTTAACACGCGTAACCCCACTCAAATGGCATATCATGCTACTTACTCCAAACTTCCTTCTGCACTAACATCTGATCTCTATCTGATTTCTCATCTTTCACATTGCAGTGTTTCTGGGAATTTTGTCTAATAATCAGTATTCTCATTGATGTAATGCAGGATGTCATTGTCCATTTGCATAAAAGGTTGTTACAAACTGCAAAGCAGTATTAATTTGATTATTTTTCTAAATGTTGTTTGAGGGCTAATTACCAAGGTACAAGAACTCCATGAATTATGAATAATCTGACTTTGAAATTTTTTCATGTATTTTAAGCTAGTAATAATAATAACATAGTTCATGGTTTTCATTAATGATAGTATGCAGTATGTATTCCATTTGTTTAATTATGGTAGTGTTAGAATTTTCATTAAATGGAAGGAAATTATAGCAGATTGATACAATATGTTAGTACAGAAAAGGCAAATTTCTTACTTAAGGTGAATAGGCTAATGGGCAGTTCTCAGGAATGAAACCCTTACATAACCTGAGGACTGCCTGTACTGGAAAGAATCTGCCAGCAATCTATGTATCCAACTGACAAAACAAATTGAAAACATATAAAACTACAAATGCTGAAATCTGAAAGAACAATTGAAACTCAGCCAGTTGAGTAACATCTGTGGTAGAATGTTTTGGGTCAGCAATCCTTCCTCGGAACTTAAGAAAAAGAATTTAAGATTTATAGTTTTCAAATCATGGCTGGGGGCATGGTGGAGGAATGAGCTGAAAGACTGATGACCATATAGAGATAGATTACAGCATATCAAGTAGCAAGGCATTTAAAATGAGTTACAGTGAGGAAGGGATGTAGGCATAGTAATGGGAAATGGTGAGAAAGCAGTTTACATGAAGATGAAAAATTTAGTGTTTTTTTTCCCAGAAGGTTCCAAAGAATAAGAGGAGATGCTGTTCTTCTAGATGTTGGGCCTCATTATGTCAGTGAAGATCTGTTCGATGCCAATAGTGAAATTAGCATAGTGTGATCCACTGAAGGTGGAGGTTAGTGGTTTGGAAAGTGAGGATAAAGCAACTTTAGTATATTTCTAATAGGAATGGGAAGTTTTGAGGAAATCAGGAATGAAATGGAATGAATGTGATTGAGGCGATAAGTTGGCTGAAGGTTGAATTGGTTGGTGTCCTAACCTGGAGATTAGATGGACGAAGAACAATGAAGATGTCACAGACACCGATGAGGAGAATGGAACAGAATCCTTGCAGAATGAGAAGTAAAAGACTTAACTGTGGAAGACAGTTGACATAATAGATGTTGAATGAATTATAGCAGAGAATGCAATATGGGTTTGCACAGAAAAGGCAAATTTCTTACTTAAGGTAAAATAGGCTAATGGCTAGTTTCAGAATGAAACCCTTACGTTCTCTAAAGAGTTGGGTGAACTTTTGGAAGATAATGATATGGTGCTATATTTGACACAGTTGATTTTCCATTCTGAAACATGAATAAGGAATACACTGAAAATAGAGGCGAGGGAGTCAACTACTGTAGGATTAAAGAATGGTGCGCATTTGCCACAAGGAACAAAGAATAGCTATGGTTTCCCAAACCAACATGTTTTATTTTGAGGAAGTGAATTGAGTCAATGAAATATGTAGCTAAATATCATAATAAGTTTGGCTAAAAGTAATTTGATGATGGTGGATAGAATGTAATTGGGCTAAGGAGGTTGGCTTGGTTGGAGGTATTTGAGGGGTTAGATCCCCATGATAAAGAGGAAAATGAGCCAGGAAAATATTATTGTAATGGATGTTGGAATAAAAACTGGTAAAGGAAATTATGTGAAAGTGTTGAAACAATGACTGTAGCAAGACAATTTTGTTGATTTTATGCAAGAGAAGTAAGTTGCTTAGAACTTTTTCCATCTCCATATTTTCTCAAGTTCCCTATCTGAAGGTCATCAATATGAAACACTATCCCTCTTGCTCTACAGATGCCAGCTGATCCTATTGAATATGTCTGACATTTTTTTTTGTTATTTAGATTTCCATCATTCTCCACAATAATTCTTTGCAGTTTAGTATATTTGAATTCAGTTCAGTATAGTTCTTTTCTATGAAATTGTTGATCTTCTGTTTATATAATGTTCATTAGTACTTATTTATTTTCTTCCACATAGGCGCAGCCACATGGTGACATATAAATTGCAATAATATGGATGGGGCTTTAAATATTGAGCACACTTACAGGCTATAATAGAACACCAGACTTTGGTAAGATGCCACGTTTTCTGAAACACTTTTTAAAAGAGTATTGAGACTTATAAATGTAAAGAATAATTTGCTGATCTCTGAAGTGTGCATTATTTTTGATCTTACAGGCATTTTTGCAATCACTCTTACAATCTGCTTAAAATCTAATTTACTCTAACCTACTGTGTGTGACTTTGGTAGTCCTAAATATATGCAGGCTGTTGTTAATTTCCACTTTTTCTGGTAAACAGTTTACTGTGTTCCATCTATCTATTCCTCAATCCAGTTAGCCCCTATGGTAACATTTGTTGTGTCCTCAAGTGTTAATGAGTGTGAGACATATGGACGTAAATATGAAGTGGAGTGGACCATGGCACCTCCTAAACCCTTTTTTTAAAAAAATTATTCAGTAACAGAGTGAAAATGGTTATAGTAAAATGAAATAAAAGTAGATAAATGATGGAGATCAGCTCCTCAGAACTAGGCAGAAAAATCTTCAAAGTAAAAATTTAACCAATGAACTAAATTAGATCCACTTTCCTGCGTTATACTTGTGTTGTTTGATTCTGTGTACAAAATCTTGTTTTTTCTCTAAATAACTTCCAATGTAATCAGTGTTCTGTACTAGATTGCTCATTCTTTATTTCAAACACTAATGCTGAAATGGCTTACAGAATCTAGTCATGCTTGTTGACTTTGCTCTTCTCTGAATATCAAATGTAGACAACAATTTTCTTCACGAAGCTAAAGAGCTTGAATTGTGGTGCAGGTGAAACTGAGTGTATGTTAGTAAAGGAGATGTCTTTTTTGCATGTTGTAATTTTGTTACAAAAGAAGACCATGTCTTTGTGCAGCATTTCTCCATGGAGAGCAGCTAGCTACTGCTGTAATTGTCCTTCTGTTGAATTCTATCTGCTTCATTGAAGCATGCCTGTATATGTTGAAAATGGCAGTCTGCTTGTGAACGGTATCTTTTTGTTCAAAAAGGACATTAAACTTTTCTTTGTGGCATCAGGAGGAGCTCAGCAGGCCAGGCGGCATCTATGGAAAATAGTACAGTCGACGTTTTGGGCTGAGACCCTTCCTTTGTGTTTGCTACTTGGATTTCCAGCATTGTGCAGATTTTCTCTACTTTGTAGCATATTGCCTTTCTTTCAGAACTTCAAACTGCATCTGTGCAGATGTCTAGATGGATCATGGTCAGACTTTATAGAAGCAACAATACTGTGTGGCCATCAGCTATGCTTTTACAACATTTGTTAGCTGAATTAGTGCATGCTGTGCAGGGGATCAGCAATAGTCTTATCACAAAGAAATGTGTATGATGTCCTGAGTGAGAATCATGATCTTCTAGTTTTGCACAATATCCTTTGAGACCTTGGAGATGAATTCTTCCATATTCTTGCATTTATTGCAGCAGGCCTAACAACTTGGTAGCTACCTGTTTGCTTATATGCAATAGACTTATCATCTGAGCATACCAAATCTGGTCCTCCAGAGTCCTCTGAAACCATATAGATACATGCACTTGTCCTCTGATTCCCTCTGACACAGCAATAGATGAGTTGTTCTCTGAAGAGGTGCTGTGGGGGTGTCAGGTGTAGTGATGTGGTGAACACTTTTTGTTTGTGCAAGTAAAAGACGCTGCAAGTAAAAGGCAGAAAAATGTTTCTCTTGTAAGCTGCAGCAAAACAACTTTATGGCAATGTGGCAGCAGCTGAAAGCATCAAACGGTGAATGAATACTGCCTGGCCTGTTACATTCCGCCAGCATTTTGTGTGTGTTGCTTTGAATTATCAGTATCTGCAGATTTTCTTGTGTTGGTGAATGAATTGGATGCAATGATTCAGATTGACGGGTTTGCTGTACAATGTCAGGGTAGATCTATAGAGTCTTTCAAAAGCAGAAGGGGAGGAGTATGCCTTATGATCAACTCCTCCTGATGTACAAATATATTATTGCTGTCCCAATTCTGCTCACCAGACCTGGAATCTCTTGCAGTTATGTGCCGTCCATTTTACCTACCACAGGAGATTTCCGTGGTCATTTCGGAAGCGGTATACATTCCACCTTAGGCCAATGTCAGTCAGGCTTTAGATGATCTGAGCAATGGGATCAACATGCACAAAATAGTGCACCCTAACACCTTCACCATCATTTTGAGGGATTTTGACTTGGCCAGTCTGAAAAAAAATCACTGAACAATTACCATCAACAGATCACTTGCAATACTAGAAGAAACAGCACACTGGACCATTGTTACACCACCATCAAGAATGCCTACCGTGCTATTCCAAGCCCTCATTTCGGGAAGTCTGATCACCTGGCTGTACTTCTAATCCCTGAATTTTGGCAAAGACTGAAGACTGCAACACCAGTAGTGAGGACCAAGAAGGTATGGACAAGGGAAACAAAGGAGCGCTTACTGGATTGCTTTGAATTGACGGTCTGCACAGTATTCAGTGATTCATCTTTGAATCTGGATGAATATGCTCCAGTTGTTACCGAGTTCATTAAAACCTGTGTGGATGAGTGTGTGCCTACAAAGACTTGCTGTACATTCCCAAACTGAAAGCTGTGGATGAATCAGGAGGTACGTCATCTGCTGAAGGCTAGATCTGTGGCATTCAAGGCTAGCGACCCAAGCCTGTACCAGAAAACCAGGCATGACTTGTGGAGGGCTCTTTAAAACGTGAAGAGATAATTTCGAATGAGGTTGGAGGCAACATTGGATGTACCACAACTCTGGCAGGATTTACAAGACATTATTTCCTACAAAGTGAAACCCAATAGCATGAATGGCAGCAGTGCTTCACAACCGGATGAACTCATCGCCTTCTATGCCCACTTCGAAAAGGCAACAATTATA
Organism: Hypanus sabinus; assembly: GCF_030144855.1. NCBI lineage: Eukaryota > Metazoa > Chordata > Chondrichthyes > Myliobatiformes > Dasyatidae > Hypanus > Hypanus sabinus. Next base: position 142,518,344 of record NC_082712.1, on the reverse strand, counting down.
CCAGAGCCTAAGAAGAATAATGTGAGCTGCTGTAATGACTATTGCCCAGTAGTACTCACATCTGCAGTGATGAAATGGTTTGAGAGATTGGTCATGACTAGACTGAACTCCTGCCTCAACAAGGACCTGTACCCAATGCAATTTGCCTTTTGCCACAATAGGTCAATGGCGGACACAATCTCAATGACTCTTCACGTGGCCTTAGACCACCTGAACAATACAAACACCTATGTCAGGATGCTGTTCATCAACTTGTATCTCAGCTTTTAACATAATTCCCACAATCCTGATTGATAAGTTACTTAACCTAGGCCTCTGAACCTCTCTCTGCAATTGGATCCTCGACTTCCTAACTGCAAGACCACAATCTGTGTGGATTGGTGATGATATTTCCTCCTCACTGACTATCAACATTGGTGCACCTCCGGGGTGTGTGCTTAGCTCACTGCTCTACTCTCTCTATATGCATGACTGTGTGGCTAGGCGTAGCTCAAATACCATCTATAAATTTGCTGATGATACAACCATTGTTGGTAGAATCTCAGGTTGAGATGAGAGGATGTACAGGAGCAGGATATACCAACTAGTGGAGTGGTGTCGCAGCAACAACCTGGCACTCGATGGCTCTAAGACGAAAAAGCTGATTGTGAACTTCAGGAAGGGTAAGAGGAAGGAACACATACCAATCCTCATAGAGGGATCAGAAGTGGAAAGAGTAAGCAGTTTCAAGTCCTTGGGTATCAAGGTCTCTGAGGACCTAACCTGGTCCCAACATATTGATGCAGCTATAAAGAAGGCAAGACAGCGACTGTATTTCATTAGGGGTTTGAAGAGATTTGGAATGTCAACAAAAACACTCAAAAACTTCTAAAGATGTACCATGCAGAACATTCTGACAGGTTGTAGCACTGGCTGGTGTGGGAGGGCTACTGCACAGGATTGAAAGAAGCTGCAGAGGGTTGTAAATTTAGTTGGCTCCATCTTTGGTACTAGCCTACAAAGTACCCAGGACATTTTCAAGGAGCAGTGTCTCAGAAAGGCAACGTCCATTATTAAGGACCCCCAGCACCCAGGGCATGCCCTTTTCTCATTGTTACCATCAGGTAGGAGGTACAGAAGCTTGAAGGCACACACTCAGTGGAGAAGAGGAAGGATCTTATGGTCATGTCTGAAATTTCAAAACTTTAATCCTCGTCTGTTTGCTGTCTGTTTACTTTGTGATGTATGAGTGTATTGATCTTCTACCTTGTTTAAGCTTGAAGTTCATAAACTTCATGGCGAGCTCTATTAATGTAAGGTATACTATTGCAGTGCTTCAGCTTTCATGTACATTGTCTGGATTACACCACTTATAAAGTTGAGAGCAGTCATTATGGTAGCTCAGTCAAACTGAATTACAAATCCTGTTTGGTATTACAGGTTTACATTTATGTGAAATTTCACTACTAATTAGCTTACATTATGACCTGGTTAGAAATGCTTAATATTATATTAGGTTTTCCGCATTCTGGTAATCTTAAGCTAAAGAATTTGATTGAAATATTTTTTCTTTTATATAATCTATTTCATTTACTGCTTAAAAATCTGTTTCTATCTTAAACAGTTACACAACATTTCTCATTTGAACAAGTCATTTTCTACCTGTACACTAATGTCTTTACCAAATATGATACTATTGCTTTAAGAACTCTCCCATCAATAGTTTAAACATAAGTGGAGTTAATCTACTGGTTACTAGAATCTATTGGTTATTCTCTTCTGGAGTAAGTCTGATAGATTCAATGTCCTTGTTTTGTGTTCTTTTCTCTTTACCGGTAAACTAGCTTTGAATCAAGCAAATTAATTTGTTGTCATTTGCATGTGTCATTCTTTGCATCACATCAATACCTTGGATGTGGGGCCTCATCAGATGATGGATAACACTTGTCCACAAATTTGAAAATCTTCTGTATGACTACCAGTAGATCTGTAAGGCAGAACCTTTTACTTTTGAAACTAAGCTGGCTGCATCATGTGTGGTTGAACACGTGCTAATTGAATTCAGTAAAATACTGTGTACTGTTTTCTGCATTGTAACATTAGCTTTGCTTATCATTGGTTCACTGATTCATGACCACACCAAAGATGCAGGAGAGCAGTTTGTTTGCCCAAGGCTGAAATTACTGTCATGGGAAGCAGTCCTTTTCAGTGATTGAAAAAGAATCCCCAAATGTCATCCAGATGCTGTGGAAGCTATAACTGTATTAAAAGCTGTATTTACTGTGCACTTGCACTATAGTCTCTTGTTAGTTAGCAGCAAACACTTTAACAGCAGGAGAACTGAAACAAAGATGTTAACAAGATGCATGCTAAAACTGGTATCTGTATTTGAGATAAGGACACACACACACTCTCTCTCTCTCCCTCTCCCTCTCCCTCTCCCTCTCCCTCCCCCTCCCCCTTCCCCTCCCCCTCCCCCTCCCCCTCCCCCTCCCCCTCCTCCTCTCCCTCCCCCTCTCCCTCCCCCTCCCTTATCTCCTGTTGCTGTTTTTTGCCTTTTTAAGATGGATCTGTTTTCTGTAATCATCTACAGTTACAATGAATTTTTCATTGCAAAAGTTGCAATGAAGCAAGTCCTTGTTGCTTAATTAATTGCACCTTATTTATAGTTATTCTATTTACATCTATGTTTTGATAACTTACTCTAATTAAAAGTCTCTGTACTGAATCATAATTTTTAGATATTCAGTTTTAATGAAAACATTAAATAAATGTGATAACATTTAACCACTGGTAACAAAGCAGTACATTAAGGGTAGCTCTGTTGGGTTATGGAAGTTCCATAATACTCCAGATGAGTACACAGAAATTTTTCAAAGTGGATTACTTCAGCTTTGTGCAAACGTTTTCTGCAAAATGGGCTAGATCATTTGATTGGACTTCCATGTCAAAATAACTTTTAGAAGATCGACAACTTTGTTCCTGTGCTCATAGTGTTAACAGCATTCAGGAATTTTGAATCTGGGTGGTGTGATTCTTGAGAAAATATACATTTGGAACATTAACTTTTTTCTATCCAATTAAATAAAGGATTTAAAAGAAATCTGTAACTCAGAAGATGGTGTCTTGTTTTTATGTATTTCAAAAATATTGCAACCAATTATTTTACAAACTTCTGATGTTAGATAGTCTATTACACATTTTAATACTTCTAATTTGCTAGGCTCTCCTAAGGAGATTAATTGCCTGGCAGTTTCCTTATGTCACTGTGTATTCAGCATAAATTAAGTATAACCAATTAAATGCACATGTGTGAGAATTCCACCAAACTTCCTTCAAAGTTGTTGTGTATGTGGCCTGGCAATAAAAATGCTGGAGGCAGGAGCTAAGTTTCATGGTTCTTTACTGGCAGAATCTGAACTTGACACACATGTACAGATCAATACACTTTGAGGTGCTACACTTTGGAAGGACAAACTCCAAGGCAGAGTACAAAGTAAATGGCAGGATACTTGGGTAGTGTGGAGGAGCAGAGGGATCTGGGGGTACATGTCCACAGATCCCTGTAAGTTGCCTCACAGGTAGATAGGGTAGTTAAGAAAGCTTATGGGTGTTAGCTTTCGTAAGTCGAGGGATACAGTTTAAGAATTGTGAGGTAATGATGCAGCTTTATAAAACTCTGGTTAGGCCACTCTTGGAGCACTGTATCCAGTTCTGGTCGCCCCACTATAGGAAGGATGTGGAAACATTGGAAAGGGTACAGAGGAGATATACCAGGCTACTGCCTGGTTTAGAGAGTATTCATTATGATCAGATATTAAGGGAGCTAGGGGTTTATACTCTGGAGAGAAGGAGGATGAAAGGAGACATGTTAGAGGTATACAAAACATTAAGAGGAATAGATAGAGTGGACAGCCAGCGTCTCTTCCCCAGGGCACCACTGCTCAGTACAAGAGGACATGGCTTTAAGGTAAGGGGTGGGAAGTTCAAGGGGGATATTAGAGGAAGGGTTTTTACTCGGAGAGTAGTTGATGCGTGGAATGCACTGCCTGAGCCAGTGGTGGAGGCAGATATACTAGTGAAATTTAAGAGACTACTGGACAGGTATATGGAGGAATTTAAGGTGTGGGGTTATATGGGAGGCAGGGTTTAACGGTCAGTATAACATTGTGGGCCGAAGGGCCTGTACTGTGCTGTACTATTCTATGTTCTATGTTAATACGTGCCTAATAGTGCATGCTCGATATGAACCTAATAACGCATTCAATGACGTATTACTAACACATAAAGTAGTCCCTTATTATACTGTAGGCTAGACAGTACACTTCTCCCCCTTTAATAGTGTATCAACTTTTTTTACTGGGGCACTATGCTAAACAAATATGTTTACCCTTAACATACGAATGCCTACCATTTGTTTACTTAGTAACTTAATAATTTCAGGTTATAACAAAGTAATGTAATAATATCAAATTATAACAAGCCTTTTTTTTACTTTTGGTCTAAGACCCATTTATTATTCAAGTCTCAGGGGAGGGGGTCTTCTCTGCCTCTCCGGGTAATGTCTGTCAATAATTCATTTGTTTTAATACAGATTTCCATATAAAAGTTATGAAAAGTTGACCCCTGAGCGTAGGGAGTTAAGAAGATGTGCGCCTCCAACTTGCTAAGAGTTCTAGGCAGCAGATCGCCTCTGTATACTGAAGACGCCTCTGTGTAGCTGTCCTAGATAAATACACATCTTTGTGTAATCACTTGTCTTCCTTACCCATATCTCATTTGATCCATCTGAGCTAATTAAACAGCCAATCTTCTTATTCTCCTTAGATTCCAAATAGATTGCTTGACCTTTATGATACAGTCTCTTATCGTAATATAACTTTCTATCTTCTTGTAAAGAGGGTTTCTTCTTTTTGTTAACTAGCAGGAATGCTAATTTACTGATAACGAGAATGGTATTCCTTTGTAAACCAAATGGGGATTAATGTTCTTTCTTCTGAGTCTGTAAGCTTTTGTTGATGGGCTTTTGGGCAGATCGGCGCGAGGGGGTCGAGAGAGAGGACGCAATGCTCTAAGCAGGGCGAGGATCGGACCCCAAAGGGGGGTCCGAGGCCGGGAGATTCTCCGAGGAGGGGGGGATGAAGCTATATGTGCTTGGTTGACCACTCGGGGGGTCCTGAGCTGTTTGGAGAGTCGAGGAGTTCGGAGGGTCCTGAGCTGCGAGTCGAGGAGTTCGGAGGGGATCGAATGGTGGCCAGATGACTTCAGTAATTGAGCTCCAACGGTTGTGCATGAAGTGGTTTGGACTTTGATAAGTTTGGCGCCTTTTCTTTAATTTTCTCTTCATATATACTGTATCGTTATTAATCACTTAGTTATAGTAACCTTTACAAATTGTACTCATTTAATCGCATATGGTGTACTGTCTGTTTTTGGGCGAGGCGGGGACATCACACAGCATCCACACCAGCTGATTACCCAGTTTGGCGGGGCCGAAGGCTGCTCCCCCTAGACGAGAACGAGCTGAGCAAGCCTGAGGCGACCCAAGGGGTTACATTGTGGGGTGCTCGTCCGGGGTTGATTTCTGTGGAAGCTGTGTGATCACCCTCTTTAAATTGTGTCTGCGGCGAAGAGCTGGTGTGCCTTTGTGGGTGTGCGATTGCTGGTTATCGCTGTGTGTGTGTTGGGTGAGGTGGTTGTGTTGGCTGACGAAATGGTGGTGGGACCATGGGTTGTCCGTACTGTTTGGAGATTGAGGAGTGACAGGTTGGGATGTTTCAGCAGTAGTGAGCTCCGCCCAGTTGTTGGAATAATGTCCAGCCCTAAAGGGGCGGAGGTGTGGGCGGAGCGGACCCCTCAGTTGTTGGGTGAGTGGCAGTGCTTGGCTGAGGAAAAGCGACAGGGACGGGTTGAAAGTTTGAGTAGGCGGGCTGGTGACTTTGTTAGAACTGTCAGGCGCAATTACCTCGAAGTGACCGCTGCCAGTTCTGGGAAAGTGTGGGAAAATGCGTGTGGTTCAACTGGAAGTCAAATGCTGCAGCTGGGGGGCTTATTATATCTGTGGCAGGAGATTGGTGGGAAGTTTTTAGGGTATCCCTTTTTGCCTAGGGGGGCAGATAAATTGCTTGTGGTGCCAAGGGGATCTGTCAAGGGGATCAGTTGTTCCGTTGATTCGAGAGGTGTCGGGAAACTTAGAGGAGGCCCAGTGGGGGAACGACTTGGGGTCTCTGGGGGAGCACGTTCCCAGCAATGTACCAAGGAACTCCCAAAAGGAACAGACTCTATTCCTGAAGGCTTAGAGGGGCCATGCGCACAGGTGTTGTTACGGATGGATGGAAGTCAAGTTAAAGCCATCCTCGGCACCGGGGCGCCGGTTAAGTTGCTGTACAGTTTGTTTCATAACCGTTATTGGAAGCATTTACCCTTGACAACATTGAGGACACTGGAGATTCGGGGTACCAGTGCCGGTGATTATCCAGACAACGGTTGTTGGTCAGTGAAAATGGAGTTCTTAGAGGCAAATGTGGAGGAGACTGAGGTTCATGAATCGTTAATGCTGATGTGTCCGGACCCTGTTGAGACGGGCAGCGTTTCTGTTCTAGAGAGAACCAAAATCCTGCTGGTGCGCTTGGGAGCCTGCCCAGAGGAGGCGGGTGAGAGCTGTTTGGAGGCATTGTCGATGCATCCAGGGTTTCGAGCTGCTTGTGTGGACGTGTGTAGCAGCATTGGGCCGGTACCGAATTCAAACAAGAGCCAGTGGTGGTACGGCCTGGGGGAAGTATCTGAGGGTGAGACCCTCTTCGTGGACGCTGCGAAACACCACAAGGGAGGGGAGTTGACTGCTGAAGACACCTCGGAGAGAGAGAGGTTGCGGCGACTGGCCCCTACAGCCGTGGAAGATGTAGGCAGCGTGTGTATGGATTATATTGCGTTGAAGAGGCGCACTGTCAGTGACCAGAATATGGCTCTGAGGGCCAGAGAGGCGATGGCCTGTCTGAGTGGTGTGAAGTGGTTTAAGGTGCTGGATCTGAGGAGTGGATGTTGCCAGATCCCAATGAGTGGGGGCAACAAGGAGAAGATGGCCGTTATAAATTCCCTAGGAGTCTTCGGGTCCGAAAAGATGCCACAGGGCATATCTGGAGCCCTTGCAACCTTCCTGCGGGGCAGGTGGGAGACCACAGGGGATGTGGAGGCGTTTGGAGTTTTGGTGTATGTGGATGATCTCTTGGTATTTGGATTTGCCTCAGGAGAATATGAAGTGAGGTCGTTGCAGGAGCAGCTGAGAACTACCGAGTTAAAGTATTTTCGGACACGTGCCAGGGCTGGCGAAGGTCGCAGCTCGTGAGTGACTGTCTCTACGGAATCAAGTTTGAAATGAAGACGGAGAGACTGGAGAAAGCGATCTGGAACCAGTCGGAAGACTTACAAGTTGGAGAGAATGAAGAAAGTTGTCTGACTGAGGGTAATAGCAAACTGAGAACCCGGAGAGGGGAGTTTGCGGAGGTGAAGAAATTACAGACGAATCTCAGAAGAGAGAAGCGGAAGCTTGAAGGGAACCTGAAGATGACCATCGACAGTTCAAATGAAGTGCAAAACCTGAAAGTTGATCTGGAAGAAGTCATGAGGAAGAAAAAGCTGGAGAGAAGTGCAGTGAATATTGAACAGGAGGCTGAAGAGACTGCGGGAGCAGTGCAGGCCACGTGTTTCCGTTTGGAGAAGATCAAACAGCAGCTACCAATCACAGGAATGAGGAAGAATACAGATTCGATGGATGATGTGCTGGATGTGTGGTACATGCTGCCTTTTGCTGACTTTCCCTCGATTGAGGAAGAGACCTTTGGCCCTTCTCCCATTGAGTCAGGTGTAGCGGGGAGGGTTAGCTGTGTGCAGTGTGGGGCATGAGTGAGAGGTTGAGAGAGGAGTTGATAGTGGGCCCAAGGTATCCCCAGTTGTGTCCGAACCTGAAGGGTTTAGGGGAGGGGGTACGGAGGCCTCAGAAGGATTAGGGAACTCCCAGATAGTTGGCCTAAGTATCGCCTGAGGAACAGGGCGTGAGGGTTACTGTGTGGGGAGGAGATGTCACTGTTTGTGCTTGGGTTGCGGTGTGTTGGCAGGAAAGGTGGCGAGTTATTTAGTAGTCATGAAGACATGACTTATTTGGTGGAGGGAGAGTGTAAAGAGGGTTTCTTCTTTTTGTTAACTAGCAGGAATGCTAATTTACTGATAACAAGAATGGTATTCCTTTGTAAACCAAATGGGGATTAATGTTCTTTCTTCTGAGTCTGTAAGCTTTTGTTGATGGGCTTTTGGGCAGATCGGCGCGAGGGGGCCGAGAGAGAGGACGCAATGCTCTAAGCAGGGCGAGGATCGGACCCCAAAGGGGGGTCCGAGGCCGGGAGATTCTCCGAGGAGGGGGGATGAAGCTATATGTGCTTGGTTGACCACTCGGGGGGTCCTGAGCTGTTTGGAGAGTCGAGGAGTTCGGAGGGGATCGAATGGTGGCCAGATGACTTCAGTAATTGAGCTCCAACGGTTGTGCACGAAGTGGTTTGGACTTTGATAAGTTTGGCGCCTTTTCTTTAATTTTCTCTTCATATATACTGTATCATTATTAATCACTTAGTTATAGTAACCTTTATAAATTGTACTCATTTAATCGCATGTGGTGTACTGTCTGTTTTTGGGCGAGGCGGGGACATCACACAGCATCCACACCAGCTGATTACCCAGTTTGGCGGGGCCGAAGGCTGCTCCCCCTAGACGAGAACGAGCTGAGCGAGCCTGAGGCGACCCAAGGGGTTACATTCTATTCGTGTTTCATATCTTTGAGCTGGCGATTCAGCAGGAGTGCTGGGAAGATACTCAGGAGAAAGAGATGCTGTTTTTTTTCAGAGATTTAAGCTTATTGAGAGTTCGCAGATCTTCCATTATCTGTTCATCTGTTAACAAGTAACTTAACTGTGCAGGTGCAGGTTTTCGTCTTTTACCAGTAATTGGAACAGGGTCATTAGGTCTCCTCCTTAGTTTCCTAGTCATTATTGGCTTTATCGCCATTGAATCTCCTGTGAGTTCCATTGTTAGCCTCTCATTCTCAATCATCTTTTTCTTTTCTTCTAACTTAGTCTTTTTATCTTCAAATTCAGTCACTGCTGCTTTCTTCTCCTTAATATAGTTCCTTTCTACATGTTCTGTATCCAGTTGCGGAAAAAACTCTGCATTTCGTATTCCTTCCTTGTGTTGTTGATCTAGTTTCTTCATTCTTTTCCGACACTCCTGCAAAGTGCCGTCCTGTAACTGTCTTTTGAGAGATGTTAATTTCTCCTAGTACATCTGCTGTTTTACTTCCAGGTCGTCTTCATCATCCTGCTTATTGGCCAATATCTGTCTCCCTTGCATCCTCTGTATCTTCATTTGAGTTGCAGCCATGGATACTGTGTTCATCCTTGTTGTCGACGCAGTCTAGCTCCTCCTCATTGTTGTAATAGTCAACAATGGGTGAGAGGAGAGCTGCAGACATCTTCCCTGCCAAGCTGCCCACCTTTGTTGACATAACTAGTGCCTTGATGGTGTGCCAATCCAACTGGATTTTCCTGAGCCATTCACGTCCCAGCAGCAGTGGTCCTCCATTTTTCAGTACATAGAGGATCAGCTGCTGTGCTTTGACTCCATAGGTCATTGTCACTTTAATTTTACCTTTGGGATGCACTTCCTGTCCGGTGTAAGTCTTCAGCAGTAGTTTAGTTTGTTTCAGAGGTATATGAGAAAACTGTCGCTTGTAGTCATGTACAGAGATCACTGTTAAAGCTGAGCCTGTTTCCAACTCCATTTTCAGTCTCACGCCTGCCACTTGTGGAGTGATCCATATTATACTTTGATCATCTGTCTCTTTCATGCTGTGAAGTTGCAGACAAGACAATTCACTTTCGTCAGAGTCATTTTCGTCAGAACTGCTTTCTTCCATTTTGTGTACATTATTGTGTTTTCCTTTCTGGGCTTTCTTGTTTCTCTGTATTTTTACCTTTTTCTGCTGTTTACTAGCTTTGCATACTCTGCTGGTGTGGCCCTGTTTGCCACAGTTTCTGCATTCTTTATCTTTAAACTAACAGTTATCAGCGTCATGTGACATGCTCCCACAACGCTAACATTTCTTTCCTTCATTTCTGCTCGGTGACATTTTATTTGTAGCATATTCCAGAGATTTTTGTTCTATCTCTGAAGCACCCCGTGCTGCTGTTTCTGTTGATATTGCAATGTTCAGTGTCTTCTCTAAAGTAAGGTCTTTTTCACCCAGGCACTACTTCCGTGTGGTTTCATAGTGCATGCTACACACTAACCTGACCTTCAATGTGTCCGATAGACCAGTTCCAAATTGACAATGTTCTGATAATTTGCGCAATTCATTTTTGCTCTAATTCTGTTTGTGAAATTTAAATCTTTCAGCAATGACCAGTGGTTTGGGATTTAAGTGTTGTTGGAGAGTGTCTACTATTTGCTTGAACGTTTTGTCAGCTGGTGTATCAGGGGTTAACAAGCTCCATAGTAGCCCATATGTTTTTGCTGAATAATACTGAGGCTACATCCATACTACACCGGATAAATCAGTAACCGAAGCTTTTTCTCTTTGTTCTTACCATCCGTCCACACTAAAACGGCGTTTTCGTCCCCTGAAACCGGAGCTTTTCAGAAGTGCTTTCCAGGGTGGGTATTTTTGAAAACGCTGCTCAGGCAGATCAGCGTGGACGGGGTAACCAGAGACTTCTGAAAACGCTACAAGGTAACACTGATGCAGACATTAAAACATTTTTACATTTAACAAGGTGCTTTATTAATGCAACAGAGTTAGTCAGTTTTTCAATGTTTGTCGTCAGTCGGGTCAATCTATCCGTGAACTCCCTGTCAGTTGCCTCCGTTCGCTCCAGTATTTTTCATTCTTTTTACTTTTAAGTTCTCCTGCGCAAGAGCCAACAGCTGTCCTTTGTTTTAAGATTTTCTAGTCTGTAACTACACGAACGCGCACTTTTACGCTGAGATTCAAAACACCAAGCATGTCGCTTGTTTTTGGTAGATGTGTCCTGCGCATGCCCAGTAGGAGGAGATTCGCTGAAATCTCTGTTTCAATGTGGATAGAGATATTTTCAAAAGTGCATAGTGTGGACGCCTATCGTTTTTACGCGAAACCGGCGTTTTCAAAATTATTCGGTCTAGTGTGGATGTAGCTTGAGTAAGACGCTGGCTTTCTTTTCATCGTAAACACCATTAGCTTCACAATGTAACTCCACTCTCTCAATGTAAGTTGCCCAGTATTCATTGCCACTATTAAATGCTGTAATGATTCCAATCATTACCATCTTTATGTTAATTTAGCCCCATTTTCCCCTTGTTTTCTTTTTGACTCGCATGTCCTTTTTGCTAGCACCACGAGCGCACTCCGGGTAGATGTGTGTGTGTGTGTCGCTCCTTTTTATCTCCCTTCTGGGGCAGGCAGACCCTCAGCATCTGAGGGTCAGTGCCGGCTGTGGTCTTGCCTGATCGTGCTGCAGCTCCGACTGTATCTCTTGGTCTCCTGATGTTCCAACCCTGGCTGTGCTCCCACTTCCTTTCAGACCCACGGCCTCGCTCTGCCTCCTTCTCCCACTCTTTGACTCGTTCCTTGTGCTCTTCGTCCGAGTGTTGTTATCATTTAAACCACGGTGTTCTGATATAATGTAGGTTCATTAACCTCGTCGCCAATTTGTTGTGTATGTGGCCTGGCTTCACAACAATACTATTAATAAAAAGCTGGAGACGGGAGCTAAGTTTCATGGTTCTTTACTGACAGAATCTGAACTTGACACACATGTACAGATCAATACGTGTCTAATAGCGCGTGCTCAATATGCACCTAATACCACATTCACTGACGTGTTGCTAACACATAAAGTAGTCCCTTATTTTACTGTAGGCTATACAAAAGTAATATCAGCAGAATAGGAAAAGATCTCGAAAAATTTGATGGGACAAAACATAAGAAACAAAGGACCCAACAGATGGAACTGGAGAAAAAACAAAATCTTGTTTCAACTGAATCTACCCACTTGATCTGAGTAAGTAAACAACTTCATTTTAAACTCTGTCTTAGATTACTTGGAACTATCAAACTATATGAGGAAAGCAAAGTAGAAGTAGTTTTGCATGGAAATCTAAAATGTGTGTAGTGTCTGTAAATTTTGGAAGGTGCATTTTATTTTTGACTTTCAGATTTAGCTGAGTGGAGACTTTATTTTAGACAGCTCCCTCTTGTGGTAACTCAGCCAGGAAATGCTGATATTTTTTATTGAATACCAAACACCAGAAAACCTGCAGATGCTGGATTACTTTGAATTTCTTTTCATTTGATGACCTTGGCAGTTGTGTTTTCAGCAGTCTGGAATTCCTTTCTTAAATTGTGGCCTGAAGGGCCTATTCCTATGCCATGCTGTTGTATATTCTATGGAATATTTTTGCCCCATTCACATACTTAGTGTAAAATTACCTTTTTAAATTAATTTTTTGTTACCTAGTCATCTCTTCTTTGAGTCACAAACCATTTTTTGCCATTTATTTTGGAAGTATTTGTGCTTCATTTTGAATGTCTAATGCATCTCAAAACATACTGATTCTAAAGTCTGATCTTCGCTTTTCCCTTTTATTTTTGCTTACATTGCTTGATATCAAAATGTGACGGCTGTTGGCCTACGAGTTTAGGATGGTGGGATAGTGATAGTCTCTACCAAAGGAGATGTAAGGAGCTTCTTCCCTCTGCTAACCTGCAGGTCACCTTTGTGCAAGGCGTAGCACCTGCTTAGACCCCCGATTGGGAGCAGGTGGTGAATGGTCATATGAGCAGTTGGTGCATATCACAAGTCCTGGTTATGTGACTACAGGCACCAGGCAGACAATTTCTGACAGGTATTGATTTGGCTGGGGTCACTAGTCTTGTAAATTCACTGCCCAGAATAAGGCAATGGCAAAGCACTTCTGTAGAAAAATTTGCCAAGTACAATCATAGTCATGACATTGTTATGCCTGCAGCCCCCTCCTTTGTGAGAATCGCAAGATCACTGTTGGGTTGGGTCAGGGGGCCCAGGAAATGAGAGAAGGACGTGCGGAATGTCTCGTTCCCCCGGCCATGTAAAGCTACGGGACATGGCCATTGTCTCCGGAAGGCGAAATTGTGGATTGGAGACTATGCTACGTGAATGCCCTCAGGCAAAGTGGGCTGGTTGAGGGAGGGATTGCATCACCCCCAACCTGATTGACATCTGCGACCCTGCGAGTCAGGATAAAAGAGGGTCTGTGGGAACAGCCCCCCAGACGCACCAGAAAGAACGCTAGCACTCCCGTGAGAGCGGGAAGCCATTCGAAGGAGGCCACGTGCGTTCAGTTCCGTTGCCTGGGACTGGTGGCTTGTAACACGGTAAACGGCTTTTAGCTAACAACGGGGAAACCAACTCCCCGACTCAAAGGATTGGCAGCATAAAAGACCCGGGCAAGTTTAACCTGTCTCTCTCTCAAACCCAAAACGCTGCAGCTTGAACGAACTAACAGTGACTTTTATATTTCCATTGGACAATACATTATCCCCTAGACAACGATAGAGCTATTTCTTATTGGTTATTATGATACCCGCGCTTTTAGATTTAGTATTGATGACGTATATTATCTGTTTGTTTGCATTAATCTTATTTTTGTGCCCCTTTATCAATAAATACTTTTAAAAATAGTACCATCAGACTTCAACGGACCTCTCCATCTTTGATGGTAAGTGACCCAGTTACGGGGTTCGTAACAACAGCAAGTGTAAAGATTGTGATTGTGGATAATTTTGCTGCTGATTTTGGCCTCCAGTGCTTCTTGGATATCTGGTTTTGGGCCTTTAGATTGAATCTTAGCGTAGCCTGTGAATTAATTTTGCTTTTAAAAAAAAATCTGCTTGTCCTGTGGACATTGGTGATACCTTATTTATAAAGGACTTAAAAACTGAAATTTGGAGCTTTCTAGATGTCCATCATGCCAAGTGAGATTCGGTTTGCTTCACATTCCGCATGCACTGGGAATTTCCCCATCTCTTCATTGCAGGTCTTTGACTCTATAGAAATTTCATTGTAATGTTTAAAGAGGGGAGGCCAGTATAGTGGACAGATGAATAGTATTGCAAGCAAATGATGGGGGAGGGGGTGGAAAATAAACAAAAATGGTAAGGAATCATTAAAAACACGAGTTGCAAAGCATGAACTGTAGAATAAATAAAATCCTGTTTCTACTACGTAGATAGATGGGCAATCAATTTTAGTACATTTTTACTTGAATTAATGTTGATTTGTAGGAAAACTTAATTGCTGTGTGAATCACTTCCTGTCCATATTTTTCTTTATTCAATTTCTATTTTACAATGGTTCTGCAAATTCAGCAGTTTGTTGCCTGTTTCCATCAATCTATCTTGATTTCCCAGTGTCTCTCTCTCTCAACATTGAGTATTTGTGGTGGATAATTCCAATACAATTATCTTTACTAGGCTGATTTAGACACTTGTTTTAATTACTTATTAGGCATAACAGTAATAATGTGTCTAGGTATTCCTTTTCCTATTATAGTCTAGTACTTAAAAACAATTTGGAGAAATTTGTGATACCAAAGGACAAGTCATTGAATATTTTTGCCTGTGATGGGGGAAAATAATGTATTTTACTGTATTTTCACTCATTGAGACCTGAGTGTTTTTTTCCAATTTGTATGAAACGTGATTGTAGTTGTTTTATGTGAGCAGTAATCCAGAGGTCTGGATTTTGACCTAGAGGAATGATTTCCAACAACATCAAGGCTGCTAAGGAATTTAAATTCCATGAATCAAATAAAAATTGAATAAAAAGAATAAAAAACTTGTATTTCTAATGGTTGCTATGAACTATTAGATTGTTGTAAAGCCTATCTATTTAATTAATATGCCTTCAGCAAAGAAGGTTATCTTATCCTTGCTCAAATTAATCTACGTGTGAGCCACAGCAATCCAGTTGAGTCTTAACTACCTTTTAATCAAGCAAGCTAAGAACAATTGGTATGAACAATAATGAGCCTTACTTGTGAAGCCACGAACTACAAATGGGGAAAAAGTATTTGAATTATGGTTAATTTCGGTTTGCATTTTATGATGTATAGTTGCTTTGAAATTTTAAAATCTAACTGTAAAAAGCAATGTGTTTAATTATTAACATTCCTCTGTGTGGTTGATTCAGTCTATTTAATTTTACTGTTAACTTTTTAGGGTTTAATGTCTCATTTACTGGTCAACCTTGTAAGCTTCTTAAGCCAACTGGTTAATCTTTACCTCTTGCTTTTAATACTGAATTTTCGAGGAGTAAGAAAACAGTGGTATGTCTTAGGGATGACATAAACTACATGGCATTTATTGCTGAAACTCAGCTGGAGTTTTTAAATGCAAACAGGTCTTTGCATTTAAATGCGAAAGGAGCCGAAGACATGAACTTTATTAAGAAAGGAAAATGATATACATGCAAATAAGTAATGCTAGGTCCATGATACTAATCCAACTATGATCTAGTCCCATAGTGTTCTAGTGCTCATGTTGTTCAGTGTTTTTGGTTGTTTATTGATTTGTTGTGAAGGGGGGGGGGAATCAAATTGGCTGAAGACTATCTTCCATAATGATACACATCTCGGGGAAGCTCTGTTGTATCATCCACTTGGCAATTCTGGCTGAACATGGGTTATTTGGGGAGACTTTTGGAGCTATTTCATCTTCCTTTTATGTAATTATTCACTACATCTATGAAAACATATGACAGAGTTGCAAGCCAGTGATCTGATGCTTTGGTTGTGCTATTATGATATGAGGTGCATAAGTTATGTGAGAGAAGAACACTTTTAGAAAGAACCATACTTGTTGGGTAAAACAGTGGTAGAATTGACTCCACTGAATACTTTTGCACATTTACTTTGGGGAAAACAATCAGAATATTTTCTTAAATAGCAAATTTGGGAGAAACGTGAAATTTGAGTGTTAAAGTACAAAAGTCATTACAAGTTGGTGCAGAGTTACATGCTTCTTTGTCATATAGGTTATCAGCTAATTTAGAACAGACTAATAAACAGAGCAAGTTACAAATCTGCTATAATCATGTTAACAGTAAAAAGGAGCTGAGTAACCTTTTCCAGTTTGTATGGCACTATCTGAATGAGTTGGAATTGAGGCAGACTCTGCTTCATTTATGTCAGCACTGATGCTGAAAATAACATTATCATAAGTAGATGAAAATCATTAAATTTAATAAATGTAGGTAAATATGTTGCTAGTTATAGGTTTGGATAGAATTTATATTGCTCTAATTTTTACTATAATCTGAAACTCATCAGTGTTTAATAATAATCCTAATATAATCCTACATATCTTTATACGTTTTTGTGTAAAAATGTTTGACATATGGTACCAGAATATATTGCTCTCAAGTAAATTCCAAATAATTATCTTTGAAACATTATTTTTGAACAAAGACAGAAACCACAATTCAGAATTATGTTCAAAGTATTATGGTTTGGTTTCATTGTATTTTCTATTTGTATTCTTTTCAGTACTAATCTATTACAATGATTTTAGATTTCCAGCTTGTTAATTAGAATTTCATCAAAGGTTTATTAACTTTTGTTGATCATCTGTAATGGTACTGTTCTATTTTATAGTATCTTATTTCTTTGTGACTTATGTAGCCATATAACAATTAGAGCACGGAAACATGCCATCTTGGCCCTTCTAGTCCGTACTGAACACTTACTCTCACCTAGTCCCACCTACCTGCACTCAGCCCATACCCCTTCATTCCTTTCCTGTCCATATACCTATCCAACTTTTTTTTTAAATGACAAAATCGAACCCGCTTCTACCACTTCTACTGGAAGCTCATTCCACACAGCTACCACTCTCTGAGTAAAGAAGTTCCCCCTCGTGTTACCCCTAAACTTTTGCCCATTAACTCTCAACTCATGTCCTCTTGTTTGAATCTCCCCTACTCTCAATGGAAAAAGCCTCTCCACATCAACTCTATCTATCCCCCTCATAATTTTAAATACCTCTATCAAGTCCCCCCTCAACCTTCTACACTCCAAAGAATAAAGACCCAACTTGTTCAATCTTTCTCTGTAACTTAGATGCTGAAACCCAGGTAACATTCTAGTACATCTCCTCTGTACTCTCTCTAATTTGTTGACATCTTTCCTATAATTCGGTGACCAGAACTGTACACAATACTCCAAATTTAGCTTCTCCAATGCCTTGTACAATTTTAACATTACGTCCCAACTCCTATACTCAATGCTCTGATTTATAAAGGCCAGCATACCAAAAGCTTTCTTCACCACTCTATCCACATGAGATTCTACCTTCAGGGAACTATGCACCATTATTCCTAGATCACTCTGTTCTATTGCATTCCTCGATGCCCTACCATTTACTATGTGTGTCCTATTTTGATTAGTTCTCCCAAAATGTAGCACCCCAGAAAACAATTCCTCGATAGAAGGAATCCCTTTTGGAGTTGCAGGTTCATATTTCATAATTTTTTTGAAATGACACAGATCTTTACATGCCTTATTTTCTAGTGTAGATTTTTCAAAGTACTGTATCATGCTCCATATTTCTAGTTAGTCAATTAACACATGCACATACCGCTTTAAACAGGATGCAAAATTTAAATCTGAAGGATTCTTTCTGGGGTTTTAAAAAAAAACAGAAGGGCTTGAAACATAGGTTTAAATCAGTAAATGGCAATTGAATATATATATTAAAACGAACTGATGCATCAATTGTCCAGCCCTTGACTTCCAGAAAGGACGGTGGAGACTTAAATTAGTTATTAAAATTTTTCTGTAATAATGTGAATGGTGCTTCATATTTTCCTTTTGGATGGCTGTCATTATCCACCGACCTCTTTTACAAACCTACCAACTTGCACAATTACCTTTACTACATTTCTTCCCAGCATGTCACTTGCAAGTATTCTATTTCCTTTTCTCTGTTCTTCTGTCTCCAATCCATCGGTTCTTATGATGAGACTTTCCATTCCAGGGCATTTGAGATGTCCTCTTTTTCAGAAAATGAGGTTTCCCATCCACTGTTATTAGAACACTCTTCACCATTATCACTCCATTTCTCCCCACATGCATCCTCTTCCCAACCCACTACCCTGATGCAATAGGCATACCATCCTCAAATCTCTGCATCCAACCTCTTGTTCTCTGCCATTTCCATCATCTCCAGTGGGATCCCACCAGTAACCATATCCTTCCCTCTACTCCTTACTGATCCCTTGTAGCTATTTATGCTTGCAACAGTGCTATGTGTCCTTGCTCACCACCGTTCAGGTCCTTAAACTTGGAAACAGATGTTCTCAGGGAAAAGTGCAGAAGAAATATGGCAGATATTCAGGGGATATTTGTGTAGAGTTACGTATAGGTACTTTCCAATGAGACAGGGAAGTATGGTAGGGTACAGGAACCGTGGTGTACAAAGGCTGTAATAAATCTAGTCAAGAAGAAAAGAAAAGCTTACAAAAGGTTCAGTGAGCTAGGTAATGTTAGAGATCTAGAAGATTATAAGGCTACTAGGAAGGAGCTTAAGAGGGAAATTAGGAGAGCCAGAAGGGGCCATGAGAAGGCCTTGGTGGGCAGAATTAAGGAAAACCCCAAGGCAGTCTACAAGTATGTGACGAGCGAGAAGATAAGAAGTGAAAGAATAGGATCTATTAAGTATGACAGTGGGTAAGTGTGTATGGAACCGGTGGAAGTAGCAGAGGTACTCAATGAATACTTTACTTCAGTATTCACTATGGAAAAGGATCTTAGTGATTGTAGTGATGACTTGCAGCAGACTGATGAGCTTGAGCATGTAGATATTAAGAAAGAGGATGTGCTGGAGCTTTTGGAAAGCATCAAGTTGGATAAGTCACTGGGACTGGATGAAATGTACCCCAGGCTACTGTGGGAGGCGAGGGGGGAGATTGCTGAGTCTCTGGCGATGATCCTTGCATCATCAATAAGGACAGGAGAGGTTCTGGAGGATTGGAGGGTTTCAGATATTGTTCCTTTATTCAAGAAAGGGAGTAGAGATAGCCCAGGAAATTATAGACCCGTGAGTCTTACCTCAGTGGTTGGTAAGTTGATGGAGAAGATCCTGAGACGCAGGATTTATGAACATTAGGAGAGGCATAATATGATTAGGAGTAGTCAGCATGGCTTTGAAAAGGGCAGGTCATGCCTTACGAGCATGATTGAATTTTTTGAGGATGTGACTAAACACATTGATGAAGGAAGAGCAATAGATGTAGAGTATATGGATTTCAGCAAGGCATTTGATGAGGTACCCCATGCAACTCTTACTGAGAAAGTAAGGAGGCATGGGATCCAAGGGGACATCCATGGGATCAGATGTATCTTGGGGCCTGAGTCCATAGGACACTCAAAGCAGCTGCACAAGTTGACTCTGTGGTTAAGAAGGCGTGTGGTGTATTGGCCTTTATCAATTGTGGAATTGAATTTAGGAACCGATATTGTTGCAGTTATATTGGATCCTGGTCAGACCCCACTTGGATTACTTGCTCAGTTCTGGTTGCCTCACTACAGGAAGGATGTGGAAGCCATAGAAAGTGTGCAGAGGAGATTTACAAGGATATTGCCTGGATCAGAGGCTTTTTCCAAGGCTGAAATGGTTGCCAGCAGAGGACACTGGTTTAAGGTGCTGGGCAGTAGGTACAGAGGAGATGTCAGGGGTAAGTTTTTTACTTAGAGAGTGGTGAGAGTGTGGAATGGGCTGCCGGCAACGGTGCTGGAGGTGGATATGACTGGGTCTTTTAAGAGGCTTTTAGATAGGTAAATAGAACTTTACAAGATTATTTATGATCAGGAGTTCTTAATTTCTCTTTATGATAACTCTTGAAGATACATTGGTTCTAATGTAAATGTTTGTCACAGATGTCTCGCACAGATATCTGATTGGTTACCTTTGAACACCACGGTAGTGTAGTGGTTAGAGTGATGCTATTATAGCTCAGTGTGTTTCAGAGTTTGGAGTTCAATTCCAGCATAGTTCTGCAAGGAGTCTCTGTATGTTCTCCCTGTTGAATGCATGCACTTTCTCTGGTTTCCTCCCACAGTCCGAAAACGTCCCTGGTAGGTTAATTGATCGTTGTAAATTGTTCATGATTAGGTTAGGGTTCAGTGGATTTTTCTGGGGTTTCTGGGGTGGCGTGGCTCAAAGGACCAGAAGGGCCTACTCCGTTATCGTTATGTAAAATAAAAATAAATAAGAATAAATGGGAATGCAAGACATTTCTGCAAGGATTCATTTCGGGCATATTTTCAGCTATTAAAAATCTGTCCCTTGATCTTTTCTATTTTGTGAAAATGTGTGCACTCACTCATCTCCTGTACTAATCTTTTTTGGACAGTGGTACTCTCTTTTTTTTTTGTGAAATAGTATCAACCACTTTGTTGTTCAAGGTTGCTTTCCATAGGATGGGTGCCTGTTTGAAAAGGATATGAGCCCTGCTCAGTTTGAACTGTTTCAAAAGAAAATATAAGCTGCAAGCAGAATGTTAATGTGTTGAAAATTAGATAACAGAAACTTGTGGAAATGCTATCAATTGTTATCACTTTTTGAAGCAATACTAACAACAGGATTGTGTAATCTCCACCAATTTTTCATTTTCAGGAAATTAGAGGTCACTCACAATTTGTAGAAAATGCCTTCTCAACGTGCCACTGTCAGCAATGCTGAATGCAAGGTTGTGCCTCATACCAGGGTTGATAATGAATTTGCTATTCGGGTATGTAGCCAATTTCAAAGCTCTTAGCTCTTAACAGTTGTATGATAACAAAAGTTTTGCTATTAGGATGGACTTCTAGATATCTTTAGATTTCATAGTTTATAGAAATTACTATCTATTGAATAGATGACCTTTGTTGCTGTATCGCTGAAAATAGTGAAATTTGTTTTATGATCACTATCAGGATAATAAAAGTAAATAAACTTTAAAAGTACAAACTGATTTCAAGCTGTTCTAATTTTCTAGTGGATAGGTTAAACAACTTTGAGATACAAAATGATTTGAAGTTGATTACAAAATAGATTACTGGCTGCCTAGATGAGGTAGAAATTAATCAATTTATTGCTATGGTGGCATGTGTCTGCCAATAAAATGAGCAAATATCACAGAAACTGTTCATATGAAATGTTCATTATGCTTAACTTTTAGAACCAATTATAACTAATGTTTGTATTTAGAATTAATCGTGAAAGAAAATGTTGCTAATAATTTCCCCATTCTCACCTACCACGCCACCAACCTGTACATTCAACATATTCCTTGCAACTTATGCCATTTCCAACAGGATACCACAACAATGCACACTTTCCCTTTTCTCCTCTCTTCACTATCCCCCTCCCTTGCAAGACACTAGTCCCTGTAACTGTGCAAAGTATTGCACCTGTCATATACCTCCTCCCTTACCACCACCCTGGTCCTAACTAGCCTTTCAAAGTGAGACAGTTTTTTGCATATGAATGTTTCATTAATACACAATTTTCTGCTTTTTTAGACAGTAAGACCATAAGGCATGGGAGCAGAATTAGGCCATTTGGTCTGTCAAGTCTGCTCTGCCATCTCATCAGAATTGATTTATTATCCCTCTCAGCCCCATTCTCCTGCCTTCTCCCAGTAACCTTTGGCACCCTGAATAATCAAGAACCTATCAACCTTCGCTTTAAGTATACCCAATAACTTCCACAGCCACCTGTTGCAATGGATTTCACAGATTCGCCACCCTCTGGCTAAAGCAAATCCTCCTCATCTCTGTTCTAAATGATTCTGAGGACGTGCTCCTTGTTCTAGACTCCCCCATGATAGGGAATATCCTCTCCACCTCCACTCTATTTAAGCCTTTCAATAATAAGCCTTTCTGAACTCTAATGCTCCAGATGCGTTCATTCTTTCATTCCTAGAATCATTCTCATAAATCTCCTCTGGACCTCTCTAATGGCAGCACAAGCTTTCTTACATAAGGGGTTCAAAACTGTTCATAATATGATAGTGATAGTGTTAGAGAAGTGTAGCATGGAACAATACTCCAAGTGCTGTCTTACCAAAGCCTTATAAAGCCTTAGCATTGTATCCATGGTTTTATATTCTAGTCCTCTCAGAATGAATTCTAACATTGCATTTACCTTCCTTACCTCTGACTCAATCTGCAAATTAACCCGCACGAGGACTGCCAAGTCCCTTTGTATCTGTTTTTGAATTTTCTCTCCATTTTAAAAAATAGTCTGCACCTTTATTTCTTCTGTGTGTGACCATACACTTCCCTACACTATATTCCATCTGCCCTTTGCCTATTTTCCTAATCTTTCTAAGTCTTCTGCAGACTCCCTCCTACCTCAATACAACCTGCCCCTCCACCTATCTTTGCATCATCTGCAAAATTGGCCTTAAGGGCGTCAATTCTGTCATCCAAATCATTGAAATATAACATGAAAAGAGGTGGTTCCCAACACTGATCTTTGTGGTTCATAACTAGTCACCAGCAGCCAACCAGAAAGCCCCCCATTATTTTGACTCTTTGCCACTTGCCAGTCAGCCAATCTTTTATTTGTGCTAGTTTCTTTCTGTAATACCATGGGCTCTTGGCTTGTTAAGCAGCCTCGTGTGTGGCATCTTGTGAAAAGAATTCTGAAAATCTAAGTAAACAGAATCCACTGACTCTCCTTTGTCTATCCTCCCTGTCATTTCCTCGAAGAATTCCAGCAGATTTGCTAGGCATGATTTCTCCCTAAGGAAACCATGCTGACTTTGGCCTATTTTATTATGTGCCCCCAAGACCCTGAAACCTCATCCTTAATAATGGACTTAAGTCTTCCCAACCACTTAAGTCAGGCTAACTGGTTCTAACAGGCTGACCCAGAATCTAGTGATTCTTGAAAGCTCACTACTAATACCTCCACAATCTCTTCAGCTATCTCTTTCAGAATCCTAGGGTGTAC
This sequence comes from Hypanus sabinus, assembly GCF_030144855.1. Taxonomy (NCBI): domain Eukaryota; kingdom Metazoa; phylum Chordata; class Chondrichthyes; order Myliobatiformes; family Dasyatidae; genus Hypanus; species Hypanus sabinus. The sequence continues at coordinate 142,495,306 of NC_082712.1, read as the reverse complement.
AGGTGTTCCCCTCCCCCCATTTTACGAAAGTAGAGCGTTCCCATGAAACGTTTCTTAAGCTGGAATGGCGTAAAGCGATGAACCATTAATTTATATGAAAAAATGTTTGTAAAAGCAAAAATCCTCTTTGTAATGTGAAAACAGATTAATGTAGGTCTTTTGTAAAAGCAAAGCGGCATAAAGCGAACATCCCTAAAGCTGGGGACACCTGTAGTCCACCTGGTCAAAGTGAGTTAACAACCTTCAGACCTTTCAACTTCCCAATTAATCCTTAGTAATAGCAACTACACTGACACTCTGCACCTTGACACTCCACAGTGAAGACTGATTGGTTAAACCCTTAGTAAGTTTGTCAGCTATTTCTTTGTACCCCATTACTACCTCTCCAACATTATTTACATTATTTTCCTGCAGTACAATATCCAACCTCACCTCTCTTTCTCTTTATATATCTGAAAAATCTCTTCGTGTTCTCTTTTATATTATTGTCTAAGTTACCTTCATATTCCACCATTTCTCTCTTAAAGGCTTTTTTACTTGCTTTTTGTTGGTTTATAAGCTTCCCAATCCTATAACTTCCCACTAATTTTTGCTCTATTATATGCCATTTTTTTTTTGCTTTTATGCTGTCTTTGATTTCCTCATCCTCCCTTTAAAATACTTCTTTTTTGGGATGTATCCATCCTGCACCTTCAGAATTGCTTCCAGAAATTCCAACCATTGCTGTTCTGTTGTCAACATTGCTGTTGTTCCCTTCCAATCAATTTTGGCCAGCTCCTCTCTCATGTCTTTGTAATTCCCTTTACTCTACTATAATACTGATAGATTTGACACTAGCATGTCCCTCTCAAACTGCAGGGTGAATTCTATCATTTTACTTGCAAGGTACTTTTTATTTTCAGGTAAATATTTTGTCATTTTGAAGTTTTATTTAAGAAAATAATTGAATGATTGACCATTACCATTATTTCTTCAGTAACAATCTTGGATTAGAAAATTGAAATTCCTAAATGTGACAGTTATTAACAATTAATACAGGATCAGAAATAACACAATTTTTGAGGAGAGAATTTTTTAAAAAAAGGAATAAACATGTCATTTAGGTCATGCTACCATGGCTGTCCCATCGTGTGCCCTGTAAGCTGCAATTTTGTGTCAAGTTGTGGAATATGACGAACCACTCCTGATCGTCTTGATCACTGACTGTGCTCCCAAATGTCTCCTAGTGTCTCAGTTGATTAGACATTTGGAAACAGTTGACGCTAAGATGCATCCTAGGATGTGCTTGGACACATCATCAGTGATATAACATGGGGTCATTGGGTGTTTTGGGTCTTTCAACATTAGGCCCTGGTTTATGTCCCAGCAGCATTGTTCCACAGTCACACCTTTTAATCCATAGCCATTTGGAGGATCACTCAGTCACTTCTGTGATTGGTCCTGATGGCTCTTTCCTTTGCAGTCCCCGTAATGTCAAGGAAGGAGTAGGTTCTGTATAGTGAACAGCCAGCAAAACCTCTACACCCTTATAGGCTTGCATTGTGCCCTCCACCCCAGTCTCTGTTACTGTTCTACCAGTTCTGGTATTTGTCTTTCTTATGCTCAAATGCCTTCTCAATCCAGTCTTCCCAAGGAACTATCTGTTCTACTATGACTACCTGCTTTGGGTTTGCTAACAGAATGACAATGTCAGGCCTTGGGGATAATGATGAGATGAAGTCAGAGAACTTTAACTGCTTGCCAAGGTCAACTTCCAGTTGCCAGTCAGATGCTGTGGTAAGGAAGCCTGCTGGTAATCTGGGCTGACTGTGGTTGGCTTCCAGCTTTAAAAATGGCTATGGCTATGGGCTTTCTGGATTGGTGGAGGTGTCTACTGTTTTTAATGGTTGAGGAGATGCTTTCTGCCACTGCCTTCGTCACCTGGCCACGGCCACCTTCTCCCAGGGCTTCAAGGCATTTGCTGAGGGTATGTTCCAGGGTCCCTCTGTCAGGGCATAGAGGACATGATGGTGTCTCACTGTTGACCCAAGCATAAAGGTTCACTGGACTAGTGAGGGCATTGTAGACAGCCAGGATCATGATGCATTGGGGATCTGCCCACCAGATGTTGGACCAGGAGATCTTCCACTTTACTGCAGCCTTCCTCCTTGTCTATGATCCCAGATGCCACCCTTCCTACCATTCTGCTGGTACACAATTCCTCAACAGCTACTCACATCTCTTCCTGGATGTGTTTGCCTCTATCCCTGTGCTGAGCTCTGTTGAAGTGGGTTGAATGGAAGTTGCCCAGGCTTGCCTGAGCAGATGTCATTGTCCCTACCGGATCCCTGTGTTCAAGTGTGACTCAGCCATCTCCACTGCATCCTTGGCCTTCCAGTTCCTGTCTGTCCAGACCTCAATGTCTGCTGATGAGATTTTGGAGTTGCTGGAATCTCTTTATAGCAGCAATTCTCTTGTATGGGAAGCCATGAACATTTCTTTCAGGCTGCTGAAGAGAAGCAACAGTTTCTCTTCTCATACAGAGCAATGCTGCTCAGGTTATGTGGGAGGCTTGACCATCTTCAAAAGTAGCTATTGATTTTTCTTTTAAAAGCCTCATCTGTTGACATGGGTAACTCTTATGCTAGCATGAACCAAAGGATTTGGGGAAGGATGCCATGCTGGTAGATCCAGGCCGTTAACTTGCTGCGTAGGCCTGACTTGTCCACACTGATGATCCAGACTTCTAACTTCTTGCAGTGAAAGATCTTCCCCAGGCTTGTGACTGGTTTCTCAGAGATGGATGGGATAGCAATACCATCCAAGGAGAAATGAAATGTCTCTGAATCTGCCTTTCAGTTAACACCAGAGACCTGGATTTCTCTGGCTAAAACCTCATTCTTGCCCATATGATGAACCTTTCTTGTGCTTGGAGGATTCATCTGCTGAAATATAATTACTGTAAATTCTGGTGTATAAGCCGACCCGGTGTTTAAGCTGACCCCCATTTTCAAGGTTAAAAAAGTGACTTTTTCATGTTACCTTTGTATAAGCCTACCCCTTTTGTAGAGGTTTTTGATTTAACCAGAAAAGATCACAAGATCTCATATGCTGGTACTCAGCTTTGTCGGGTCCGGAACCTGGAAATTTTGTGAACCAGTGCCTGCTAAGGAAACAGGCCTACACATTGTAGAGTGTTCTAAGTGAATTCTTAATAAATAAATTAGGGAGGGAAGTTTTGGATTAGGTTCCCAATGGTAAAGAATCCTCTGAAATGTAACCCCTGTGAAACCATTTAGTGTCCATCGTAATCTGGTTCAAACATAACACGGGGTGGTGGGATCAGTATGTGTACTCAGTATTGAGTTTGCAACCACCATGTACAGAAGATTAAAACAAATGCAATATGATGCTGACTTCAAGCTGAAGGTTGTTGATTTTGCTAAAGGAACGAATAATTTTGCAGCTGCTAAGAAGTTTAATGTAAACGAGAAACAAGTAAGAGAGTGAAGAAAGGCAGAGGATACGCTGAGGGAAATACCATAGATGAAATGTGCAAACTGTGGGGAAACATGCCAGCGGCCAGAACTGGAAGAAAAAGTTTTAGAGTGGGTAAATCACCAGCGATCGTCTGGATACATTGTTACCAGAGAAATGATTCGAGTTCAAGCATTGAAATAGGCCGAAAAACACCGTGAAGTCAGCGAAAATTTCAAAGCTACGCGAAGTTGGTGCCTTTCAACATTTGAAAGGTTTCAATGAAATTCCCCCCGTCATCCTTCTACATTCCAGCGAGTACAGGCCCAGAACCATCAAATGTTCCTCATGTGATAACCCTTTCATTCCCCAAATCATATAACCATATAACAATTACAGCACGGAAACAGGCCATCTCGGCCCTTCTAGTCCGTGCCGAACGCTTCCGTTCACCTAGTCCCACTGGCCCAAACTCAGCCCATAAACCTCCATTCCTTTTCTGTCCATATACCTATCCAATTTTACTTTAAATGACAATACCAAACCTGCCTCTACTACTTCTATTGGAAGCTCGTTCCACATTCATCCCCTGTGAACTCCTCTGAACCCTTTCCAATGCCAGCACATCTTTTCTTAGAGAAGGTTGCCCTAAACTGTTCACAGTACTCAAGGTGAGGCCCCACCGGTGCCTTAGAAAGCCTCAACAGCATGTCCGTCCTCTTGTATTCTAGATTGAAATGAATGCTAACATTACATTTATCTTCCTCACTACCAACCCAATCTGCAAGTTGACTTTTAGGGTGTTCTACACAAGGACTCCCAAGTTCCGTTGCATTTCAGATTTTTGGATTTTCTCACCATTTAGAAAAAGGTCTGCAGATTTATTTCTTCTACCAAAGTGCATGACTATGCATTTTCCAACATTGTATTGCATTTGCCACTTTCTTGCCCATTCTCCTAATTTGTCTAAGTCCTTCTGCAGCCTTCCTGTTTTCTACCTGCTCCTTCACCAATCTTCATATCATCTACAAATTTGGCAACAAAACCATCTGTTCCATCACCTAAGTCATTGATATACAGTATAAGAAGAAGTGGTCCCAATACCAACCCCTGTGGAACACCGCTAATCACTGGCAACCAACCAGAAAAGGATCGTTTAATTCCCACTTGCTTTCTCCTACTAATCAGCTAATGCTCCAACCATGCTAGTAACTTTCCTGAAATACCATGGGTTCTTAACGTAGTAAGCTGCCTCATGTGTGGCACCTTCTCAAAGGCCTTCTGAAAATCCAAATATACAACATCTCTTACATCCCCTTGATCTATCCTGCTTGTAATCTTCTCAAATGATTCCAACAAGTTTGTCAGGCAAGATTTTCTCTTAAGGAAACCATGCTGACTTTGTCCTATCTTGGCCTGTGTCATGAAGTATTCCACAATCTCATCCTTAACAATTGACTCCAACATCTTCCAAATCACTGAGGTCAGGCTAACTGGTCTCTAATTTTCTTTCTACTGCCTTCCTCTATTCTTAAAGAGTGGAGTGACATTTTCAATTTTGCAGTCCTCTGGAACCATGTCAGAGTTCTTCAATTCTTGAAAGATCATTACTAATGCCCCACCATCTCTCTCGCTACCTCCTTCAGAACCTTAGGGCGCAGTTCATCTGGTCTGGGTAACTTACGCACTTTTGGGGCTTTCAGCTTTTTGAGTACCTTCTCCCTTGTAATAGTAACTGCACCCACTTCTCTTCCCTCACACCTTGTAACACCTGGCACACTGCTAGTGTCTTCCACAGTAAAGACTAATGCAAAATACTCATTTAGTTTATCTGCCGTCTTCTTCTCCCTCATTATTATTTCTCCAGCCTCATTTTCTAGTGGTCCTATACCCACTCTCATCTCTTTCATTTTTTGTATGCTTGAAAATGCTCTTTCTATCCATCTTGATATTGTTCTCTAGCTTGCTTTGATAGTTCATCTTTTCCCTCTTAATGATTTTTTAATTTGCCTTCCATAGGTTTTAAAAGTTTCCCAATCCTTGATCTTTCTGCTTATTTTTGCTTTTTTTTATGGTCTTTTTTGCTTTTACATTATCTTTGACTTCCCTTGTCATCTACCGTTGTACTATTTTACCATTTGAATATTTCTTTGTGTTTTGTAGTACATCTATCCTGCACCATTCTACTGAAATACTGCTACGTCAGACTTTACTTTCTCCCTATTAAATTTCAAGGTGAACTCAATCAAATTGTGATCACTGTCACTTAAGGCTTCCTTAAGCTCCCTAGTCGCCTCTGGTTCATTATATAACACCCAATCCAATATAACTGATCCCCTAGAAAGCTCAATGATAAACTGTTCTAAAAAGCTACCTCATAGGCATTCAACAAATTCACTCTCTTGCGATCTATTACCAACCTGATTTTCTCAATCTACCTGCATGTTAAAATCTCCCATGACTATCATATCATGACCTATTTGACATGCCTTTTCTATTTCCTGTTGTAATCTGTAGTTGACATCCCAGCTACTGTTTGAAGGCCTATATATAACTGCCTTCAGAGTCCTTTTACCTTGCAGTTTTTTAACTCAACCCACAAGGATTCAACATCTTACGATCCTATGTCACATGTTTCTACTGATTTGATGCCATTCTATACCAGCAGAGCCATGCCAACCCCTCTGCCTATCTTTCTATCCCTTCGATACAATGTGTAACCTTGGACATTCAGCTGCCAACTACAAACATCCTTTGGCCACGATATTATATCCGACAATCTATAAAACTGCAACAAGATCATCCACCTTATTTCTTATACTTCATGCATTGAGATATAAAACTTTGACTACTATATTTGCTATCCTTTTTGATTCTGCATCCCTAATGCATGACTGCTGGCTGTAATTTTGTCCTATCATCTGCCATTGCTTCTTGACAGACTGACTGCATGCCATTTTTTGCTTTAATCCATCCGTGCTATCCTGAGTGCCTTCATTCCAGTTCCCATCCTCCTTCCAAATTAGTTTTAAATCCTCCCAACAGCTCTTACAAACCTGCCCATGAGAATATTGGTCCTCTTAGGTTCAGGAGCAACCCATCCTTTTTGTACAGGTCATAACCTCTTCCAGAAGTGATCCTAGTGATCCAAGAACCTGAACCCCTACCCTCTGCACCAGTTTCTCAGCCACGCATTTATCTGCTAAATCATCCTGTTTCTACCCTCACTGGTTTGTGGCATAGGTAACAATCCAGAAATTATTACCCTGTAAGTCCTGCTTCTCAGCTTTCTGCCTAGCTCTCTGAATTCTCTTTTCAGGACCTCTATGTTTTTCCTTCTTGTGTCAGTTGAAGGGCCAGTCCTGCCAAAGTGTTTCGGCCTGATTGTCAACTGTACTTTTTCCATTTGATGCTGTCTGGCCTGCTGAGTTCCTCCAGGATGTGTGCATATTGCTAAGATTTAATTGCTTTGAATGGGCCAAATGGCCTACTTCTGCTCCTACATCTTATGATTTTACTCTGGACAAGGGGGGGCCACCCTGCTTGGCAGGTGAGATGTCTGGCTGTGAAATATCTTCACATTCTGGGGCCTCTTGTGTGGTGGTTTTAGGAGTTGACTCTAGGACTGCAGGAAGTGGTTCTGACAGCTCTGGACACCTTTCTTCTCTAACAATTGACTCTGCTGTCTTCAGCTGATCAAGACGACATCAGATGTAATCTCCACTGTGTAGTAGAGTAGTCCAGTTTGGTCCTTAATCTTTCCAAGTACGCACTTTTGATCATCTTTGTAGCCCATCAGCAGGACTGCTCGTCCAGGAGTGTAACATCAAACTTCCTTGTTTGAGGAGCCCTCAGTTTGACTCAGCAGTCTATCCTGCATATTCCTCCTGAAGTTGGGTTTGAGATCCAAGCATGAGCACAAGTGTCAACCCAGGAACAGCATAGCTGGTGAGTTGTTGGATGTGGAGTGGGCTGCATTGCAATATGCAAGGAGGAAAATGGTGAGCTTCTGATTCAGTGTTAGTGTAGTGTGTTCTGCTGACATTGATTGTAGAGAGTTCTGTAGACTTTGGAATAACCTTTCTGCCAAGCCATTTATAGCTGGATGGTGCAATGCTGATGTAATGTGCCTTATTCTATTCATTTTCAGGAATGACTGAAGCTTTTCCGCTACAAACTGTGGTCCATTGTCACTGATTAAATATTCTGTTACAGCAGTCTTTGAAGTGTCTTTTTAACTCATTAACAGTGTATGAGCCTGTAGTAGAGGCTATTGGCAATCCTTCTGAGCACTTTGTAGCTGTATGGACTACTACCAAGAAATTTGTGCTCATGAGTGGTCTGGTAAAATCCACATGAATCCTCTGCAAGGGCAATTCAGGCCATTCCCAGAGATGGAGAGGTGCTGCTCTTGGCATCTTCTGCATGGCTTGGCATCCTGAACAGTGTGTAACAAGCTGCTCGATCTGCTGATCTATTCCAGGCCAGCAGACAAAGTTTCAAGCCAACACTTTCATATTGTGGAGTGACAGATGTGCCAGTATTTGTCAATCAGCAGTACCTGAGCTTACCTAGATGCAGCTGGATACCAGGTGTTACCTTTGGAAATACCAACCACAACCAGCATGATTCTGTCCAGAATCTTAATATGAAGCTTCTAAAATTAATGACAGTTTAGGATATAATTAGAAATTGAGAGTTTTCCTTGCAAATGTGTGGTTTATCAACTCAAATTAAAACTTAATAGTTCAGATTTCCATCTTTAACTTCTGAATGTTAAGCATAGCCAAAGTGAGCACTGAATGATAGACAATTTCATGCCCATATAAAAAAAATGCTTTGGATTTTTTTAATGGAGTGCAAAACCCCCTTGTTGCCACTTCTGTTGTTTACACTAATTAGACAATCCATAACACAAATTCTTTCTTAAAGGCATAAAATAAAAAGATATTAAAGTTTATTTATTATGCAGTAGGAAATCAGTTCCCCAATGATTTTAACTATTATAGCATCCTTCACATCAGATAGAATATCAGGCAGACTCTGCAATTACTTCTCTGTGCTTAAAAAATATCAAACACAGCGATATAAGTGAAAATGCACACCTATTCACAAATTCAGTGAAGTAATGTAATTCCATAAAGGATGTTCAGACTAATCAATTTGTTTAGAAAAGCTGAAGAAACTATGGGAAATTCTCATCTCTGTTACTCATCAGGTGTTACCTAGGATCATTTAAGATTAGCTTTACTACATTATGACCAGACATCTTTGTGGCAATTTCTTCCTGTCACTTAAGCTGTTCCTTCCTTCTCCATGGCTGCTCTTCCATCTGCTCCTCTTCCTCTGAGTGCTTGTTTGTCCTAATTGTTGTCGTGTGATTAATGCAGCTAAATCAGCCTCCATTTTGAGGACGTATTAGATACAGAAGATGTTGTGCTTGCAGCAGAACTTGGAGCACTTCCATTTGATCAACTGTTGCTTGGGTTTACATCATCCTGTGGATCCTCTGTTATATGTGTAGTCAGAATGTGCCATGGAATTTGAGAAACATTTCAACTTGTTTCAACAACCTGACCTTCAACATTTCAAGTTTAGTTCAGCCATTGTTTAATATCCCCTATGACTGTCCTACGAAGGCATTCAATATGTACAAAACTTTCAGGTGCTTATCTTGCTTGACCTCAGGAATTATAGACAACAGCGTGTTATGTTGCTTAGCAACAGCTTCACGGAGGCTAGTCAAGTTCTTAAGATATGATTACACTTGTAAGGCATTTTCTGTATTTCCCAAAGGATCTTTAATTGGTGGTATTAAACCTCTAGTTTTGTTCATATTTTTCTTATATTCCTTTTGAAGACTCGGTTCTACTCAATAAAGGTTTCAAAGTAAGTTTAATTTGTCTTTTAGTTCTGATATGAGGGTCACTGACAGCAGTTCCAAACTTTGCTTCACTTGCAATTAATTCTTTGTCTGCAGCAGCAGCAAATTTCTGATTCAATAAATATAGTTAACAGTCTAGCTGTGCATCTACAGCACTTAAACCAGACCAACTAACAGCGTTCAAATGTTGGGAACTGGAATATTTCAGCACTTCATAAAACAAAGTGATGAACCCTCAGGCAAAGAACAGATGATTGAGCAACTGTCCCCAGTGGACAGGCAGTGCTGACCATTCCAAAGTGTTTTCAAATCATAAACACAGCAATATATCAACAAGAGGTTGTTACTTGCTGCAAGCTGCTCTGGCTCCTTACTATTGCGATTCCAATCTCCCCAACAGGTCCGAGGCAATCCTCAGCCATAGGCTGGTGTTGTTTGGTATAAATTTTGTTTGTTGACAAAATGTAGTGGTTACTTGAAAACAAACCACACCTTTCAGAGACTAAGCACAGGGTTGACTCTGTATGACATGTTCCAAAATAACAGTGTTCCAGAGAGTATATTCAATCCCTTATTAAGTAAACAGTAATGAAGAACAACCTTGTAGCAGTAAAAACAATCTAATGAAATTAAAACTAGTGATATAACAAAGTAAAGCAGTCTAAGCAGTTACATTGGTGATTTTAACATAATAGAAAAATAACTGTTCTTAATTGTAATGAGCAATCAACAAGAGTATATCACTCTGTGACTTACCCCCGGCTCTACCTAGATTGAACTAACCTGAAACAAATCATGAATATGTAACTATACTCTTTGCTTCTGCCATGCCCCAACCCATCTGAGAAATGACCTATGATAAAAGCACAACACAAAATATAATGCAGAGAGGCAGAAAGTAAGTAGGTGGCTCCTACAAAAATATTAGCAAGGAAGTTTCAAGTGATGGTATTTTCAGGTGATTTTTGAAATTCAGACTAAAAGATTCAGTAAACTCTGATGAGAACTAACTCCTTTCTAAATAACTGTTACTGACAGGCATCATTTCAATAAAATCTTTGGCATTCAGCTGTGATATCATCAAGTTAGCTGCACATCATGTAGATTAACAAGGAACAAGCACAATTATGAATTAACTCTGCAAATATTATTTAGCTGTAGAGAAAAGGATATAAATTGCTATTCAAATAATAAGCAAATGCTTTGAGAGGCTGGTCAAGGACTACAACTGCAGCCTGCTACCACCCAAACTGAATCCCCTAGAATTCGCCTATCGACACAACTGATCGACAGATGACACCATACCCACAGCTCTACACACTGTCCTTACACATCTGGAGAAGAGGGGTGCATATGTGAGAATGCTGTGCTTGGACTACATTTCAGCATTCAACACCATAATTCCCTCCAGGCTCGACAAGAAGGTCAAAGACCTGGGCCTACAGCCTGCCTTATATAGCTGGATCCTGAACTTCCTGTCAGGTCACCGGCAGGTGGTAAGAATGGGCTCTCTCACCTTTGCCCCTCTGACTCTCAACACAGGTGCCCCTCAAGGCTGTGTACTAAGCCCCCTCTTTTACTCTCTGTATACTCATGACTGTGCCGCCACCCACAGCTACAATCTGCTAATTAAATTTGCTGGCAACACTACACTGGCCTAATCTCAAATAATAATGAGGCAACCTGCAGAGAAGAAGTCATCACCCTAACACAGTGGTGTCAAGAAAACAACCTCTCCCTCAATGTTGCAAAAACAAAGGGAGCTGGTTGTGGACTACAGGAGGAATGGAGACAGGCTATCCCCTATTATCATCAATTGACCTGGGGTTGAGAGGGTGAACAGCTTTAAGTTCCTTGTCATAAATATCACTGAGGATTTCACGTGGTCTGTACATACTGGCTGTGTGGTGAAAAAGGCACTACAGTGCCTCTTTTACCTCAGATAGTTCAAAAAGTTAGAAATGGGCCCCCAATCTTTCTACAGGGGTGCAATTAAGAGCATCCTGACTGGCTGCGTCACTGCCTGGTATGGGAACAGTATTTCCCTGAATCACAGGACTCTGCAGAGTGGTGCGGACAGACCAGCACATCTGTAGATGAGAACTTCCCACTATTCAGGACATTTACAAAGACAGGTGTGTAAAAAGGACCTGAAGGATCATTGGGGACCCGAGTCACCCCAACCCCAAACTGTTCTAGTTGCTACTATCCGGGTACAGTACTGCAGCATAAAAGCCAGGACCAACGGTCTCCAGAATAGTTTCTTCCACCAGGCAATCAGGCTGCTTAACTTACAACTGTATTTCTATGTTATATTGACTATTGTGTTGTACATAATACTTATTATAAATTACTATAAATTTTGCATTTAGACAGAGATGTAACATGATGTTACAATTCACATGCAAAATGCCAAAGTAATTTCTAGTCTGTAACAATACCTTGGCATGCTGTTTAAAAATCCTTTTAGGTCTTTTGTGACTTTTGTGTAATCTTTTCAGGATATTTTGCAGTGGGACTGTTTAACAAATATCTGTTGAGTTCAAGTTATCTTCCTTTATTCTATTGGAGATAGAAGCAAATACAACATACACTAAGTCCTGATTTAATAACAGCAACTTTGTGGTATCCAGGAAGATGCATAGTTGCTCAGAAATCCTGAAGTCATGCAGTTATGTCACAGATCTAAATCTCAAGTTTCAATATATAACTGTACAAGGTCCAAAAAAAAGTCCCAGCAGGTCCCGATATGCTGGACAATCAGAGCTTAGATAGTGAATAAGTAATAAAGGCACAAGAGACTGCAGATTCCCTCTACAGATGCTTCTTGTCCTGCTAAGTTCCTCCAGTATTTTTTTCTTCTGTATTTAAAGAATGTGCAGTACATGTTTCCTTCATTGGATAATGACACTACATGTATATTTTTAATAATAAAACACTGACATTTTCAAAAGCCTGAAAAGGTTCATGGAAGATTTCTTTCCTCCAGCTTCACCAGATTCTTAGAAGTTAATGCTTAATTGTCTCCCAATCCTTGCCAGTACAACTATGTATAAACTAATTAGTTCTATGAGGTACGCTTTCAGTGTCCTGCAGAACTGACATAGAGTTATAGAAACAGGCCCTTTGGTCCATCTAGACTGGGCTGAACTGTTCATATACCTTGTCCCATCGAGCTGCACTTGGACCATACCCCTTCCTATTCATGTAGTGCCATCTAGCCTTGAATATAAAAAGTAACCATAGATTTAATAAAAATACTTTAGTTCACTACTATTGACATTGATGTAGTCACAAATTCATGAACTAGGTTACTTTAAACTGTTAATTTTTCTTGTATACAGTACATTAGTTATATGAGATTTTGGTCTCTGTGTACTTGTGTTCGTAGTTGTGATTTGAGTTTAAACATTAGCTCCTATATCAGCGAGTTGTTTCATTTTGTAATTTCTTTGACCTTTTGGAGTGTACTTTCATTTTTTTAAGCAAATATACAGTTTTGGTCAAAGGTTAGGACAAGGAAGCTATGGTGTGGTGATTGAGGCGACGCATAATAGGAGTGGCAAAAAATGGGCAATCAAGAAGGTGAACCGGGAAAAGGTAAATTTTCCTTGATAATTTTTTGCTTCATTTAAATTATATCTGATTTAAATATATAAAGGATGATAGTCTTAAAGAGAAAGTGCATTGTTGAATTTAAAAAATAAATGGAAATTATTAAGATGACAATTAGTTTTGAAAGAGGAAAAATGGAGTTGTGCTATGGTTTTTAAAAATCATATCAAATAAATATTGAGAAAGGGATAAAATCAAAAGGAAATTGAAAGCTTTAAATTAATAGAAAGGCCTTTATTCATTTACATGCCTTTGCAGTATTCTTTCTATTTCCAATCCAGGCTGGAAGTTCAGCAGTGAAGCTACTGGAACGAGAAGTCAGCATTTTAAAGCAAGTGAACCATGAACATATAATTCATTTGGAAGAGGTGTTTGAAACACCCAAAGTAAGATGTAATGAGATTTTGGGAACTTTAACAAAATGAAAACATTAAAAGTTTTAAATACATTCTTCCTTTGATCCGTGGTCTGCGTTGTCTTCTTTCACTCAGTTCTTACTGATTTTCACACTCCTTGGATGGGATAGACTGATATTTCCTTTCTTGGGGTTCTGTTTTGTTCACATTGTGGTTTTCTCCCTCTTCTCCATCTTTCCATTTCCCTTCTCTGAAATCATATTTCACAGTTGTTTTCCTTTTTTCTTTTTTTCAGTTAGTTCCTCTCAAACCACTATCTTTCCTTCTCTGTATAGGTTTTTGATATGTATATTAAAATGATTACTGGCATCATTGATAAGGAAATAAACAATTATCACCCAAGAATTTTCTTTTGTTTTCAGTCCCTTCTCAAATAAAAGTAGTTTAGAAAGCACTTGTAATTTTTCATAACAAAACAATGTTGCATTGACATCCACCCAGGCTAATATTTTTAACTCCACCAGCTTGGTGGTAATCTGGAACAGCAAAATGTTCAGAATTTCACAGAAACTTTCTATTTTTTGTTTTAATTGATTTCAGTGATTTTATTTCTGATGGATGATTCTTTCTGCCACTTTACTGAACAAAAGCTGGTGTGAAGTATAGCCTTTGTTGCCTAAAGTGGTAAATTGTGTTAGACAATGCAGTCTTTCCAATAGATTGAAGCTGAACCAGACTAACATGGACGAGGCTGTATGTGTACCTTAACACCTTAATGGATTAGACAGTGTTAATGAAACATTTATGAATTTATATATTATATAGATCTGTGGCTCAGCAGAATGATTCGAGCATAAACATATAATTTGTTTGTCAGGATATAACAACATGTATTTTAGATCACTTGTTTAACCAATGGATTGCTTTCATTAGGTACATAAAGCTTGTTTCCTATACTTGGGGCAAAACAGAAAGCAAGAGTTTTTATGCATCCAGTGATAGAGGAAAAGCTTAAAAAAAAATGCTATACACATAACATTACTGTCTTTCCAACTGAAATGGCATTTTCAAAAATGGTGACAGGATTGATAGTGACTATAAATCTGCAATTAGAAATATCTTTTTATATATTAATAATGAAATAGCCAATTCTATTTCGAGATTGTCCCTAGTAGTAGACTACCCAATAAGTGACACAGGGATAAACAGAAGAGCAGGTCTGTCACTGTTATATTCATATGCATACACTGGCAGCATACTTGAATGTTTTAAAAGTGTTCAGTAAAAGTTTACATCAGGTGGTTGGGAATTGGGTGGGGTTTAGAGGGTTTCAGCATTGCATCACCTTGAATAAAAGTAATCACACTATTTGAAAGTGATCATGGTTTGATATGTCAATTCATTATGTACAGGAATGCAAGAAGTTACAGAGCAGGGGTTCCCAACCTGGGGTCCACCTGTTGGTTAATAGTAGGGGTCCACAGAATAACAAAGGTGGGAATTCCCTCCTGTAAGGAGTGGTGGATTTGGCCCAATGCATCCCTTCTCCTCAGTGGAAGATAACATCATTATGAAAGATCCTCACCTTCTGGTTCATCCCACCTTATCGTAGCTACAGCTTGGCAGGAGATCCAGAAGCCTGAAGTCCTGCATAATCAGGTTCAAGAACATCATCCATTTCTCTTAAACATCTATTGAATTGTATGGTTCTTGAACTAACAGGCGCAACTCTAAATACTAGAGTTTAGCAGCACTTTGATTTTTTTTGTTTTGTTCTAATCGTGTTATTACTTGCACAATTTGTGGTTAATTTATGTTTCTCTGGTGAATGTGCTTGTATGATGCTGTGTGTCCATGGAGGTGCTGCAAATAAGTTTTTCACTACACCTATGCGTACATGTAATTATTCATATGACAATAAAATTGACTTTGAATTGCCGCAAGGTTCATGATAACCACAATAAAAACAAAATATTAAGAAGGTCTGGCACCATCTTCGAATAGAAAGGCTATTGTAACTTGCTGAATATTTTTAATGTTTTTTGCATCTGAAGTATTTTGCTGTTGGATTCCATGGCCTCCTTAATAGGTAACGCTATTATTTGTTTGCAGCGAATGTACCTGGTGACGGAAGTCTGTGAGGGTGGAGAACTAAGTGCAATACTTCATAGAAAAAAGCGCTTAAATGAAAATGAGACAAGACATGTGATCCGTAGCCTAGCAAGTGCAATTGCTTACTTACATAAAAATGGTAAGATTTTATCAGAGAAAGTAAATAAATAACCTTGTAGTCCAGACAAAAACACCCTTATAAATTTCTGAAGTAATAGAGTCTCAATAGGTAAAGCACACCTTGCACAACGTTTCATGGTCATAGAACAAATCCTGCACAATCAGGAAAGCTCACCAATACCTCTGTTTTCTGATGAGGTTGTAGAGAGCTGGATTATACAGATCTATATTCACATCCTTCTACAGATGTGCAGTAGAGAACATCTGAACATGCTGCATCTCTGCATGGTAGAGAAACTGCACTGCGGTGGACAGGAAGGCTCTACAACAGGTAGTCAAAACTGCATCACCAGCGTCAGCTCATCCACCATCAAGGATATAGAGTATTGTGCACATGTTTTGCGTACATATACATAGCTAGGGTGCTCTGGACTTTTGGACAGCATTATGTTTGTCAACGTGGAATGGAGAGTGAGTTTATAAATCTGGTGGAAATGGCGAGAGTGGAACGCTGCAGGAGAGTTGTGGGACGTGGACAGAGAAGGAATGCCATAGGGACTGGCGTGGATGTAGACACACCCAGGCCTGAGACACCAGGCAAGGTTATTTGATTCCAAATAATTGATTTATTTATTAGTACAATTGATTATAGCATTCGTTTCAAGAGGACTAGAATATCAAAGCAAGGATGTAATTTACATACATCGTAAATGGTAGGGCATTGAAGAATTCAGTAGAATAGAGTGATCTAGGAATAATGGTGCATAGTTCCCTGAAGGCGGAATCTCATGTGGATAGGGTGGTGAAGAAAGCTTTTGGTATGCTGGCCTTTATAAATCAGAGCATTGAGTTTAGGAGTTGGGATGTAATGTTAAAATTGTACAAGGCATTGGTAAGGCCGAATTTGGAGTATTGTGTATAGTTCTTGTCACCGAATTATAGGAAAGATATCAACAAAATAGAGTACAGAGAAGATTTACTAGAATGTTACCTGAGTTTCAGCACCTAAGTTACAGGGAAAGGCTGAACAAGTTAGGTCTTTATTCTTTGGAGCGTAGAAGGTTGAGGGGGGACTTGATAGAGGTATTTAAAATTATGAGGGGGATAGATCGAGTTGTCGTGGATAGGCTTTTTCCATTGAGATTAGGGGAGATTCAAACAAGAGGACAGGATTTAGGAGTTAGGGCGCAAAAGTTTAAGGGTAACACGAGGAGGAATTTCTTTACTCAGAGAGTGGTAGCTGTGTGGAACGAGCTTCAAGTAGAAGTGGTAGAGGCAGGTTCGGTATTGTCACTTAAAGTAAAATTGGATAGGTATATGGACATGAAAGGAATGGAGGATTATGGACTGAGTGTGGGCCAGTGGGACTAGGTGACTGTAAGCATCGGCATGGACTAGAAGGGCCGAGATGGCCTGTTTCTGTGCTGTAATTGTTATATGGTTATATGTTGAAACTTTATAAAGCTCTGGTGTATCGTAAGCAGGTTTGGGCTCCTTATCCTAAAAAGGATGTGCTGAAATAGGAGAGGGTTTAAAGGAGGTTCATCAAAATTATTCCAGGATTGAATGGCTTATCATATGAAGAGTGTTTGATGGCTGTGGGCCTGTATTCACTAGTATTCAGAAGAATGAGGGGTGACCTCATTGAAACCTATTGGATGGTGAAAGGCCTTGAAAGAGTGGATGTGGATAGGTTGTTTCCTATGGTGGGAGAGTCTTAAGAACAGAGGACACAGCCTCGTAATAAAGGGGTGTCCTTTTAGAATGGAGATGAGCAAGAATGTCTTTAGCCAGAGAGTGGCGAATCTGTATAATTCTTTGCCATGTGCAGCTGTGGAGGTCAAGCCTTTATGTATATTTAAGGCAGAGTTTGTTAGATTCTGGATTGGTCAGTGGAATGAAGGAATACAGGGAGAAGGCAGGAGATAGGGACTGAGAGGAAAATTGCATCAGCAAATGGCAGAGCAGATGTGATGGTCCAAATGGCCTAATTTTTCTCCTGTATCTTATGGTCATGGTCTTATTACAGAATTTCTCTCTGGTGCTTCTTTCTCCCTTCCTGTTTTCACAACCACGATTCCCTTCTCCCAGCCCCATTCCCAGTCAGTCCACAATAGAGACTTGTATCAGATATATCATTCTCATATATCATGAGTATTTTTCTTTGCAGCAGTACAGTGCAATACATAAAAATTACTACAGTACTGTGCAAAGACTTGGTACATGTGCTTAAGACTTTTGCACAGTGCTCTATATACTGACAGATGCCAGAAAAAGGTCAGCAACATCATGAAAGATCCCACCCATCATGCACAAAGACTGTTTTATCCCACTCCTATCAGGAAGGAGGTTATGTGACGTCCATGTGAAGACCACCAAATACAAAAACTTTACTTTCCCTGAACAGCAAGGCTGATCAGCAACACCACCCACTAAACCACTCCTCCACACCTCCCACCACCACTACCTTATCATTTCCCATTAGAGTCACCTTATGTATAGACACTCCTGTGCTTGGTGCCACTTTAATAACATAGAATCTCAATCTCTCTATCTCTTTATCACTCTATCTCTCGCTCTCTCTCACTCACACACACACACACACACACACACACACACATACATATATATATATATATATAGTTACATAAACACACTATGTATTTATATTTATTGTGTATATTTTTTTGGGCTGCATCGTATCCAGAGTAACAATTATTTAGTCCTCCTTTACACTTGTGTACTGAAAATGACATTGAACAATCTTGAATTTATGCAGACAAATCAATTCAAGTAATTACTTAACAAGAACAATTTATTTTAAGAGAAATGTTTGGGATTAAAACATTTTACACACTCATTAAAGATATTAATGTATCACAAATGCAAATTTAATCAATTTAATTTAACAAATTTAATCATTTTTTTCTTGGTTGCCAATCCTTCTCCTTTTTATTCCTATCCCATTTTGCTCCACTTCATTGTAATTTGCAGAGTGCTATGAATGAGAAGCTCGTTGATGCCTACTCATATATCACTCAAGACTTTAAGGGAGAAAAGACTGTCTTATTACTACAACCTAATCTGTTTGGTTAATCAGATGCCACTTTAGAATACTGCTGAAATGGAAAACTTGTTTCAGAAATGGGAGTCTTTCCATGAGCAATGTTTCTGGTACTTATTAATATACCTATCTAGATTGGAATATGCTGACGGAAGTTGTGATTTGTTAATTTTACCATCTCTCTTGAATTGTATATTTTCAATATATGTTGAATATTGTGTGGTCTTTCTACAGATATTGTCCATCGGGATTTAAAGCTAGAAAATATCTTGGTGAAAAACATTGAAAACAGCAGTGAACCTGACATGAAGTTAAACATCAAGGTAAATTGAATTAATTGTGTAATAATGTTATTGTAAATTACTTAATTGGACAAATCATACCTCTGGCTCATACTACCCCTTCTGATACATTATAAGCTTAAAAATTATCTTTAAATCATCAAGGATTAGCCTCAGGATGTTGTGTGTCATGTCATTTCCATCACAAAAGATACCTATTTGATGTCTCAATTGTTCTTGTACAACTACTGCTGGAACTTCTTGTTTATTTGACATTCAATCTGCTGATTCCTGTGCTTTTTCTGGCCAGTTTTCCTTTCTCTATTTACTGTGTGTCTTATTCTTCATTGGCCCGTTCTCCTGCTCAGATCAGTAAAAGCTAGTACAGAAGTATAAAAAAAATTAAACTTTGGCTTATTTTTCAAACAAATTAGAATTTAAATGTGAGGAATAAATCCAAGAGCATTTATCAGATAACATCTACAGTGTTGTTATTGTTTAAGTATTAAGCTTCAGGGAAATTGTTTGTCAGATTCTGTTGGTAAATAGCGGAAGCTCTGATTTGACATTTGCTTGTTTAAAAACTAACAAATCAGGGACTTTGCACAAACTCAGTCAACTGGAGAAGTTTCAGATCTACCAAGTGTAGTTAATATCATCTACAGTATTTTAACATTCTCATCCACCGGGTTTCCCTGGATCCCATTTCATGGATTCTGAAGCAGAAGCAATACTTTTTTCATTTGAATGGGATTATGAAACTACATGGAAAAAATACAAGGAAAGGTTATTTCTTTTAATTTAATTTAATTATTTTTAAAAATTATATTAGTGTATTGAATTAAATAATTTTCATTAAGCAAAACTGTATAGTACTGTGGCGACCCACTTTCTGTGCAGGCAAACCGGCTCACAAATAGCCAGCGCGCGAGAGGAGATTTTGATAATGCACCTTTGACGTCATTTCCGCCCGGAGAGGGCGGGGGCTAGGGATTAAATGCCACCGCTGCGAAGTTTGAATAAATGAGTCTCGAAACGACTTGTCGTTATTTCGGTGCTGTGTGCAGCACATCGCTACAGTACCTTGAAAAAGTATTCAGCCTCTCAACTATCTTCATATTTTACTGACTCATTTTCTAAATTTAAAATTCATTGACATAAGATTTTTGTGCTAATCTACAAAACAGTGTGCGTCATTCAAACCTGCTGGAATTCTTTGCAGATGATACTAAGATAGGTGGTGTTGTGGATAATGAAGTAGGTTTTCAAAGCTTGCAGCGAGATTTAGACCAGTTAGAAGGGTCGGCTGAAAGATGGCAGATGGAATTTAATGCTGACAAGTGTGAGGAGCTACATTTTGGTAGGAATAATCAAAATGGGACATACATGGTAAATGGTAGGGCATTGAAGAATGCAGTAGAACAGAGAGATATAGGAATAATGGTGCATAGTTCCCTGAAGGTGCAATCTCATGTGGATAGGGTGGTGAAAAAAGCTTTTGGTATGCTGGCCTTTATAAATCAGAGCATTGAGTATAGGAGTTGGGATGTAATGTTAAAATTGTACAAGGCATTGGTAAGGTCGAATTTGGAGTATTGTGTACAGTTCTGGTCACCAAATTATAGGAAAGATGTCAACAAAATAGAGAGAGTACAGAAGAGATTTACTAGAATGTTACCTGGGTTTCAGCACCTAAGTTACAGGGAAAGGCTGAACAAGTTAGGTCTTTATTCTTTGGAGCATAGAAGGTTGAGGGGGGACTTGATAGAGGTATTTAAAATTATAAGGGGGATAGATAGAGTTGACGTAGATAGGCTTTTTCCTTTGAGAGTAGGGGAGATTCAAACAAGAGGATATGAGTTGAAAGTTAGGGGGCAGAAGTTTAGGGGTAACACAAGGGGGAATTTCTTTACTCAGAGAGTGGTAGCTGTGTGGAACGAGTTTCCAGTAGAAGTGGTAGAGGCAGGTTTGATATTGTCATTTAAAGTAAAATTGGATAGGTATATGGACAGAAAGGAATGGAGGGTTATGGGCTGAGTGCAGGTCAGTGGGACTAGGTGAGAGTAAGCATTCAGCACGGACTAGAAGGGCCAAGATGGCCTGTTTCCGTGCTGTAATTGTTATATGGTTATATGGTTAAATAACAAGCAGGATAGACAAAGAAGAATTGGTTGATGTTGTGTACTTGGATTTTCAGAAGGCCTTTGACAAGGCGCCACACATGAGAGGGGTTTAACGTGCTAAAGCCCATGATATTACAGATATTACGATCCAGCAACAATGAATATATAATTGAGACAGGTTTTTTATAACAAATAAAACATTTATTAAACACTGCTTAAAAAAACCCCAAAAGTAAACAAACGACTAATTTAACCGGAAGTCAACTGCTATGCGGCAGCTTGAACAGTTCTTAAAGCGAGAAATGTGAACTCAGTTCTTAATGCGATAATGCGAAAACAGTTCTTAGAAGTAGTACTGTGAAAGTCCAAATGTTTCACACAGTCGCTTAGGAGAGACTTTCCTTGAGGTACTAAATTCTCTTTCCTGGCGTTACTACTGATCCCAGCTGAAGTATACCTTGCTCAAAGGATTTACGATGAAGGAAATAAAACAGCTTAAAGGCACTGACCTTTCCTTGGCGAAACTCTGCGTCCAACTCTTTCTGCTTTCAGAAATGCAGGAGTTATCATGGACGCAGGTTTCTAACTCCTTGTGCAAAAATTAAATAAGGTCAAACCTGCTTTACAGCCGACAACACCAACTTTCCTTGATTCTTCCAGCTTCCTGAACTTCGATAAATTTTCACTCTCTGACTGGACTGAACTGTCAGTATTGTAGCAAAACTGCCGGCAATAACCTTCGAGACTTAAGGCAGAAAGTAAAACTCCACTTTAAAATAAAACTGCATAATAACATTGAATATGCAGCAGAACGAAGTCACTGGAGAATTCATCCACGAACTGCCCCGTGTCACAGGGAGGGGTTCTCCTTTTATACCCTGTTGAAAAAAACTATCACATGACCTCTCACTGGCAGGAAAATTACGTCACTCCACCATCACAAGCCCATTACATCATGCCCAGCAGAGCTTCAATTACACCATGGTCATGTGACAGACCATGGGTACGTAACACAGGAAAGATTCTAGCATGAACAAAGCAGTGGTTGATGGACAAGAAGCAAAGAGTGGGAATAAAGGGAGTCTTTTCTGGTTGGCTGCCAGTGACTAGTGGGTCTGTGTTGGGACTGATTCTTTATACATTATATGTCAATGATGTGGATGATAGAATTGGTGGCTTTGTTGCAAAGTTTGCAGATAATGTGAAGATAAATTGAGGAGCAAGTAGTTTTGATGAAGAGGCTAGAGAAGGACTTGGTCAGATTAGGGGAATGGGCAAAGAATTGGCAGATGGAATACAGTGTCAGGAAGATGTTTCCTACAGTGGAGATATCTAGGACCAAAGGCCAGCTGCAGAATACAAGGCTTTCCCTTTAAAGATGAGGAGAAATTTCTTTGAGCAGAGTGTGAAGAAACTGGAATTTATTGTCACAGATGGCTATAAAGACCAAGTCATTGGGTCTATTTAAAGTGGAGATTGATAGGTTTTTGATTAATAAGGACGTCCAAGGTTATGGGGAGTTGTCAGGAGAATGGGGTTGAGAAAGATATTAAATCAGACATGATGGAATGGTGGAGCAGAATTGATGAGCCGAGTAGCCTAGTTTTGCTCTTCTATCTTGTATTATCTCATGGTCTTACAGAATCATAACCCAGAAGTGTAGTTTTTAATGTAGTAAATGAGCCTCAAACATTACCTTTACTCAGTCATGAATTAATAGCCAAATTACAATTAAGATTTGTTGTTAAAACCAAAAATAACTCTACACTATACCTGGTTAGAGTAAATAAGCAGGCCACAAATGTGATAAATCGAATAAATGGTGTCTCAATTTTGGAGTCTGGAGGCTGGACTGCTGGTTGATCTAAGGCTACAGGAACCTCTGTTGAACCTCTGTGTACATGACTGCTGTATAATCCATTTGATTAACAGAAATCCGTAAGGTATATTTTATTTATTTAAAAATATGGCATGGTACCAGGCCTTTCCGGCCCAACAGGCCCAGTCCACCCAATTACATACGAGTGATCAATTAAATCTACCAACCTACACATCTTTGTAATGTGCGATGATACTAGAGCACCTGGAGGAAATCCATATGGTCAAAGGGAGAACGCACAGATTCCTTACAGACTGATGTGAAATTGAACGCAGGTCGCTGGCATTGTATTAGTGTTACACTAACTGCTATCCCACCATGTCACACTGTGGTCACGTCCTTATTTCTTGTATGGGTGCGGACCTCAGAACCTACCTTAATCTAAATATTAAACACAAATGAGAAACATTACCAAGGGGTTTTAGATTAATCTGAGAGAAAAGGCACATTGAAGAAAATGTTTAACAATTAACTTTGCAACCTGCTTTAGCTTCTTTTAAAGTGTATCAGTTATGACCCAGAGACCCTGAGCAAAGTTTTACACTATATCCCTTCCCTCAGCCTAGTTATTTTCCCCTACTATAACCGTATAACAATTACAGCACAGAATCAGGCATCTCAGCCCTTCTAGTCTGTGCTGAACGTTTACTCTCACCTAGTCCCACCTACCTGCACTCAGTCTATAACCCTCCTTTCCTTTCCTGTCCATATACCTATCCAATTTTTTTTTAAATGACAAAATTGAACCTGCCTCTACCACTTCTACTGGAAGCTTGTTCCACACAGCTAACACTGTCTGAGTAAAGAAGTTCCCCCTTGTGTTACCCCTAAACTTTTGCCCCCTAACTCTCAACTCATGTCCTCTTGTTTGAATCTCCCCTACTCTCAATGGAAAAAGCCTATTCACATCAACTCTATCTATACCCCTCATAATTCTAAATACCTCTATCAAGTCCCCCCCTCAATCTTCTACGTTCCAAAGAATAAAGACCTAACTTGTTCAGCCTTTCCCTGTAACTTAGGTGCTGAAACTCAGGTAACATTCTAGTAAATCTTCTCTGTACTCTTTCTATTTTGTTGATATCTTTCCTATAATTCGGTGACAAGAACTGTACACAATACTCCAAATTCGGCCTTACCAATGCCTTGTACAATTTTAACATTACATCCCAACTCCTATACTCAATGCTCTGATTTATTAAGGCCAGCATACAAAAGCTTTCTTCACCACCCTATCCACATGAGATTCCACCTTCAGGGAACTATTATTCCTATATCACTCTGTTCTACTGCATTCCTCAATGCCCTACCATTTACCATGTATGTCCTATTTTGATTAGACCTACCAAAATGTAGCACCTCACACTTAACAGCATTAAACTCCACCTGCCATCTTTCTAACTGGCCTAAATCTCTCCGGAAGCTTTGAAAACCTAGTTCATTATCCACAACGCCACCTGTCTTAGTATCATCTGCATATTTACTAATCCAATTTACCACCCCATCTTCCAGATCATTAATGTATATGACAAACAACATTGGACCCAGTACAGATCCCTGAGGCCCACCACTAGTCTCCGGCCTCCAACCTGACGAACAGTTATCCACCACTACTCTCTGGCATCTCCCATCCAGCCAGTGTCGAATCCATTTTACTACTTCAATATTAATACCTAACAATTGAACCTTCCTAACTAACCTTCTGTGTGAAACCTTGTCAAAAGCCTTTCTGAAGTCCATGTAGACAACATCCACTGCTTTACCCTTGTTAATTTTCCTAGTAACCTCTTCAAAAAATTCAGTAAGATTTGTCAAACACGATCTTCCACGCACAAATCCATATTGTTTGTTCCTAATCAGACCCTGTCTATCCAGATAATAATATATACCACCTCTAAGAATACTTTCCATTAATTTACCCACCACTGACGTCAAACCTACATAATTGCTAGGTTTGCTCTTAGAACCCTTCTTAAACAATGGAACCACATGAGCAATACACCAATCCTCTGGCACCATCCCCGTTTCTAATGACATTTGAAATATTTCTGTCAGAGCCCCTGCTATTTCTACACTAGAACGATTTCCTTCTTCATCCCAGTGGTATTATCCTTGCATTAAAGACTAAATCAGAAATCCTGTTCTTTCTGGGTATTTCACCATTCAGGATTTGAGGTGGGAGGAAAATAAAAGTTTGGGAGTTACATTGTTATTGTTGAACAGTAGCATGCAAGATCTGTTTCATTATCTGGTCATCCTAACCCTGAAATTATTAGTTTGCTGCTTCAAGATTATTCTGTGTTTTTCTGCAGTCTATGTTCACATCATAAGACTATATTCAATTTCTTTGAAAATTGTCTTAAATTACACAACCTGGCCTCCAATATATTATGCAGACAAAGCCTTGCAAAGTTGTTTGAGCATTTTGTGTAGTTATAGTACAGGAAAGAACTGCCAGTAATAAGTAAAGAAATCATGTAGAATACAAATATCTGAGAAACTTTGACATGAACTTTGCCTGTTTGCTTTTGTTCTCATCACATGAAACTTCAGGATTTCTCTGCATTTATAGTTAGTGGCCTTAATGAATCACCCATTTCAAAAAACAAGCTCTCCAGTTCCCTTAAAACTTTTTTTATATATTCACTCAAACTCTATTAGATACCTTTAAGAAAAGTCTATGTGAATAATCATTAGAGTGCATAAAAATGTTGGCAAGAGTTCAAGGAGCATTTAAAAACTAATCACCTATCTAAATGTGTTTTTTTTAAACATTGTTAAATTTTTTTTAAAGCTTCTGAAGCTGTTCCATTTCTTGCACCTGTTTGAGGTTGGGCATAAAATATGTAATAACATAATGTTGGGCAATAGGCCTAAGTTTCTGCTTCCTTCCTAAATTTAATGCTAAATACAGGCAGTCCCTGGGTTACAAACGAATTCCATTCCTGAGTCTGTCTTTAAGTTGGATTTGTACATAAGTCGGAACAAGTACATCCGGTATTATTTAGCATCACTTAGTCAAACGTTTGTCTTAGTATATAGTATATATTTTACCTTTCTATGCATATAAAACTCTTAAGAAACGTATGTATTCCAATACTTAAACCACTGTGTTGCTTAGTAATAACTCTAGCTTTTATCGGGGCAGGGCCTTTCACATGCTCCATTATTCTCACTTTATCCTTTATCCTATAAAATTGTTCCGATCATTGACTGACTGTAGCCTAACGCTTTTCCAATGACCGATGGCATTTCACTTCTTTCCAAATGCTTTATTATTTCCACTTTATTTTCAATCATGCTTGCTTCCCGTCAAAGGAACAGAAACACTGCGGGTGGCGGGTCTTGAGCTCCACTGGCTCCCGAGCTCCACTGGGTCCTAGGGACCACCACACTTAATTCCCCGGGTCCTAAAGTCCACCGCACTGAGACAGGTTAAGTGGGACAAGTAGGGGCTGTGCTGGGTTTGGGTGTTTCATCCTCCACAATATTCTGCATGGGAATTTAAACTGGAGGTGGCAGTGTTTTCTTTTTACGAGGTCAGATTGAAAGATTGACATCAACCTGGTGCGCTCAGGAGTGCTCTGTCACTGGATTGAACTCGGGAACCTCTGTTCTCGAGCTTGGCACTGGTCCCATCGTGCTACCAGCCGACCGGAAAAGGGGGGTGGGGGGTCAGGGTCAGTGTGAATCTTACTAAGAAAACTTTAAGCCAAATACAAAGTTATGCACTCAACACAGTGTCAATGGCAACGACTTAAAACATCGGACAGCATTGCGATCTGACTTAAAATGGTGGACGATGTTCTTCTTCCTCGGTTCGTAAGTGCGAGTTATTCGTAAATCAGACGTTCGTACCTCGGGGACTACCTGTACAGCATTGGAATGCAGCCCCTTGATTTGTGACAAATTATAGACAATAACTTTGTATTTCTGTGTAAGTTGCTACCAGTTCTGGGGGCTTATAATGGCAAAAAGAGGTAGCAGTATACACATCATAAATTGTTGAGATATTTGCATTCTATATGACATTTTGACTGCAACTTAATTGTCAGTGACTATACAGTGCTAAATGCTTAGATTAATTATACCTTTAAGCACTAGGTAATCATAGAAATGGTCTTTGTTTAGTCAGGATGCATGGCAAAGCATAAACTTCCAGGTAAGTGCCCACTGTTGAATGCACCATTTAAAAATTGAATTGTGGATCTGACGTGTTAATGTGATGGAGAAATAATGTGGAAAATAAATTGTCAGCAAAATCAATGGATATGACATTTATGCCTTTTTTGACTCTATTCTAAAATGGTGATTTTTTTTGAACCAGGTGACTGATTTTGGACTTTCTGTGCAAAAAGGGGGTGTTGGCAGTGACAAAATGTTGCAGGCAACCTGTGGAACACCTATGTACATGGGTAAGAAATGTGCTGTCGTTTACATTTCAACTTGCATTTTCTGCACAGAATTTTTCAATTCACCTAATAATAATGATTATTCATTAATAGCTCTAAAATATTTGGGTGTCCTTCTACATAATATCATTATCCTAATTTATTTGCTGTGCATAGAAAAATATTTATTGTAGTAATTATCAACATTAATTTCTTTTAAAAAAAATCTGTTTGCCAAAGTGTTCAACTACCTATTTACTGGCTGAAATAAATTTTATTGTAAAGCCAGATTTGTTTTTAATAATCTACTTATGCTAATAAGCACTGAAGTTGAATGCACCAGTTATCGAATGATCGCAATTTTTTTCCTTTTGGTCAGAGTCATTGTATAAAATACATATGTTACCTGGATGTTTTACAACAGGGAACATTAAGTAAATATTTGATATTGAAGAAGACTAGAAGTATTGGGGAGAAATGTTGAGCAGTAGAATTAGTTTTGAAGTTGTCTACCAAAAGCTGATATAAAATACCAGCCTACTCTGTTGTATTGGAGTTGTTGTCTTCAAAGCCCTAATCTCAAAATTATTGGTATCTACGGGTACCCTCACTATAGGGAGATTGTAGTGTATCATCCTACTCTTCAAAGACTAGCTTACTTCACACTCTAGTCTCCACAGTGAGTTCTGGCTGCCAGCACCCTCTATTTGAGTGGTGGGTTCCCCTTCCCTACCAAGGAGGTGATGCTTTCAGCAAATGAAGTACGAGGGGCAATTGATAAGTCTGTGGCCTTAGGTAGAAGGAATAAGCTTTAGAAAACCTAGCACATTTATTTTTCCTGCATTTACACATTTGTCCAGCATATGGATCCCTTCTTTGTAGAAGTTGGCATCTTGGACCTCCGGAAGTGGTCCACAGCAGGGGTGATTGCTAAGTTTGTGGCCATTTTCACTCAGAGTTGAACTGCCATGTGCATGTAGTGAGAGCTGTATAACTCATCTCCTTCCACCTTAGGCCACGAACTTATCAATCACCCCTGCTGTGGACCACCTGGAGGTCGAAGACGCTGTTGATACATGCACATGAAGTTCACCTCTGAGTGATAATGCAGAAAGTTTGAAGTTAATAACTCATCTCCTTCTACCTTTGGCCACAAACTTATCAATCACCCCTGCTGTGGACCACTTCTACGAAGAAGGGATCCGTATGCTCCACGACTGCTGGACTAAGTGTGTACATGTGTTTCATCTATGTTGAAAAATAAATGTGTTAGGTTTTCTAAGGTTTTCCAAGGTCACGAACTTATCAATCATCCTTTGTAGTTTAAACTCAGTTTATTTTATTTTTAATGATACACATTTAAATTTAAAATAATAGTTCTTAACACACATTTAATACTCAAAGGATTTGTGATTTATAAAACATTTCCAAATTTAAAAATATTTATAAACTACGAAGGATTTCCAAGTAAAGGTACAAATATTATGAACTAGACGAATATATAAGTTGCAGCCAAGTGAGTTGTCTGTCGCAGAAACAGAAGGTTGAGGAATGAGTTCTAGTTCTTCTTTCTGTCACTCTTTTTCAGTCATTGTCCTTGTCATTCCTAACAATCTCAATTCTTCCCAAAATTTATGCTGTTTTGCTACTAGTTGACATTATTGGCATGTGAAGATTTTCTTTGCCGGGACAAAGTAATTCACATTAATGGTCTAAAAGTTGCTTGGGACAGAGGTGCTAGACACCCAAAATCCATGCTGTGCTGGCTGACTGACTCTCTAAGTACATAGCTATTCCAGCTATTGATTGATTAAACTATTCCTGTAACTGTGTTTAATGTGCTAAGTGACAAAATCTGTCTTGTTTGCAAGCTTCCTTGAACTTAGTCACAATGGTGCAAATAACTTAGCCTGTGTTGTCTGGTTTGATGCAGGCCAGTAAACATAACTACTTTGTCTTACATTGATTAAAGATGGGCCCACAATATCTCACTGTTTACAACCAGAAGCTGAGCAAGGAATATTGTTTAGAAGTTTAACTTGTCACAAATAATTGATCCTTTGGAAAGGTCATGCTGCTGTGCTAGAGAGCTGAGGTTAGCAATAAGCCTTTTGGGCCTTTGAAATTGAACATCCATCACTACACTGTCAATATTATTGGTTCACATATATCTGAAATATTAATGTTATTATTGATACTCGCACTATGAAATTAGTTTGATGTATAATTGTGCTTATTTGCACAATCTTACAGTAGCACTATTATAAAAGTAATCTATACCCATATCTTTTTAAAAAATTGTGATAACCCTGTTAGAAGATGGACAGTTCACTTTAAAATAGATTACTGAGAAGTCTCCCTCTTTCTGAAATTTATATGATAAAAGAAGTGACATTTCCATGTTATGATTTAAGTATTTTTAGGATTACCAATTAATGTTACAGAATGTGGTACCATATTAGTAAATGTTATATAAATTTGAGCAAGGATTTTTGCAAGCATCAGATGGCATACACTTGTAACCTGATTTCAACTCTTGACATGTACCTTTATATGTGGTGGTTCCTTTATAATAATTGAGCAAATGAAGAATAGTTTTTAAATAGTAAGTAATTAATGCAAGTGTAGGTTCTGTTTTTGAGATACCAGAAAATAACTGGTAAATGATAGAGAAATAATTTTATTTTATAATGGCCATTTATTGGTAAACAAAGAAATATATAAATTATTCTTAAAAACATGCTGTAACAAAGCAATATTTACCAAATCTTATATTTAGATAATCATTTTAAGTTGTTAATCTTTTTTTAAAAACAATATTTTTGTCATATTTCTCTGTGTAGTCTTTGGTCTTGCAAAGGCACTAGATGGTGCTATCCTTGCTACTCTGCAATATAAATAAAGGGATTAGTAACTGACTTAACAAATAAAAGAGATAACTGCCTGAAAATCTAATTACTTGGTTCTATGTTTCAGTAACATGATTGAAAAGGCCATTTCATGTCACTCTGGAAATTTGATCTGCACTTCTGGTATAAGTAACCCTTGTACCCCTAACAGAATCATCACATTAGGAGCCATGCCGAATACTTTCATTCTCAGTAAATTGATCTTTCAGAGCATTTGGAGTTTGTTATCCCAGAGTAACCATCATTGAGTGCTTCTGAGATAACTTGCTCTTCCTTGGGTAATGTCTGACTGGAATTTCTGTTTGACAAGTTCTTTTACCTGCCTTACATTCTTCTTTCTCGGTCCACTTCACTACTCCTTCCAGCTAGTACCTACTCTCACATCATCCAAGTCACTGTCTTACATCTATCATGACAGGACAGTCGTATTTCTCAATTTGAATCTTCACCCACCCCCCACCCCAAGAACCATTCCCAATGATCACTGAAGATCTATGGTAGCTATCATCTACAATATGACTACCTCCCACAAGCCCCACAACTCACTGAAACATTCATTGTTGGGCCCAGAGTTTTTTTTCTCCTCAATCATACTTCAGTGGGATGAAGGATGTTTGAGGAAACTTTTTCAAACAGAGGATGTATGTATATGGGAACAGCTGCAGATGTAAGCTATAGATTTAAAAGACATTTGGACATAGATTGAAAAAGGTTTGTAGTGATATGGGTCAAACACGGAAATGAAATTGAATCAGATTGATATCTTGATCGGCACAGAAAAATAGAATTGAAGGACTGTGTTCCTGGTATATAATTCTGAAGTTTACAATGTAGTGTTAATGGCTGAACTTGTCAAGGTCCCATTGCTGTGCTTTTTTATGCACTCGTATAGCTACAATAGAATTGCCAGACAGATATGTTTTGACTGAATAAAGGATATTTTTCCAGTAGATTATTTTTTTTTAAATCTGTTCACTGATTTGCACCTATCCATGCACAGCAAAAAATAGGGTAGCGCAAGTGATTAAGTTTTGGAGATATACCAAGTTTCTTTGCTCATATATCTATAGTTTATTAAAATAATGTACATAGAAGTATGTAGTTTTTTATTAATCATACAATTAATGCCTCTACCTGGGAAAGTTATTGGAAGGTATTCTAAGGAAACAGATATGAGTATTTGGATAGATGTGGACAGATTAAGGATAGTCAACATAGCTTTGTGCATGGTAGGTTGTATCTAACCGATCTTATGAAGTTTTTTGAGGAAGTTACCAGGAAAGTGGATGAAGGCAAGGCAGTGGACGTTGTCTCCATGGACTTCAGCAAGACATTTGACAAAGTCCTGCATGTGAGGTTGATCAAGGAGATTCAGTCGCTTGTCATTCAAGATGAGATAGTAAATTGAATTAGACGTTAACTTTGGGATTAGACATTGGCTTTGAGGGAGAAGCCAGAGAGTAGTAGCAGATGGTTGCCTCTCTGACTTGGAGGGCTGTGATTAATGTAGTGCCACAATGATTGATGCTGGGTCCGTTGTTGTTTGTCATCTATATCAATGCTCTGCATGATAACATGGTTAACTGGATCAGCAAATTTGCAGATGACACCATGTTTGGGGCTTCACTGGACACCGAGGAGGACTATCATGGCTTGCAGCAGGATCTGGAACAGTTGGAAAAATTGTCTGAAAAATGACAGATGGAATTTAAGGGAGGTGTTGTACTTTGGTAGGATCAACCAGGGTACGTCTTGCATGGTGAATGGTAGAACACTGAGAAGAACGGTAGACCAAAGGGATCTGGGAATATAGGTCCCTAATTCATTTAAAGTGGCATTACAGGTTGATAGGGTCATAAAGAATTTTTTGGCACGTTGGCCTTCATAAATCAAAGTATTGAGCACAGAAGATGGGATATTATGTTGAAGTTGTGCAAGACGTTGGTGAGGCCTAATCTGGAGTATTGTGTGCAGTTTTGGTTGCCTGCATATAGGAAAGATTTAAATAAGGGTGAAAGAGTACAGAGAAAATTTGAAAGGATATTGTTGGGTCTGGAGGACCTGAATTATATGGAAAGACTTGAATAGGTTAGTACTTTATTCCTTGGAACATAGAAGACAGAGGAAATTTGAGAGAGGTATACAACTTTTTCCACTGATTTTGGGTGGGACTACAATTAAAGGTCATGGGTTAAGGGTGAAATGTGAAAAGTTTTAAGGGGAACATGAGGGGAAACCTCTTCACTCATAGAGGGTCGTGAGAGAGTGGAATGAACTGCCAGCACAAGTGGTACATGTAATCTTGATTTCAACATTTAAGAGAAGTTTGGATACTTACATGGATGCCAGGGATATGGAGGGCTATAGTCCTGGTGCAGGTTGATGGCAGTTGGAGGTTTAAATAGTTCAGCATGGACTAGATGGGCCAAAGGGCCTATTTCTGTGCTGTACTTTTCTATAATTTTCAATTAATTCACATGGAAGCAAAAACCATAATATTTTGCCATTCACAGCTTGCCAAACTAGTAATCGCATACACTTGCACCATTTAACTTTCAGGCCTGAAGGTACTATGAGAAACTAGCAGCAGAATAGGCCACCAAGCCTTTAAAATTGTCCAGCCATGCTTTTTCTGCCTAATTTCATCCCTATTGCCATTAATTCCAACAACAAGGGATGAGTAATTGTGCAACTTTGTGATGCCTGCCTGTGTGGCTAGGCACAACTCAAGCAACATCTATAAATTTGCCGATGATGCAGCTGTTGTTGGCAGAATATCAGATGGTGAGACATACAGGAGTGAAATAGATTGGATGGTTGAGTGGTGTCACAACAACAACCTTGCACTTAACACCAGTAAGACCCAGGAATTGATTGTGGATTTCAGGAAGGAGAAATTGAAGAAACAAACACCAGTCCTCATCGAGGGATCAGCAGTGGAAAGGGTGAGTAGTTTCACATTCCTGGGTGTCAATATCCCTGAAGATTTACCCTGGGCCCAACTTTTTGATGCAATTACAAAGAAGGCATGTCAGCAGCTAAGTTTCATTAGGGGTGTAAAGAGATTTGGTATGTCACCAAAAACTCTAGCAAATTTCTGCAGATGTACAGTGGAGAGCATTCTAACTGGTTCTGTCACCATTTGCAATGGAGGTGCCATTGTGTTGTATCAAGAAAAGCTGCTCTGTCATGGGCACTATCATCCCCAGCATCAAGGACACCGTCAGAAGGTAATACCTCAAAAAGGTGACATTCATCATCCAGGACGTGCCATCTTCTTAGTATTCCCATAAGAGAGGAGGTACAGGAGCCTGAAGAAAGACATTCAACATTTTAGCAACAGCTTCTTCCTCTCTACCACCAGATTTTTGAATGAAAAATGAACCAACTCATGAATACTACCTCATTTTTCTCCCTTTTTGTACTATTAATTTAATTTAATTTTTAATATGTAATTAATGTGATTTATAGTTCTTTCATGTATTGCAGTTGTACTGTTGCCACTAAAAAACTAATTTCACAACATATGTCAATGATTTTAAACCTGATTCTGGTTCATGGCTGGATGGATTTTGTTCATTATTGAGTGTCTATATGATGCAAAATGTCTGTATGTTGGGACTTAGGATAGCTAGGTAGGAATGCTAATTGCTTAAGATTATTGCTAGTGGCACGATGGGTGTCTGGATGTGGAGTATTGTGTGGAAAGTAATGCAGTTGCTAGTAGGTGGGCTTAGATATATCTTAACCTGACATGACCTTGAGTGTGAGGTCATTAAAGTTCTCCTGGCACAAGGGCCAGGTCCTTGGAGCATCTCTCCCGAAGTTGATTGTATTTCTACCTCCTCCCACTGCCTCTTTATTTTGGTCCAAGAAGTCTTCTTGAACCCAACATGCTGAATTTTTCTGTCCATCTCTGCTCTTTGCTCAGTACAGCAAGGTCATTGTCATACAACTGGATGCCCTTTGCTAGTTTTGTGTTGGCACTTAAAAAAAATTCCCCAAACTGCATAATGCCTTCAAACAGAAGCTAGAGTAAATGTTTATCAATGTTTGAGTAGACATAATTTGAATTAGTGCGAATTATTTCTTGCTAATAGATCAGTGAATTGCCTGTAATTGCTGTATATGTGGATTTGCAAGGAGGATGTGGAGAAGGATGGAAGGGTCCATGTTCTGTTTCATCTCTAGCAACTGTGCAATTAGAATTGGCTTATTATTGTCATGTTTACTGATGTACAGTGAAAAGCTTGTCTTGTATGCTGCTCAGACAGATTATTTCTGATTTCTGGACTGTTCCTTCTGACATACAGAACAGCACACATCAAGTTCTGCTAGATGGTCATCGACTCAGTGAAAGGCAGCCTTTGATCTGCCTGGAACTTGTTGCTTTTCCAGTGTAGTGAGATGCCTGTAAAGGAATGCTGCAGATTGGCAGAGTCCAGGCTGCAGGGTACATTGTAAGTGATGCACCGAAACTTGGTACACCCAGTGTGAAGTTTGTGTGGGGGAATAAAAAGACCATCTAGGCTCCTTCTGCTACCACACATGGAGGGGGAGAGTCTTTGATTGGAAAGCCTCTCAAACAACGTAAAGGGCATGTACTGAAGGGGCCACATGAGTGATATGGTACTATGTTTTTTTTAAAAGACACTTGCAGTACTGAATTTAAAGACCATGAATGTAAAAAAATGCACCTTTTTTCTTCTGCATATTTTTATTATTAAATTTTATTTTTAAGTAAAAAAAAGCATGGGCGAAAAATCATAATTTGTTCTGTCTGGGAGGATGGTAAAGATGTAAGTTATTATTATGTACTTGAATATACATTTGAAAAACTTTGACCTTTAGGCACATACCTTGGGATTACCCAGCGGCTATACTTTATTAGGAGTTTGAAGAAATTTGGCATGTCAACAAATACACTCAAAAGCTTCTATAGTTGTACGGTGGAGAGCATTCTGACAGGCTACATTACTGTCTGGTGTGGAGGGGCGACTGCACAGGACCGAAAGAAGCTGCGGAAGGTTGTAAATCTAGTCAGCTTCATCTTGGGCACAAATCTAAAAGTACACAGGACATCTTTAGGGAGTGATGTCTCTGAAAGGCAGCGTCCATTATTGAGGACCTCCAGCACCCAGGGCATGCCCTTTTCTCACTGTTACCATCAGGTAGGAGGTACAGAAGCCTGAAGGCACACACTTAGTGATTCACAAACAGCTTCTTCCCCTCTGCCATCCGATTCCTAAATGGACATTGAAGCTTTGGACACTACCTCACTTTTTTTAATGTACAGTATTTCTGTTTTTGAACATTTTTAAAAATCTGTTCAATATACATAATTGATTTACTTGTTTATTTATTATTATGTTTTTTCTCTCTCTGCTAGATTATGCATTGCATTGAATCGCTGCTGTTAACAAATTTCATATCACATGCCGGTGATAATAAACCTGATTCTGATTCTGATTAAGATTGACAGCACAGACAATGATGATGATGGCTGGTTCTTTACTTGCAAAGATCAGGAGGGAAGAAGAGTCCTCAGGAGTGATGGCATGATTGTTGGTGACTGTAGAGGACAATTCTTGGATCTGCAGACTCTGGAACAGTAGGAACACGGGAATAGCTGGATGCAGGTGCTTAGGTAGTAGGATTCTTGCTGCTTCTCCTCTTCTCTTCAGCATTCGCTCTTCTGGATTCTTCAAAATTCTTGGCTGATCCATGAGATCAGCGTTTTCCAGAGGGCTCTGTCACAGGCCACCTGCTGCCGCTCGTTGACCTCGATATTTGCCTGAGAGAACTGCTGCTTAAGTTTGTCTTTGTACCTCTTGCACGGGGCACCACGATCTCTCTTGCCCTGAGAGAGTTCTCTGTAGAGAACTGCTTTCGGTAACCTGAAGTCGTCTGTGCGAGACATATGGCCTGACCAGTGGAGCTGCTTGAGCAGCAAAGTGGCTTCAATGCTGGGAAGTTGAGCCTTCTCCAGGATCTTGTTGTTGGAGACACTGTCCCACCAGCTGATACCCATGATGGAGCGGAGGCAATGCTGATGGAGGTTCTCGAGCAACTGGATTTGCTTGCAGTACAAGACCCAGGTGCCGTATAGCAGTGTTGTGATGACAGCAGCCCTGTGCACCTGGATTTTTGTGCATGGACTTAGCTGGTGGTTCTTCCACACATGCTTCTGGAGGCACCAGAAGGCACTGCTGGCTCTGCCGAGTCAGTTGTCAACTTTCCTTATTACCATAGCATCATTGGAGATGACCCTGCCCTAGTAGGTGAACTGCTCAACCGTGGTGAGAGGGTGCTTATCAAAGGTGATTCGAGGTGGGTTGTAAGTGCCACGAGGGTGTTTATGATGGAGGATCATTATTTACTTCAGACTGACCATTAACCTGAAAGCTCTTGCAGCTTTGGCGAGTTGAGTGACTGCAGCCTGTAGTGTGTCCTCAGTGTGTGTGAGAAGAACGCCATCATTCACATATCGTAGCTTGAAAATAAGATCTTGCATGGTTTTTGTGGGGCGAGAAGGTGGCAGAGGTTGAAGATATTTCTGTCAGTGTGGAACTGAATGTAGATGCTCTCCGAGGTCAGCACAGGCACAATCAGCTAAATGGCTTAAACTTTCTGTGAGTTGATAATCATTTTGAGTGTTTGAGATTTTGCATATGAAATCTAGTGCAAATGTGCTGGAGCAACAAACGGAGAATCCTAAAAGTATTGTTTTAGAATCAGAGAGCTTAAAGAACAGAAACAGGTCCTTTGGCTCTCTGACAGTCAAGTACCCATTTACACTAATTCTTTCTCTTTACCATTAACTGTTCTGTTCACCCTTCCCTCAGATTCAATCGCAAGCTGTAATATTTGGAGAAATTTACAATGACAACTAATTTACTAACTTAGACATCTTTGATATTGAGAAGGAAATTGAAATACCAAGAGGAAATCCACACAACATCAAGGTGAACATGCGAGTTACACACAGGCAGCATCAGTGAGCTAGTAGCAACACCACCATGAATGCAATTGTATAAATTCAAATTATTATTCCAAATGAATGCTTCATGTCCTAAAATTCTGTAGAGGAATGCCAAAAATTCATCAGAATCTGATGTACATATCTTGGATTTTTTTAACTGCATATAGCCTAGCATAAATTATTGAGTCACCCAAAAAAACTAGAGCACAAAGTCTGTCCTTAACGGGATATGGAGAAAATGTCAATAGTATTAGGCGAAGTCACATTAGACAAGCCTACTAAAGTTTTTTAGAATGTAACTAGTGGAATAGATGAGGGAAGACCAATGGATGTGGTGTGTTTGGATTTTCAAAAGGCCTGGATAAAATCCCATGGAAGAGGTTTGTGCACAAAATTAAAATACATGGCATTGGTAATAATATTATTGAAGATGAGAAAAAATTGGTTGACATTCTGAAAACAATAGGAATAAATGGCAGTGGGTGGTTTTTGGGCACTGAAAATGTGATAAATAAATTGAATATGTGTAAAGTTTGTAGACTGGAAACTGGGTAGGATTGTGGGTTTCAATGAGGATTTGAGGAGGCCATGGCAATTTAGTATAATTGAGTGTGTGGGTAAAAGTGGCGGATACAGTATTCAATAATCTGGGGTTATAGGAGAAACAGAAAGCTAGGGTATTATTTGAGTGGGAATTGGGTAATATTGATGTACATAGAGACCTGAGGGTCTTTCTCCATCAGTCACTGCAAGCAAACATGAATGCAGCAAGCAGTTATGGTTGATTGTATAGTAAATTCATTGTAAGAGGTTTTAAGTACAGGTACAAGGTTAACTTGCTGCAATAATGTAGAGTTCAGGTGTCCCTATGCCTGGAGTGTTGTGTGTGAATTTGACCCTGAGAAAGGATATACTTTTATAGAATGCAGCAAAGGTTTTTCGTACTGTTTCCTGCAATGGTAGGACTGACATATGAAGAGAGATTAGATTGATCACATTTATTCTCAGTGGAGTTTAAAAAAATGAAAGGAGATCCTGTTGAAATAAACAAAATTCTTGCAAGTTTAGACAGGATATGTCCCCTGGGTGGGGGTGCATCTGGAAAGAAGAAGTGGAAGTTTCTTGGATTAAGACATTTAGGACTAAGAAGAAGCAAAATTTCGCCTCTGTGGTTAGTAAAATTCTGGAGTTATCTACAGCATATGATTATAGGGACCAAGTTGGTGAATGTGTTTAAGAAGGTGATGGATAGATTTCTAGATACACGAGGCATCAAGATACTGATTGTGGGGAAGAGAGCAGGAATATGGTATTGAGAAAAAGATCTGCCATGATCCCACTAAATGGCAAGGTAAGCTTGAAGGACCAAATCAAAGGTTAATTTATTATCAAAGTATGTATGCAGTATACAGCTTTGAGATTTGTCTTCTTCAGATAGCTGTGAAACAAAAAGAAAAGATGGAAGTAGTTTAAAGAAAAGTATTGAACACCAATACTCCCCCCAGCACAAAAAAAAACTTATGAATTGTGCCAAATTTAAATCCTGCAGCGGCAGCAGGGGCATCAACCTCTCACCGCACAAAAAACCTCCACCCCCACCAATGTAGAGAAACAAATTGCACAAACTGCAAGAACAAACACTACCACCCCTACACAAAAAAAAATTCAAAGCAAATTGCCCAGACGGCAACAAGAAAGAACGGGCTAAAACACAGAATATGAAAGACATAAAACCGAATAGAGTTCAGTAAAATCCATAAATCACAGAATTTCGGTAATATTCTCTGACAGCTGCAAGGAAGAGGGAGACCACTTTAATGTAGAGACAGAGCAGTGAGGGAGATAGGTCATCACCCGCAGGCACTTTATCTGGCAGCAACGAGCAATAGGAAATCACACAGACACAATTGGCGCTGAATTCTCACTCGCCTTCTGCATTCGCCTCGATGTTTCAATCTTCCTCGATGCTTTAATCAGCAATTTAGAGTCGACAATGGACTTGGACCCTGTCTCTAAGCTTCTCCATGAGGCTGACTGTGCTCCTTCTCAGACAGCAGAGTGCTAGATCACTCAATTGATATCCAGACTGTTCATTGCAAACTCTTAACAGTTCCAGAAACACATTTAAGATAAAAAGATGATGATCATGAAATGAAATAAACAGTTTTGTGGATTATCTGGAAGATGTCACCTGAGGAATCATTGTTTGCTGGTGGCATCTTGTTCGAAAGCAAATGATCTATTCCTGCTTTCTATGTCTCCACTTTATCCTTATTTGTTACCTTAAGCATCATTCATTTCAATATTTATTGAATTTTTAGGAAACTGTAAGCACATGTATTTGGATATGGTGTTGTAATTATAGCTGGAATATTTAAATCAAAGTGTCTTACAGCATATGAATAAAGCTTTATCTGTTTTGCCTAAGTCAGGGGTTCCCAACTTTTTTTTATGCCATGGACCCCTACCATCAGCTAAGGGGTCTACGAACCCCAGGTTGGGAACTCCGGAGCTAAATGTTAACTTAGCCTATGGCTCTTATTTTGGGTGATTCATTTGGATTTGAAAGATGTTGTAAGATCCTTTGAATGGTAAACTCAGTAGGTATTCCGTTTGGCAATCTACTTTTTACCACAGCTGTAAAAAGAGAGATTTTAATCATTTAATTTGTTGTTTGTTTCGAGAATTTTGTTGTTTGCAAAATGCTGCTACATTTCTATAAATAATGAATGGATTTTTTGTGACCATTTTCAGCTATACAATGATGTAGTAAGGAACCATATCCAGCCAAGACTTTTGGCATTCAGTGATTTGCATTTTTGTACTAATTTTCTAATATTTATCCTATTTAATTAATTAAGTAAAACTGATGATTATGGAGAGTTGTCTTCTCAAGATAATTATTAGACAATTTCCCCTGGGCCTGGAGCCCATTATCACCAGACTAATGTCTTCTGATTGCTACAGATCTCATCACACCAGTATTCTTCCCCTCAACAGCTTCCAACTTGAGTTCTCCAACTCGGCACTGCCTCTCATCCAAGATGCTCAAATAGAACTCTCTGGGTGGGAAGATTGTTTCTGCCTTTTCTTGCCACTAAACTCATCTCTACATATCTTGACTCTTTCATATCTCCTTTTTTCTAGTCCCTTCCCACTTGCTTCCAGGAGAATGCTGCTATCCTCTACCAAGTTCCCTGGTCCCAACAACTCCATTTATCATGGACACCCAGTCTCTTTATACCTGTATTTCTCCATCAGGAATTTCATAACCATTCGCTTCTTTCTGGAAAGAAAACTCATCCAGTACTCCTTCACTAACACTCTCCATCTTCCTGGTAGAACTTATCCTCACCCTCAACAAATTCACTTTTTAATTTTTTCTAACTGTAGGAATCAATGGTGTAGCAGTGGCCACCTCTATGGGCCCCAGTTACACCATCTTATTGACTCTGTGGAATAGTACTTGTTCCAAACAATTGTGATCACCCTTCTCTATCTCCTCCTTTGTTATATCAGTGACTGTATTGTGCTGCTTCTAGTACTCGTGGAATTTTTCAAATTTCTTGCCAACTTTCACCCTGTATTCAAATTCACCTGGGCTACTTCTGATACTTTTTGTTACATGGATGTCTCTGTCACCATCTTGGGCAATAAATTATCCACCGATATCTTCTATAAATCTACCTCACACTTCCTCCCACACTATCTCATTTAAAGATACCACCTCCTGCTCTCTGTTTCTCTTTCTTATTTGCATCTGTTCTCCTTAAGATGAGCCAATCTTCAGGAAATGTAGCTTCCCCTCTGCTGTAGTTGGAGTCCTCACGTTTCCTCCATTTCTCACACTTCTGTTCTCTTGCAATCCCCAAACCCCCTGATAAACACAGATAACTTTTTCCCTGTTCCTTATCTGTTACAGAGTCCAAAGGTAAAAAACAAGTACAAAGCCTGTAAC
This sequence comes from Hypanus sabinus, assembly GCF_030144855.1. Classification (NCBI taxonomy): domain Eukaryota; kingdom Metazoa; phylum Chordata; class Chondrichthyes; order Myliobatiformes; family Dasyatidae; genus Hypanus; species Hypanus sabinus. Next base: position 142,454,176 of record NC_082712.1, on the reverse strand, counting down.
ACATCACCATGATTCACTGGTGCCATCTTGACACTAGCCTCCCCTTCTAATATGTTGTCTTTTACCATTTCCCCAAGCTCCAATGAGATTCACGACCAGCCACATCTTCCCGTCCCCAAGCTCTTCCCTTCTGCTTTCTGCAGGAACAGTTCCCTCTATGACTTTGATGAATTCCCCTCCAACCTTAGGAATGAAATGCTTGTTACTACACCTCTTCCCTCACCATCCTCCAGGAAACTGAATGGCTGCTCCAGAAGTGGCAGAGATTCACATTCACTTCCTCCTCCCTGGTCTACTTTGTGCTTGCAGTGTGGTCACCTCTACATTAGCAAGATCAAGTATGGACTAGGCAACTATATTTAGAGCACCTGTACTCTCTCCAGGTGTCATCTTGCTTTCCAGATGTATATCATTTCTATTTCCTTTCTACTCCGTCACCAAACTGTCTTGTTCTCAGCCATCTGTACTGCTATAATGAGATTAAATGCAAACTAGTAGGCTACATCCTGATAATATGAATATTGAATTTTCTAATTTTGGGTAACACTCACCCCTTATGTTCCTCTTCCACTCACATCAGTTCACCCATGTTAACTCTCCCTTTGTTTCCCTTATTCCATTCCTCCACCACTTACCTCCTCATCATCCTCCATTATGTGGAATCAACACCTTACCCTACCTGGTTCCTTCTGCTCACCACACACTTGTCTATCTACTTGGGTTTCTTCTTTCTTTGCTTCACCTTTTCTATCCTTTTCCTGACCTGTTTTGATCTGGTCATCATCCCTCTCTTATCTGGTTCCACCTGTCACTTATCAGTCTGTCTGACCTCTGCCTCTCTCCATATGTACTGGCGCACTTCCCTCTGCACTCTTGGTCCTGATGCAAAATCTCAGCCCCAAACATTGACCTCCACATTTGCTGCCTGAGTCACTGAGTTTTTCCAACATTTTATTGGTTTTTGTTTTAGATTCCAGTATCTGCAGTCTCTAATGTATCCAACCATTAGATGTTCATGCTCTGAGGTTTTGGAATTCTTGTGACAAAACTCTGTATAAAAAAAAATTCTAATTAATTGTTCATGAAATTTCACGATGAGAATAAGAAATTACTGAATAATAATGTTATTATAAAACAATTATTATTTTATATTATACATCATTATAAAAATTATGTACTGTGTTTAAATAGAATTATTAATAATGCATTATTTAATAAAATTGACTTGGAAAGCAAAATTTGGAAAAGGTTAATTACACAAGGTGAGCTTAGTTCTGACAATTGTAAAGCTTTACATGTATGATACAAAAAACTGATTTAATAATATTTCTCCATAATTACTTAGAGAGAGAATGGAAAATGTTAGCTTGATTAGCACAGCCTCTATGGTTGATTACGCTTGTCCCAGTTATCCAAAACAAAAGGCAAATTCTGCTTTATCAGTACTTCACCTTAGTTTCCTTGTTTTGTTCCTTACTTAGTTGTTATCAGTCTATCTTGAATTATGCCTTCCAGTGTACTTGTCTAAATAGTCAAAAAGTTGGAAGACTATATGGGAGAGGAGGGTTAAGTTGTTCTTTGAGCAGGTTAAAAGGTCAGCATGATGTTGTGGGCTGAATGGCCTGTCTGCTGTACTGTTCTATATTCTGATTAATCATTTTATTTTATTTTCATTTTCAGCTCCAGAAGTTCTTAGTGCCCATCAGTATACCCAACAATGTGACACATGGAGCATAGGAGTCATTATGTATACTTTGTAAGTAAATTCTGGGGAAAATTAATGTTAATTTTATGTGGGATGTGTATGCGCTTGTGTGATTTACGTAACATAAATAACAATCCTGATACTTCCTGATTAATTGGAAAGCTCATTAGCAATTCACAATTGCTAGAATTATTTTGAAAAAGGTAATTATGTTGTACTAAATAGTCATGAAATCTGTATATGATAGATCTATTTGTCTCCTAGAGGAAGTTACTGACTTACCAAATTTGCATAGTTATTAACAATATAGAGTTAAACTGGGTGCTTTAAAGTATAATTAAAAGGTATAACAATTAGAACAAACAAGAACCTTAAATGTTAATTATTGATCCTTTTTTAAAAAAAACCCTGTTTTTATCTTGGCATTTTCTCTGACTCCTTTATTTAGATCCATGTCTGTGCAGCCTTTCAGTGTTTAAATAATCTATTTCTGTTGTTATTTTCTTACAACAATTTTCCTTTTTATTTCTTTGGAATTTTTAAACATATTCTAGCCATATTATATGAATGCTTTATTCCTTCATTCCTTTCCAGCATTTATCTGATTTAAATTTTACATTCTATTTTTTTTCAAGCAAATTTATTTATTTATTTATTTTTAAAATTTATTGAGATACAGCAGGGAATAGACCCTTCAAGCCCTTTGGTCATGCTGCCCAGCAATCCCCAATTTGACTCTAGCCTAATCGTGAGAGAATTTACAATGACCAATTAACCTACCAACTGGTATGTCTTTGGACTGTGGAAGAAAACCCACATGATCACAGAGAGAATGTGCAAACTCCTTATAGACAGCACCAGGAAATGACTCTGGGTTGCTGGTACTGTAAAGCATTTTGCTAACAGCAATGCTACCATCCCATATTTGTTATGCCAGTCTTCCCAATGCTCCGTAGTTTCAAATTTTATGCTACTCATTACTTCTGTCACATTATTATTCTTTGCTCAGTAATGGAGAGAGAAGAAAAACTATGTATAAAAGGTTCCATGGGTCCTGTTGGGTTTGCCATCTGGATTGAATGCACAGTGGATTCTGATTAATTGGGGCAGGCATTATTTGGGACAACTCTTAAAGACTAAAAACTAATTGAGAAAATAGATGTGATTTCCTTTGTTTATTTGGGACACTATGTCACTCAATAGGGGCAGGAAACTTTTTCCCCATAGTTTCTAACTAATATTATTTGCATGCACTTCTGTGGCCTTTAGACACTACACCATGTTTAGCACGATTTGTTTTTAAGTAGCATCAGTTGCTTGTGTTTGTATTCAAAAAACAGTGATTTTTGTCACTGATATTTGGTAATAAATAAGCAATAAGACAACAGTAACTGTTTTGCACACTGTGGTTTAAAGCATTCAGGCTTGGAATGACAGAAATGGCTGGGAGAGAAAGTGAAATGATTTCACTACTTCAACAAGTTAATCATCTTGAATGTTACAATGAAAATAAAGACTTGGAGGATTTAATCATCCAAAGCATTGTTTGGAGGCAATACGTTATCTGCATTAGGCATCTGTGCTGATTTTGTTCATTTACTGTCAATTGTTACGTCCGTAGCCCCCTCCTTTGTGAGAATCGCAAGATCACTGTTGGGTTGGGTCAAGGGGCCCAGGAAATGGGAGAAGAGACATGCAGACTGTCTCGTTTCCCCGGCGATGTAAAGCTACGGGACATTGCCATTGTCTTTTGGAGACCAATTTGTGGATTGAGATACTATGCTATGTGAATGCCCTCAGGCAAAGTGGGCTGGTTGAGGGAGAGAGTGCACACCCCCAACCTGCGAGTCTACGACCCTGCGAGTCAGGATAAAAGAGGGTCTGTAGGAACAGTCCCTCAGACGCACCAGAAGAAATGTTAAGCGACCACGTAACAGCAGGAAGTCATCTGAAGGAGGCCACGTGCATTCAGTTCCGTTGCTGGAATTGGTGGCTGGAACCACGGAAAATGGCTTTTAGCTAACAACGGGGAACCCACTCCCCTGACTCAACGGATTGGCATCATAAAAGACCTGGGCAAGTTTAAACCGCCTCGCTCTTAAACCCAAAAACGCAGCAGCTTGAACGAACTAACAGTGACTGTTATCTTTCCATCAGACAATACATTATCCCCTAGACAAGGATAGAGCTATTTCTTATTGGTTATTATTATACCTGCGCTTTAGATTTAGTATTGACGACGTATATTATCTGTATTAATCTTATTTTTGTGCCCTTTATCAATAAATACTTCTAAAAATAGTACCATCAGACTTCAACGGACATCTCTATCTTTGCTGGTAAGTGATCCAGTTACGGGATTTCGTAACACAATCAAAAGAACATGGCAGATGAATTCCATAAGACCATAAGACATAGGAACAGCATTAGACAATAAGGCCTATTGAGTCTGCTCCACCATTTCATCATGGCTGATCTATTTCCCTCTCAACTTCATTCTCCTCCCTTCTCCCTGTTTTCTTTCACATCTTGACTAATCAAGAACTCACCAAACACCACCTTAAATGCACCCAACGACCTGGCCCCCACAGCCACCTATGGCAACAAATTCTATTGATTCACCACCTTCTGGACAAAGAGACTCCTCTTCACCTCTGTTCTAAATGGATATCCTCTGTTTTGAGCCTATGTCCTCTGTTCCTAGATTTCCCCCACTAAAGGAAACATCTTTTTCACATCCACTTTATCTATGCCTTTCATTCTTCTAAATTCCAGCCAGTACAGGCCCAGGGCCTTCAATAGCTGATCATATGATAACCCTTTCATTCTGAGAATCATTCTTGTGAACTTCCTTTGAACCTTTTCCAAGGTCATTACATCCTTTCTTAAATACGGACTATTGTAATGTTGCCCTATTGCATGCCTTTTCTATTTCCCATTGAAATTTATATCCCACAATTCAATGTGATTCTTCCCTCATTTGGGGATCTGTATATAACTCTCATCAGGGTCTTTTCATCTTTGCAGTTGCTTAACTCTATCCTCAAAGATTTTACATAAAGTATTGTGATCCCATGTCATCTCTTTCTAAGGATTTGATTTCATTTTTTTTTAAACCAACACAGCCATCTCACCCCCTCTGCCTACCTGCCTGTACTTTTGATATAATGAGTATCCTTGGACGTTAAGCTCCTAATGATGATCTTTTTTCAGCTTCAGCTTAATGATGTTCACAATATTCTACTTGCCAATCTAAAAATGTGCTCCATCATCGCTGCCATCATGTCAAACTACATGTTGTGCAAAAGTTTTCCTGTTCCTCTATAATTCATGAAACTCTTCAGATAGTAACCCAAATTCCATAGAAATTAATTGCTTTAACATCTCTGGTCCTGGAGGAATATCGGACAGAGATAAATTAGTATTGAATGGATAAACAATGTGCATAATTGTACTGATGACTTGAGGATCACTTGTCTTGCGTACATGCTGTATACTCTTAAAACCCTCTTCCGTGATTATGGATAAAGCAAGAGATCAATAAATCCAGCAAAATTGAAACAAATGTTGTGCAATTTATCTGGAAAGAGAAACAGGGACATTATCTGAAGCATTAAATCTGTTTCTTTTTCTACAGATGCTGTCTGACCTATTGTGAATTTCCAATATTTTCTGTTTTTAGATTAACTTGGTAAAGTTTATGTATACTTTGGCATTTAGTATGTGTTTACATTGTTGTACTATTTCTAGGCTATTGTTTGAAATAAAATTGTTATCAAAACTATGCAAACTAAAGAATATAAAATCAGTTTTAGTTAAAAATATGAATTATTTTGATTTCTTTAACATTTTGTTCAAATGAATATTCAATAAAAAAGGGTGACAGAGTTTCTCCAGGAAGACTATTGACTGAATCCAAACTTGTTTTTTTTCTATTACTTGATATATTTCCCTTATTGGATTTTGAATATGCATAGCTTCTATAGCTCTGTTAGAATCTCATGGTTTTAAAGGCTTTTTCCTTATTTTTGATTTATTATTCCTACCCTTTAAATCTGATATATGCCATTTTTATTTTGAGATATTATGGTACCAGATCATGATAGAAATATGCTATTAGAAATGTGATGAAAAGTGAAGTATTCTATAACATTAAGTGCATGTATTTGTGAGACATTTGGTATTGTATATCTCAGTTTGCTTTAATCTCAATACAGAGCAAACAGGAGAATTAGGCACTCTTTATCCAAGTGCAACAAAACATATACAAGTTCATCCACAAAGATTGTTTTCAAAATTTCCCTTTCTCCATAATAAAATACTCCACTAACTTGCCTCTGCTACTTCTGTAGTACAAATGAAAGCTTACTAGGCATATAATTATGAAGTTCTCTGCCTATGATATAGCACAATGTAAAAGGAAGTGTCTGTCCACAGTGCCTGTATCAGATTTTGTTGTCAGTTTATGGTTATGTAATTTTGCCAGCTGAATACTGGTTACTTTTTGCCAAATTATACTGACTTTAATTTTAATGGATATAGCTGTAAATGTGCTGGTGATATTTTACCAAGTGACATTCTTGGAAGGTAAGCATGAGGTGTTGCAATTATTTACACCTGTGGAACACATTGATTGTATCTCAGTCCAAAATGAAAGATTAGATAATATAATATTATCTAATGTAAGAAAACATTGTGAAAATTCATGTAATATATAAACAGTCAACAGCATTTTGCTGCCTACACTGCAAAATATAAATTTGAAACTGGCATTATTTACAAATGAATTTGAACTCAGAATATTTGATGAGAGTACGATTGAGATTTGGTTTGTCCGATTATCTTGATGGTTACATAATAGTCTGCAAAAGGCATAACATTACTGAACTGGGTTGTACAGTTAATCCACAATTACTTACTAATACCTTATGTTATATGTGCCAACAAAACAAATGAGAGAGCTAAGTTTCTTGTGCTGTGAAGCTATCTCTGAATGCAGATCATTGAGAGGGTTGTATCAGCAGCTAAAAGGAAATATCCTTTGATCCTTTCCATACAGACTTTCTGGAGTTCCTCCATTTGTGGCAAGTTCAGAAGAGAAGCTTGCTGAATTGATAAACAGGGCAGAGCTTCGCTTAGACAGTTCAGTTTTACATGAAATTAGTGATGGTGGTAAGTAAAAGATCAGTTTTATCTATTTTGACTTGCACCTGGAGCAAAGTCAGTTCAAGAATGAACATTCTCTGGCAGAGCTTGGATGGAAGCATGGAAAAATTGCAGGAATGTAGTGTTGAGTTTGGGTGGATGCAGAGAGGATGTATCATCTGGTGGTAGTATCCAGAACTAGATGGCACAGCCTCAAAATTGAAGGGTGACTTTTTAGGAGGAATTCTTTTAGCCAGAGAGCAATGAATCTGTGGAATGCTCTGCCACAGACTGCAGTGGAGGCCAACTCTGTGGATATATTTAAACAGAAGTTGATTGTTTCCTGATTGATCAGGGCATCAAAGGATATGGTGAGAAGACAGGTATATGGGGTTAAGTGGTATCCGGGATCAGCTATGATGGAGCATACTCAATGGGCTGGATGTCCTAATTCTGCTCCCATGTCTTATGGTCTTATCTCTTTATGCCAGATGCATGGTTTGTAGAGTTGCTGCTCACATTGGTCTTGCAAATTATTTGGAATTTTTAAAAATGCTTTTATCTTGTATTTTGAAAAATAACCCAATTGTTTTGAGATTGCCCATTTTAAAAATAGCTTCAGATGTTGGTTAAAGAAAGGTTCATTTTGAAAAAGATACTGGCCGTTGTAAGTAACACAGAAGCAATCACATAAATTCAAGATCAAAGATTCAAGGTTTTTTATCATCATTTGTCAGTACACAAGTGTAAAGGAGATTGAAATTACTGTTACTCTGGATGTAACGTAGCATAAAAAACAAAATATGCATGAAGAAATTAATAAAAAAAACAATAAATATAAATGCATTTGACTAACTCATATACATATACTGATCGTATGTATATAAAATGACGCTAGATACAGGAGTATCTGTACATAATGTGACACTGACATGAAATAATAAAGTAGTGTTGTGGGGTAGATTAATAGGTGGAGGTGCTGTCCAGATTAATGGTTTGGGGGAAGCAATTGTTTCTGAGTCTAGTGGTCCTGGCGTGGATGGATGCTGTGCAGCATCTTCTCTGATGGGAGTATGTCAGTCAGTCCATGAGCATGGTAGGTGGGATCTTAAAACCACAAGATATGAGAGTAGAATTAGGCCATTGGACCAATCGAATCTACTCTGCCATTCCATCATGGCTGATTTATTATTCCGCTCAACCCCATTCTCCTGCCTGCCTCCCCCACCCCCTGTGACCTTCGATGCCTTGACTAAACAAGAACTTATCAACTTCTGCTTTAAATATACTCAATGACTTGACCTCCATAGCTGTTTCCATCAATGAATTTCACAGACTCACCACCCTCTGGCTAAAGAAATTCCTCCTTATCTCTGTTTTAATGGACATCCCTCTTCTGAGGCTGTGGGCTTTGGCCCAAGACTCTCTCACTGCAGGAAACATCCTGTCCACATCCACTCCATCTTGGCCTTTCAATATTCCATAGGTTTCAATGAGATCCCCCCTCAGACTTCTAAACTCCAGCGAGTACAGGCCCAGAGCCATCAAATGTTCCTCGCACGTTAACCCTTTCATTCCTGGAACCTCTGGACTCTTTCCAATGCCAGCACATCTTCTCTTGGATAAGAAGTTTGAAACTTTTCACATTGCTCCAAGTTCAGTGGTTACCAAAAGACTCACGATTACATTCTTGCTCCTATAATCTAGTCTTCTTGAAATGAATGCTAGCATTGCATTTGCCTTCCTTACCACTGACTCAACCTGCAAGATAACCTTTAGGGAATGCTGCACAAGGACTTCCAAGTGTCTTTGCACCTCTGATCTTTGAATTTTCTGCTCACTTATATGCCTTTATTCCTTCTACCAAAGTGCATGACCATATATTTCCCTATACTAAATTCTATCTGGCATTTCTTTGCCCATTCTCTCAATTTGTTTAAGTCCTTCTGAGACTCTGCTTTGTCAAAATTACATGCTCCTCCACCTATCTTTGTATCATCTGCAAAGTTGGCAACACAGCCATCAATTTCATCATCCATATCGTTGATATCTAATGCAAAAAGAAGCGTCCCCCATACTGACTGTCACAGAACATCAATAGGCACCGGCAGCCAACCAGAATAGACCACCTTTATTCCCATTGTTTGCCTCCTACCAGCCAGCCAATCTTCCATTCATGCTAATATCTTTCATACAAAACTAAAGGCGTATATCTTGTTAAGCAGCCTCATTGTGGCATCTTGTCAAAGGCCTTCTGATAATCCAGGTAAACAACATTCATTGACCCTCTTTTGTCTATCCTGCCTGTTATTTTTTCAAAGAATTCCAATAGATTTGTCAGACAAGATTTCTCCTTAAGGAAACCATGCTGACTTTGGCTTATTTTCTCACATGCCTCCAAGAACCCTGAAACCTCATCCTTAATAATAGACTTCAACATTTTCCCAACCTCAGAAGTCAGGCTAACTGGCCTATAATTTCCTTTCTTCCGCCTCCCTCCCTTCTTAAGGAGTGTGGTGACATTTGCAATTTTCCTGTCCTCTGAAAACATTTCAGAATATTTCAGAACACTGGGGTATATTCTATCTGGTTAAGTTGCCTTATCTATCTTAAGACTTTTCAGCTTCCCAAGCAGTTTTCTTTAGTTAGTAGCAACTACACTCACTTCTGCGGCCTGACTCTCTTGAATTTCTGCATACTGCCAGTGTCTTCAACAGTGAAGTTTGATGCAAATAATTACTAAGTTCATCTGTCATTTCTTTGTTCCCCTTTACTGCTCTCCACCTTTTTCAGTGGTCTGATATCCACTCTCGCCTCTCTTTTACTTTTTGTATATCTTAGAAAAAGCTTTTGGTTTCCATTTTCATAGCTTACTTTCATATTTCATCTTTTTGTTCTTATGGCTTTTTCACTGCCTTCAGTTGGTTTTTAAAGGCTTCACATTCCACTATAACTTTCCACTATTTTTTTGCTTTATTATATGCCCTCTCGTTTGCTTTTATGTTGTCCTTAAATTCCCTTGTCAGCCGTGATTGCCTTACCCTACCTTTAGAATACTTCGTATTTCGTGCGCCTTCCAAATTGCTCCCAGAAACTCCAGCCATTGCTGTTCTGCCATCATCTCTGCTACTGTCCCCTTCCAATCAACACTGGCTAACTCCTTTTTCATGCCCATGTAATACTGATACATCTGACTTTACTATCTCGCTCTCAAACTGCAGGGTGAATTCTGTCATACTATGGTCATAAAGGGTTCCTTTATGTTAAGCTCCCTAATCAAATCTGGTTCATTTCAGAACACCCAATCAAGAATTGACTTTTCCCTAGTGGGCTCAATCACAGACTGCTCTAAAAAGTCATCTTGTACGCATTCTACAAACTCTGTCTCTTGCAATCCAGTACTATCTTGATATTCCCAACCTACCCCCATATTGAAATTCCCCATGACTATTATGACATTGACCATATTACATGCCTTTTCTATCCCCTGTTGTAATTTATGTCCCACATCCTGGCTACTGTTCAAAGGCCTGTACATTACTCTCATTACTCTTTTGACCCTTGCAGTTTCCTAATCCTACTCCTAAGATTCCACATCTTCTGATCCTATGTTGCTTCTGTCTAAAGATTTGATTTTCTTTTTACCAGCAGAGCCACCCCCCCCCCCCCACCATCTCTGATTACCTGCCTATCATTTCAGTGCAGTGGATCCATCATGATATGGCTGGCCTTATTCCAGCAGATATCTGTATGCATTCAGTGGCCACTTTATTAGGTACAAGAATGGAACACAGTGTGGTCTTTTCTGCTGCTCATCCACTTCACGGCTCAACATGTACATTCAGAGATGCTCTTCTGCACACCACTGTTGTAACATGTGTTTATTTGAGTTACTGATACCTTCCTGTCAGCTCGAACCAGTCTGGCCATTCTCCTCTGACACTCTCATTAACAAGTCATTCTTGCCCACAGAACTTGTAGTAAGGTTCCTTCTGAAATCTTCAGTTATTTCTACCCATGTCTACAGCCTTGGTCTTCCCTTTCCTACAATGGTAATCATTGTAATATTTCTTTCTCTAATTTATTTCCCAGCATCTTGAAATTAAGTAGACGTTACCACTCTGAATTTTCTTTGGGCAGTCTTGAAATTGCCTTCACTTGAGGGGACAAAAGGTTAAAAGTGTATCGACACATAGAAACATAGAAGATTAGAAAACCTACAGCATAATACAGGCCTTCAGCCCACAAAGTTGTGCTGAACATGTCCCTATCTTAGTAATTACTAGGCTTACCCATAGCTCTCTTTTTTTAAAGCTCCATGCACCTATCCAAAAGACTCTTAAAAGACCCTATTGTATCTGCCTCTACCACCGTTGCTAGCAGCCCATTCCTCTCACTCACCACTCTGAGTAAAAAAACTTACCCCTGACATCTCCTCTGTACCTACTCCCCAGCACCTTAAACCTGTGTCCTCTTGTGGCAACCATTTCAGCCCTGGGAAACCTCTGACTATCCACATGATCAATACCTCTCATCATCTTGTACACCTCTATCAGGTCACCTCTCATCCTCCATCGCTCCAAGGAGAAAAGGCTGAGTTCACTCAACCTGTTTTCATAAGGCATGCTCCCCAATCCAGGCAACGTCCTTGTACATCTCCTCTGCACCCTTTCTATGGTTTCCATATCCTTCCTGTAGTGAGGTGACCAGAGCTGAGCACAGTACTCCAAGTGGGGTCTGACCAGGGTCCTATATAGCTGCAACATTACCTCTTGGCTCCTAAATTCTTTCTTTCTTTCTTTCTTTTTCAATCTTTTTATTAAATTTCATATATAAAAAAAACAACACAAAATAATGAATAGATTACAGATTCAATAAACTTGAGATTACATTAGTAATAGGATAATAATAACCTATTAAAACATCCATCAACAAAAGGTACATAAATCAATCAAGTCTATATAAATATATATGAAAAACAAAAATAATCATCGAAAAAAGAAGAAAAAAAAATTGAAATTATATATGAGAAAAAATATATATTGAAAAAAAATACTAAACTAAAACTAACATGGGCAATAATAGCACTTTATAAATATATAAAGGTGTCAAGAAAAGAACTCCAGAACTCCATACCTGAACAAGTATAAGTAGAGAAAAGGATCTGAAATAAGCCAAATTAATTCATATGAAAGTGTCGAATAAATGGTCCCCAGGTTTCTTCAAATTTAATTGAAGAATCAAAGATAGTGCTTCTGATTTTTTCCAAACTCAGATAAGAAATAGTTTGGGAGAACCACTGAAATGTAGTAGGAGGATTTACTTCTTTCCAGTTTTGTAATATAGACCTTCTGGCAATTAATGTTACAAAGGCAATCATTCGTCTGATTGAAGGGGAAAGCTGATTGCCATCTTCATTTGGTATACCGAAAATTGCAGTAATAAAATGGGGTTGTAAATCGATATTCCATACTGAGGAAATGACATCAAAAATGTCCTTCCAATAGTTATGTAAAGTGGGACATGTCCAAAACATGTGAGTCAATGAAGCCACTTCTAAGTGACATCTGTCACATTGAGGATTAATATGCGAATAAAATCGGGCAAGTTTATCTTTAGACATATAAGCTCTATGTACAATTTTAAATTGTATTAAAGCATGTTTAGCACAAATAGAGGAGGAATTAACCATTTGTAAAATTTTTTCCCATTTATCTGTTGATATATTACATCGAAGTTCTTTTTCCCATTCTTGTCTAATTCTATCCGATATTTCTGGCTGTATCTTCATAATCATGTTATAAATAAAAGCTACTAATCCCTTCTGACAAGGATTAAAAGTAAAAATCAAATCTGAAAAATCCGATGGAGTTGAGTTAGGAAAAGATGGAAGAATTTTATGTAAGAAATTTCTAATTTGTAAGTATCTAAAAAAATTAGATTTAGGTAATTCAAATTTGTTGGATAGTTGATCAAAAGACATCAAAGTACCTTCAAAAAAAAGATCACGAAAACATTTTATACCTTTCCTTTTCCATATACTAAAAGCTTGATCTGTCAATGAAGGTTTAAAAAAAAAATTACATAAAATAGGGCTGTCCAGAGCAAAGTTTTTCAGATTAAAGAATTTGCGAAATTGAAACCAAATTCGTAGTGTATGTTTAACAACAGGGTTAGATATCTGTTTATTGAATTTGGCTAAATCAATAGGAAGAAAAGAACCAAGAACGGAAAATATAGAATATCCCTTAACCTCACTACATTCCAAATTTACCCACTGTGGGCACACAGGTGAATCCAAATCTAGTTTCCAGTACATTAGGTTACGAATATTATTCGCCCAATAATAAAATCTAAAGTTAGGTAAAGCTAGACCACCATCTTTTTTAGACTTTTGTAATTGCCTTTTGCTTAACCTAGGATTTTTATTTTGCCACACAAATGAGGAAATTTTTGAATCAATATTATCAAAAAAAGATTTAGGAATAAAAATTGGTAAAGCTTGGAATAAATATAAAAATTTCGGTAAAATCATCATTTTAATAGCATTAATCCGACCAACTAATGATAAAAATAAGGGAGACCATCTAGTAGTAAGTTGCTGAATTTGATGAAGCATAGGTAAAAAATTCAGTCCAAATAAATCTTTATATTTCTTGGTGATTTTTATACCTAAATAGATAAAGTTATCAGTAACAACTTTAAATGGCATCCTATCACTCAATAAAGTTTGCGCGTTTAAAGGGAATAACTCACTCTTATCTAAGTTTAACTTATAACCAGAAAAGCTACCAAATTGAGCCAACAAGGATAAAATAGCAGGAATAGACCTACTAGGATTAGAAATATATAACAACAAATCATCAGCATAAAGCGATAATTTGTATAACTTCTCATTACGGGTAATACCAAAAATATTAGGAGACTCACGAATAGCAATAGCTAAAGGTTCTAATGCAATATTAAATAATAAAGGACTTAAAGGACAACCTTGTCTCGTACCACAAGATAATTGAAAAAAAGAGGATCTATAATTATTTGTAAGAACAGAAGCAACAGGTTTATAATATATTAATTTAATCCATGATATAAAATTAGGACTAAAATTAAAGTTTCTCAATGCATTAAATAAATATGTCCATTCAACTCTATCAAAGGCTTTTTCAGCATCTAATGAGATAACACATTCTGGGGTTGTAGGTGATGAAGTATAAATTATGTTAATCAATTTTCTAATATTAAAAAAGGAATATCGATTCCTAATAAAACCAGTTTGATCTTCTGAAATAATCTGTGGTAATACCTTTTCTAATCTAATGGCTAAAATTTTTGTAAGAATCTTAGAGTCTACATTTAATAATGATATAGGGCGATAAGATGCACATAAGGTAGGATCTTTATCTTTTTTAAGAATTAAAGAGATAGTAGCTTCATAAAACGATTGAGGTAGTCTCTTCTTAACAAACGCATCATTAAAGATTTCACATAGCCAAGGAGAAAGCAATAAAGAAAAAGTTTTAAAAAATTCTACAATAAAACCATCAGGACCAGGAGCTTTCCCTGAATTCATTGATGAGATAGCCTCTCTTATTTCATCCATAGAAATAGGAGCATCAAGCAAGCTACAATCTTCATCTATCAGTTTAGGAATATTCAAATTATTAAAAAAATTATCCATCGTAAACCGGTCACCGTCAAATTCTGATTGATATAAAGATTTATAAAAATCTTGAAAAGTGTTATTGATTTCTTTATAATCAGTAGTTAAATTACCGTCTTGTTTACGAATTTTAATAATTTGTCGCTTAGTCGAAATAGCTTTTAATTGATTAGCTAACAATTTACCAGTTCGATCACTATGAATATAAAATTGAGCCCTAGTCTTAATTAATTGATTCTCAATTGAAGAAGATAATAATAAACTATGTTCCATTTGAAGCTCAACTCTCTTCTTATAAAGTTCTTTGGTAGGAGTAACGGAATAAATCTTATCAATTTCTTTAATTTTATCCACCAATAAAGCTATATCTGAATATCTTTGTTTTCTTTTACCAGCGGAATATGAAATAATTTGTCCACGAATAAAAGCCTTGAAAGAGTCCCAAAGTATTCCTTTATCAATCTCTTCATTATAGTTTGTTGAAAAAAATAAGTCAATTTGTTGTTTTATGAAGGTAATAAATTCTGGATCTTGAAGTAAAGTAGCATTAAGTCTCCAAGATCTAGTATTGATAGAAGAATCCGAAATCTTGATAGATAACTTCAAAGGCGCATGATCCGAAATAGCAATAGAATCGTATTTACAATCAATAACATCTGTTAATAAACGATGATCAATAAGAAAGTAATCAATTCTAGAATAACTATGATATACATGTGAAAAAAATGAAAATTCTTTATCTTTAGGGTTCAAAAACCGCCATATTTCAGTAATTCCAGAATCAACCATAAAAGAATTAATAAGTAAAGCTGATCTATTCGGAAGAGTTCGAATAGGTTTAGATCTATCCATCGAAGGATTCAAACAACAATTAAAGTCTCCACCCATAATCAACATATATTCATTCAAATTAGGAAGAGAAGTAAATAAACGTTTAAAAAATTCAGGACAATCAAAGTTTGGAGCATAAATATTAACTAAAACAACTTTCCGATTAAAAAGTGAACCAGTTATCAACAAAAATCTACCCTGTGGATCAGAAATAATTTCATAATGTGTAAACGAAATTGAGGCGTCTATAAAAATAGACACACCCCTAATTTTAGCGGTACAATTTGAGTGAAATTGTTGGCCTTTCCAGAACCTAAAAAAACGTTGATTATCCTCCCTCCTAATGTGGGTCTCCTGTGCAAAAATAATATTAGCGTTCAATCTATGGAATACTTTAAATATTTTTTTACGTTTAATCGGATGATTTAAACCATTAGTATTCCACGAGATAAAGTTAATAGATTTATCCATCATACCAATATTAATTGTGTGTATCATAAAAGGTTAAAAAGACACATAACCCACAATTCAGGAAGAAGGAAAATTGATTCAGGAGCAACCGGAGATCCTGACACCTCAACAATATTAACAATTTAAAGTCAGCCCATAAACTAAAAGCAAAAAAATAAAAAGCAAAAGCATGAAAAAAGATCCCTCCCCCCTCCCCCCACCCTTTGAAAGAAAGCCAAGCGGCAGGCGCATAAACTAATACTAATATTACCCCCATTTCAAGATGGCAGCTCCATAAGAAAATTTTTTAAGAAAAAACTATATAACACCCCAATTAAAATATAGAGTTGCAAAAAAAAAATATATATATATATATATACCTACATATATATATATACACATACACATACACACCCATATCAGACAAATCAAAAAAAAACTAAAATAGTAAAACCAGAAAAATCATTAATAAAAAAAAATGCACATTAAAGTTTAAAAATGTGATACACCTTTAAAAAAGAAATTCCATATTCAGATACAAAGATGACGTTTCACAAGCCAAGACTTATGGGAAGAAGAAACGACATTTTGAGAAAGCCATATTACAAAATATGAATATAAATTCAGCAATCTAATAAGAAAATATAGTAAAAAAGTTATCAAAATAGAATTTTTTTAAAAAAAAAGATTTAATAGACACTACAACATATATAAAAAAAAACTAAAGAAAAAGAATTCAAAACCTTTGTTCCATTTCTAAATACAGGCAAGCAAATAAACGCTTATAAAAAGTAAAGACTTATGGGAAGAAGAAACGACATTTTGAAAAAATAATTCATTATTACAAAATACAAACGTGTATAAAAAAAGGATATTATAAAAATTAAAACAGCATCTATAAGCAATAATAATAGTAGTAAAAAAAAAGACCCAGACCCATAGTTCAAAATAAAAAGTTATAACCCAACTTCCAGGGTTAAAACTTAAAATGAAATGACATCCTCTCTCCAAAAAAAAATCTTCAATGTAACTCATAGTTCAAGTTGCACTAGAGGATCGATATTCTTCAACAAATTTCTTCGCTTCTTCAGGAGTGTTAAAAAAGTGTAGACTGTTGTCGGGCAGCACCATTCTAAGCTTCGCTGGATACATTAAAGCTTGTTTAAATCCAATCGAATGAATCTCTGCCATCACTGGTTTAAAAGCGATCCTGGCTTTCATTACTTCATACGAGTAGTCTTCAACTATTCGAAATGAATAATTTCTGTAGGAGATCATACCTTTTTTACGAGCTAATCGAATTAGAAGCTCTTTCTCACGAGGATAATGAAGGCGAACAATCACCGCTCGTGGTTTATCAGACACAGACGAAAACCTCGCAACTCTATGAGCGCGGTCAATAACAGGTTCATTTTTCAAACCTTCACCACCGAAAATTTCCCACAGTAATTTAGAGAAAAATTCAGTTAAATCACCGGACTCAACTTTTTCGGGAATTCCGATGATGCGCAAATTCTGTCTGCGAGAACGATTTTCAAGATCAGTAATTTTAAACTTGTACTGATCTAAAGTTTTAGCAGTCGACTCTATCTTCTTCTCTAACACTTCAATTGTACGTGCTTTTTCACAAATTGATTGTTCAAGAGTCGTGATCTTATTTCCATGCTGTTGAACCTCTAACGCCTGCGACTGAAACTTAGTTTCAAGCGATTTAACAACTCCTTCAAGATCGGATATTTTCGAAGTAATCCTCCTTTCCAAACTTAACAGTTTACTGTCCAATTTACCTTCTAGTCTGCCTTCCAGAGCCGCAAATTTAGCATCCAGTTTATTGTCCAATTTACTTTCCATACCCGCAAATTTAACATCCAGTTTAATGTCCAAAAGACCAGAAATTGCGTCGATGGATACAGGATCCTTAGCCGATTTCTTACTTGTAGCCATTTTAGGTTTGACAAGATTAGATCAACTATTATTTTAGGAAAAAAGGGTCAATCAAAGGTAGCAACTCATATGATTAAGTTCGAAAAGATCTAATTAAAGGGTGATTATAGTTAAAAAAATAAAGAGCGCCTAAAAGGCAGATGCTTACGTCGCCATCTTGAAACTCCACCCCCCGGCTCCTAAATTCAATTCCACAATTGATGAAGGCCAATACACTGTATGCCTTCTTAACCACAGAATCAATCTGAGCAGCTGCTTTGAGCGTCCTATGGACTTGGACCCCAAGATTCCTCTGATCCTCCACGCTGCCAAGAGTCTTACTATATTATATTCTGCCATTATATTTGACCTACCAAAAGGAACCACTTCACACTTATCTAGGTTGAACTCCATCTGCCACTTCTCGTGCCAGTTTTGCATCCTATCAATGTCCCGCCTGTAACACCTGACAGCCCTCCACACTATCCATAACACCTCTAACCTTTGTGTCATCAGCAAACTTACTAACCCATCCCTCCATTTCCTCATCCAGGTCATTTATAAAAATCATGAAGAGTAAGGGTCCCAGATCAGATCCCTGAGGCACTCCACTGGTGACCAACCTCCATGCAGAATATGACCTGTGTACAACCACTGTTTGCCTTTTGTGGGCAAGCCAATTCTTGATTCACAAAGCAGTGTCTCCTTGGATCCCGTAGAAAGTAAAGTTCTCAGTGGAAATTTTATGAGCATTTGTTTTTATAGGAACATTTCTCTCCATCAACAATAAATGAGTCTCCAGCTTTCATTTTTTATGAACCAAATATCAGGCTTCAAAAGCTTTCAAATTGGAACATGCTTGCTTATGTGTTGGGTGCTGTAGCGTAGTGGTTAGTGTGATGCTGTTACAGCTCGGGCGTTCTAAAGTTTGGAGTTCAATTTTGGCGTCATCTATAAGGAGTCAGTACGATCTCCCTGTGAACTGCATGGGTTTCCTCGGGTGCTCCGGTTTCTTCCCACAATTCAAAGATATATTAGTAGGTTAATTGGTCATTGTAATTTGTTCTGTGATTAGGTTAATGTTAAAATAGAAAGTGGGTTGCGGGCAGTGTGGCTCATTGGACTAGAAGGACTAGAACAAATAAAACTGCTGTTGACTGAATTTTTTAAAAATTTTCACACCATTCTCAGTACACTCTAGATACTGTTGTCTGAGAAATTCCCAGGAGATCAGCAGTTTCTGAGATACTCAGACCACCTCATCTGGCACCAACAGTCATTCCATGTTCTAAATCAAAGTCACTTAGATCACATTTCTTCCTTATTCTGATTCTTGCTCTGAAGAGCAACTGAACCTCTTGACCATGTCTGCATACTTTTTTTTGCGTTGAGTTGCTGCCAACATGATTGGATGTTTAGAAATTCATTAAAGAGCAGGTGTACCTAATAAAGTAGCAACTGGGTGTACATATCCTTGATGGTAGGTAGGCTGTTGCCAGTGATGCATTGGGCAGTTTTTATCTATTTGTTGTACAGTCCTCCTGTTCATGGAGTGCTGTTTTTGTAGCGTACTGTGATGCAGTACATTAGAATTTTCTCACCTGCCCATCCATAGAATATAGTGGATTTTGATGTCCATAGTCCAGCTCTCATCAGCCTCTTCAGAACATAGAAATATTGTTAAGCTTTCTTGACTGTGGACTATGTGTTTTGGGACCATGAGAAGTTGTGTGAGATGTGCAGTCTCAGATGTTTGAAACTGTTTGCTGTTTCCACTGTTGTGCTGCCAAATTAAAGAGGGGTGTGAGTGGTGAGAGGTTGTTCATATTTGAATTATGTTGAGAACTGTCAGAGCACTTTAACTAGGCTACTTAACAAATTCGAATGTTGGTGATGATGAATCCAATCACCTTGAATCTAACCTGCAGTCTTATCTCCCCACCGCCACATTTTCTTAACTCCATTTGATTAATCTTAATTTGGAGGGTGACAGGGCATTGAGGTGGAATGAGCTTTGAGCTTAATGACAACTTGTGACATGTCCTAAAGCTCCAGGCCATCAAAGTAGACTAAGTTTTCTTTAAACAGTTATTTTTAGTGTCTGGTGATCACTGGCATTCATAAATATTTTTAAAACATATTAAATTTACTTAAATAATGTGATTAAAAATGTTAAGGTGGCTTAAATTAAAACACATTAAAAAAACATCAAATAATTAAAAGTTACTTAAAAATGAAGTAAGATGTTAGTTTTTATATGGTGCTCGTGACCCCAGTTCTACTGTATTACCAGTCATGAAGCTCAATTTCAATCTTGCTGCTCACTCTGAACTTGTGCCAGGTCTGTGTGTGCTGCAGATGCTAGAAATCAGAAATAAAAAGTTACTGGTGGGATCTCTCTGCAGGTTAAGAAGTTCTGTCAAAGAGCGCTAGAATCTAAATTGTTAATTCTATTTTACTTTCTACAGATATTGCCTGACCCATTGAGTGTTTCTAGTATTTTCTGTTTTGGGATTATATCTACTCATGGGAGCTGCTGCTACAGCAAGTGCAGTTTGGCTCATTGTAATTTGAGGGCATGTAGATGTTCAATGATGATTTATGGCTTTAGTGCCAATTGCCTATTCAGGAAAGAATGGATTTAATCTACATAAATTGTTAAAGTTCTGTTGTTTTTAATATTTTTGTTTCCCTAATCAATTAAACATTTTTATGATTTCTAAAGGTTAGACAGATAAATTGTATTGAGCTTTTCTATTCTTTTAGTAAATGATGGTACTGAAACATAAGCTTTACCAAATATTCCTTGTTATACTTGCAGCAAAGGATGTGCTTTCACGTCTTCTAAAAGTAGATCCTGCTCATAGAATCACAGCCAATGAACTTCTTGACAACCCATGGGTCACGGTAAAGCACTATCTTTTTTAATTTGAGAATATTAAAAATATACTGTGAAACTCAATTGTGTTTTTGTATTCATTCAGAGATTTCAAGTGAAGTTGCATTCAAGTCCTTCCACAGGGTTCTGAAGAGTTATAAGGTAGCCAGGAAGGAGTTTAAGATGGGACTTAGGAGAGCAAGAATGGGACATGAGAACGCCTTGGCAAGTACGATTAAGGAAAACCCCAAGGCATTCTACACGTGTGAAGAACTCAAGGATGACTAGAGTGAGGGATAAAAGTGTTTGGAGTTGGAGGAGGTAGTGGAGGTCCTTAATGAAGACTTTACTTCAGTATGCACCAGTGAGAGGGACCTTGATGAATGTGATGTCAGCATAGAACAGTCAAATATGCTGGAACATTTTGACATTAAGATGTGCTGGACCTTCTGAAAAAACATTAGAACAGACAAGTCACCAGGACTGTACGGGATATACCCTAGGTTACTAGGGAAGCGCAGGAAGAGATTGCTAAGCTTTTGGGGTTGTTCTTTGCATTCTCAGTGGACACGGAAGTAGTACCAGAAAATTGGGAGGGTAGAAAATGCTATTCCTTTTCTTCAAGAAAAAATAGGGACCATCCTGGGAGTTATAGACCAGTAAGTTTAACATCAATGCTGGACAAACTATTGGAGAGGATTCTTAGAGGCAAGATTTACAAGCATTTGGAAAAGCATACTCTAATTATGGATAGTTAGCATATCATGACTTATGAGTTTGTTTGAATTCTTTGAAGAAGTGACAAAACAGATTGATGAAGCTGGAGGAGTGGATGTGGTTTATATGGATTTTAGTAAGGCATTCAACAAGGTTCCCCATGGTGGGTTTATTCAGAAAGTTATGAGGCATGGGATCCATGGAAGCTTGGCTTTATGAATTCCGAATTGGCTTGCCCACAGAAGCAGAGTGTGGTAGTAGATTTTGTCTTCTGCCTGGAGGTCCATGACTAGTGGTGTTCCATAGGGATGTGTTCTGGCACTCCCTACCCTTTGTGATATTTATAAATGACTTGGTTCAATCCAAAAAGTGTGTGAAGTCTTACACTTTGGAAGGTTGAACTGGAAAGCAGAATACAGGGTTAATGGAAGATTCTTAATAGTGTGTCGAGGAATAGAGAAAGCTTAGAGTCCGTGCCCATACATCCCTCAAACATTGTCACCCAAATTGATAGGCGGGATAAGCAGGCAAATGGTGTGTTGGCCTTTATTAGTTGGGGAATTAATTTACAACTCTATTAAACTCTGGTTCGATCACACTTGGAATATTATGTTCGATTCTGGTTGCCTCATTATACACAAGATGTGGAAGCTTTAGAGAGCGTGCAGAGGAGATCTATCAGGATGCTGTATGGATTAGAGATCATGTGTTATTAGGAAAGGCTGATCGAGCTAGAGCTTTTCTCTTTGGAAAGGAGGATGAGAGATGACTTGATAGAGGTGTGTAGATAGAGTGGACAACTAACATTAGCCACTGCCACATTCAGAAATTTTGAATGTGGCAGTGGCTACTGCGAGGGTATGCAACTTAAAAGTGGTAAGATGAAAGTATGGGGGGGGGGGGAGTGGTGTCAGAGATAGGCTTTTACTCACAGCTGTGTGGACACATTGTCTGAGGTGTTGGTAGAGGCCGATGCAATAGATGAAAGAAAATTCGAAGGCTATGTGGAAGGGAAGGGTTAGATTGATCTTTGAGTAGGTTAAAAGGTCAGCACAACACTGTACTGTTCTATGTTCTAAAGCAGGGAATTCAATAATCTGGCCACAATTTTGCAATTGAAATTTAATTTTGAATGCACAATCAAATACATCAGTTATTTTAATTGTTCTTTATTTTAATAGTAATTTTCATCATTAACATTAACAGCTAATACTTTTGTTCTTGAAACTGCATCTGCCATCATTCTGCTCATTAGTTAATTAGTTAATTGTCATCCTTTTTCAGTAGTCTTATTTGTTCAGCATTTATTATCTTTGAGCATAATTTGAAAATGTTTTAACTTTCATTTACTTAATGGAGTTTCAAGCTATTGTGCACAACCTTTTCCTCCAGGACCCTTTTAGTTTTGTGTATTTAGCTCATCATATGAAATCAGAACTTGTCAAATATGCATATGTTGGATTGATGAACTGAAGCTTGGATCCAATAGAATGCTCCTTTTTAATGTATTTTTTTCTATCCTTGAAATTAAAGTTTCTTTTTGAAGGCTATGGAGATGATTAGTTATGGTGTTGGACTATAAAACTGACAGTGTGGAATCCAGCATAGCAAAACATAATTCTAAATTAGATAAATTGGATAATTTATGAGCAGGCTGACTCCTAATTCCCTTAGATTTGCCTTTTGATGGTCAATAAATAGTCAGTATAGTTCAAATCAATGGATATATAATAAATTATATTTCAGGCCTTGTGTTGGACAGTATTTCAGTGTATAATGTAAAAGATTACTTCAACAGAGCAATTGAATTGATTAGCATTTCTAAGATGTTTGAAGTGGATGTTCCAAATGCCTGGAGGCTTGTTTGCAGCTGCCTTGGGGTACTTGGATATCTGACATCAAATCTAGAAACAGATTCCCTTCTATTATAGAACCATAGAACATTACAGCACAGAAACAGGCCTTTTGGCCCTTCTTGGCTGTGCCGAACCATTTTTCTGCCTAGTCCCACTCACCTGCACCTGGGCCATATCCCTCCAAACCCCCCTCCATCCATATACCTGTCCAAGTTTTTCTTAAATGTCAAAATTGAGCCTGCATTCACCACTTCATCTGGCAGCTCATTCCACACTCCCACCACTCTCTGTGTGAAGAAGCCCCCCCCCCCAATGTTCCCTTTAAACTTCTCCCCCTTCACCCTTAACCCATGACCTCTTTTTTTTTCCTCCCCTGGCCTCAGTGGAAAAAGCCTGCTTGCATTCACTCTATCTTTACCCATCATAATTTTATACACCTCTGTCAAATCACCCCTCATTCTCCTATGCTCCAGGAAATAAAGTCCTAGCCTATTCAATCTTTCTCTGTAATTCAGTTTCTCAAGTCCCGGCAACATCCTTGTAAACCTTCTCTGCACTCTTTCAACCTTATTCATATCCTTCCTGTAATTAGGTGACCAAAACTGCACACAATACTCCAAATTATGTTATTTTTGCTGCAAGAGTCTACTGTTCCCATTAACTCTGAGATGTAATATTTCAATGTTATTAAAATTGTTACATTTATTTCATGTCACTCAAGACTCCTTGATTCAAAAAAAAGTAAAATCCTACTTTTACCTGTTGAAAAACATGAAACATAGGAGCAGAATAAAGCCATTTGGTTCATTGAGTTTGCTCTGTCATTCCATCATGGCTGATTTATTATCCCTCTCAACCCCATTGTCCTACAAGACCATAGGATTGTATTGAGCACTTGCTAGTGCATCAGTGCTTTGTTCAAGATATCATTAATGAAATGCAAGAATATGTAGAGTGAGAGTCTATAATCCAATAAAATGTAATTCATGTGATCATTCATTAGATTTACATTTAATAATGTGGCATAGTCATCAGTGACAGAACTACTAAGGTCTTGGAGAAAAATAAACTTTACCTGTGACCTACTGTTACTTAAGGCAAAGGATTGTAATTCATCTTGGAAGTCAGTAAATAAGACATGTTAAAAAGTGGTAATGTTTGCCAGATTTTAAGAGTTGTGGAATATTATCTTGAGCTCAAAGTATATGAAATGTAGCTAGAAAGGCCAGGGATTTCTTTTCATTCACTATAAAGTCATTAAACATAATCCTTGAATTCCAGGGTGATACTACAGCCATACAAAGGCCACCCAATGTACTTGAAATGATGAAACAATGGAAAGATGATCTAGATGGAGATGAAGAAGGAGGATCAAACGCAGATAGTTCTGTACCAAGCAGTGTTTGCCAAAATAGTCGGACTAGCCAAGAAGATGGAGAGAATCCTACCAGCAGCAATGATATCTCTGATAGATCCAGAGAAATTGATTCTGGCATTAAACAATCCCACACTCCAGCTAAGCAGGTAAAATTACCTGCAAAGATTATATGGGGAAAAATATTAAAGATGGATGCTTCTTGTAGACAGAGGGTTCTGTGTAAATCTGGATGAAGCTGATTTTTGGAGGTTTGATCCTTGCTCATGATTGAGTCCACTGATCTTTGGGAATATGATTTTCAAAATATCACAATCGTTCCTGAGTTTTTGACGAGGAAGGGGGAAATCTGTAACGGCAGCATTACTGGCAGTTATCCAGTGCTTCTTGGAATATTTATATAGTGGATTCCAGTTAATTAGGACACATTGGGAGCAGTACATTTTGACCCAATTATGCAGCTGCCCCAATTAGTTGAGGTTTCATGGAAGTAGTGAAAAAGGTATTAAAAAAATTACCATTTAACTGAGTAACAAATTACATATTTAAATGAAATATAGGGCACGTTGGAACACTACCAATATTGTATTATATTACAGTACTATAAAACTGTGTATTAGTTCCTAATGTTATCAACAGAAGAATGAATCCAGTAAATGCTGCTAAATTATTTTGACTGACTGTTAATTAACATAATCAATGCAGACACCTGGTCCAGATAATGGACTGCTTTCATACATTGCTTTTGATGATTGCATCATCCAAATCTTGTTTTTCATTGTAACATTCAAGATTATTGTCAATAGCTTCAACTTCTTCATAGCTCCTAACACTTTCTGAAGTTGTGAAATTGTTTCATTTTCACTCCCGGCTGTTTCTGGCATTTCCAAGCCTAAATGCTTGAAACCAGAGTGAACAAAACAGTTCCAAATTTTCTCTCTGCTTATTTCTTGTCAACTGTCAGTACCAAAAATCACTGATATTTGATGACAAACACACAACTGATATTATTTAAGAGCTGTTCGTTCTAAGCATGGTGTAGTATCTAATGGCCACACAAGTACACGCGACAGACACTAGTTAGAAACTGTTCAGCAACAGTCTCCTATCCCAATTAAGTGGCATGGTGCCCTAAGTAAACAAAGGGAATCTCGGATATTTTCTCAATTAGGTTTTGTTCTTTAATAGTTATCCCAAGTAAGTAGCTGGCTTGAGTAACCGGTGGCCGAATTAACCAGAATTCGCTATGAAGTTGACTGAAAGGCACCAGCTGCTTCGGAAAGAATTTTCTGTTGCAATTGGTAACTTTATAGATACATTGATTTCAATATTCAGAAAGCAATGTATTGTTTAATTTGAGGTTCCCACTGAACTCTATAGTTTCAGTGTTGGCTTTGAGTTTCAGAAATGTTTCACTATCTTGATTTAATGTGAAAAATAACCGCTTAAGAAAGCTACTGAATGGCAGGCATTTTGTGTAAGTGTATCTAGTTACAAATGGTTATGAGCAACACACACAAAATGCTGGTGGAACGCAGCAGCCCAGGCAGCATCTATAGGGAGAAGCACTGTCGACGTTTCGGGCCGAGACCCTTTGTCAGGACTAACTGAAAGGAAAGACAGTAAGAGATTTGAAAGTAGGGGGAGGGGAAAATGCGAAATGATAGGAGAAGACCGGAGGGGGTGGGGTGAAGCTAAGAGCTGGAAAGGTGATTGGCAAAAGGGATACAGAGCTGGAGAAGGGAAAGTATCATGGGATGGGAGGCCTAGGGAGAAAGAAAGGGGGAGGGGAGCTCCAGAGGGAGATGGAGAACAGGCAGAGTGACAGGCAGAAAGAGAGGAAAAAAAGGGATAAAAGCTAAATATATCAGGAATGGGGTAAGAAGGGGAGGAGGGGCATTAACGGAAGTTAGAGAAGTCAGTGTTCCATGCCATCACGTTGGAGGCTACCCAGCCAGTATATAAGGTGTTGTTCCTCCAACCTGAGTGTGGCTTCATCTTGACAGTAGAGGAGGCCATGGATAGACATATCAGAATGGGAATGGGATGTGGAATTAAAATGTGTGGCCACTGGGAGATCCTGCTTTCTCTGGCAGACAGAGCGTAGGTGTTCGTCGAAACAGTCTCCCAGTCTGTGTCGGGTCTCACCAATATATAAAAGGAGCACCGGACGCAGTACACCACACCAGCCGACTCACTGGTGAAGTGTCGCCTCACCTGGAAGGACTGTCTGCAGCCATGAATAGTGGTGAGGGAGGAAGTGTAAGGGCAGGTGTAACACTTGTTCCACCAGCATTTTATGTGTGTTGCTTGAATTTCCAGCACCTGCAGATTTTGTCATGCTTACTAATGGTTATGAGTCTGCCTTGAGGTCATTTGCCAGAAAAGTTCTGCAACGATTGGTGTTGGAACTTTTGTTGACCACTATTTATAGTAATGATCTGAAATCGGAAAGTCGCCCTAAGATGGAGAGTTCTGAGAAGATTTGAAACTGTGAATCAGAAGAAAAGTAATACTGTGAGCAGATATTAATGATGTGGTCATGGATCTGCATTTAGCATATAATAACTGGAAGTAATTTCCAAGTACTAAGCAGCTTATTAAATGTCCTAAATGGCAAGTGAGAAATGGGCATATTTCTGGCCAGAGGTCTACAACCTACTGATTTATCAGGGGAAGTAGTAATATAATCAGCTTTGGTTTCTTTGCTTCATTGAGGATGTTTACCATTTTGGACCACTCCAATGGTACCCAACTACGCAGTGAACGAGTCAGCACATTGTGACATTAACAGACATGAACAAATGGTACCAGTACTCTTTTTAAAAGGATCATGCAGCACTTGCACATTAACTGCTGTTCTTGCATTTCTGGTTACTCCTTGAATTGTGCATATATCAGACTTTTACGTTCCCTTCCACTCAGGAACCCCCGCTCCCATGCTTCTTGGCCACTTACAGGACTGCATTCTGTAAACTCATTCAAAGTGTTGGCTGCATTCCCCTGCAACCTGTCTGATGCAGTTTCTCATGGTCCCTTGATGTTCAATGTAAAATTTATGATTGTACTTTGTAACATTTAAAGAAAATGTGAATAAAATATGTGGTGGATTATCAAAAGTAAAACTGCTAGTCAACAAACACCCTGGAGATGCTGGATTAAAGGAGTTTCACTTTTTAGAATGTGTCCTCATCTGCTGCTGTTTCTGATATTTAGTTTCTTTTTTAGCATTAGACTATTCCTCTCATTATTTTCTTTTCATTTGCTTAAGCAAATTCTGGTTAGTTGTGGTCTAAAAGAATAGGTCCCGTGGGATCCAGGGAGATTTAAACTTGGATGTGGAAGCAGAAGGTGGTGATTGAAGGTTGTTTCTCAGAATGGAAACCAGTGTATTGTGGTGTGCTGCAGAGAATGGTTTTGTGATCTATGTTATCTGTTATTTATATAAATGATTTTGGTGTGTGAATGCACAAAGCACATAAATAGGAGGTGATGTTGATGTTGAAAAGCTTATCGTAGATTACAGGGAGATGAATGAGAAGGAGAATTTGGCTAGGCTAGATTTTTATTCCTTAGAATAAGAGGTGATCTTATAGAAGGGTTTAAGAGGCACAGACAAGATGAACAAAAACTGTATTCCCTAGTATAGGGGAATCCCTCATTAGGGATATAGATACAGGCTTAGGAGTAAGATTTAAAAAGGATGTGAAGGTGAACTTTTTCATGCAGAGGTTGGTGAACATATGCATTGAGTTACCAGAGGAAGTGGTTGAGGCAGACACAATGGTGTTATTTAAAAAACACTTGGATAGGTACGTGGAGGAGTAGGGTTTGGAAGGGTGTGGGCCAAACATGGGAAATTGGGATTAGCTAGGTGGACAACATGGTTGGCATGGCTTGCATGTGTGCTTAATTGCTCTAACTCTAATTTACCTTACAACATCAAAATAAAAATATAGACTTAAATTTTGCAGCATTTTTAAAGGTAATCACCAAAATTTACCTCTGTTAGTGGCAGCAGATTGGGCACTTCAGCACAGGCACAGCAAGGCACATATCCTTAATGTACTGCACATGGTTGTTGTGACTGTAATCGAACTCACCGGAGAGACACTGAAGCTGGTGGTACAGAAGTCTTTATTCATCGCAACACACAGGCATTCTTCTGGAGACCCTCGTTGGAGAGCCTCCCAAGCTGAAGAAGTGCATCACATTTTTATATCCTAAACAACTGTAAGTGATAGAATACAATTTAAATAGTTACAATGACAATGTTTCTGTGGGGTAATGTAATGGGTAATAGCTGACACGTATTGTTCATAATAGAAACTGTTCTACATAATTCACAAACACCGTCAGTGAATTATTGTGTTCACGTTAAGAGATGATGTAATAATGTCGGTGTAAAGTGATTGTTTTTCGTTTCTCATTTATTAAGTATGTAAAATGACTCGCATGTTTTATTTGCAAAATCCTACATTGGTGACCCCGATGCTCTTGGATGATTCCAGAATTACTCAGTGACATGGCGACCAACACAGTCGCTTTGATACTGCTAGAGTTTTGGGAGCAGCATGCTACCATGTGGTTTACACAGATGGAAACCCAGTTTTTAGTGTGAGAAATCACTGCAGACAAAACCAATTTTACTACGCCATAGCATCACTAAGTAGTTCCACAGCAGCCAGTGGTGAGTCTAGTAGAAGACATGCCTGCATGTGATAATTATGTCATTCTGTAAATTCATCTATTACAGATTTTTGGACTGTCAGTCATTTGCTCTCCTTGCCCAGCCTGGGTGTTGCTAGGCTTTCAGAACTAAAGGACCACATGCTACCTTTCCTGGGCAAGAACCATCCTTGCTTTGTTTTTAAAGAACTCTTTATGTAACAAATGCCTGAACAATTCTGCACAGCCCCCACTAATAAACCTGTGGAGGACCATAGGGAGCTTGCTAAAGTGGCCGATTGTCTACACTCTACCTAGCAGTGGTGCATCATTTCTCCTCCTTTCCTTGTCTCAATAAGCCCTGCCAGCAGACTCACGGCCAAGATTTCAAACCAGACAAAGCCGGTTCTATGATTTTACCACGCACACTTTAGCATGAACACCAAGAATTGCCAACCCTCATGCAGCTCGACAGTGCCAGTGCATCAGGATGTTGAAGGTCAGTGAATACTGTCAGTTCCAGCTGCCAGAGTTGTCTATTGTCCATTACAGGTGCCCTTTAATGGCGACACTTCCAATGTGACACAGGCACCTCAAGTAAATGTGCTGCCAGCTTTACCCATTGATTACAAAGCAGAGAGCGATGAACCCTTGTTGGAGGCTGCTAACAGCAGCACGATACAGACTTATGGGACATGACCACCAGGGGGTGATGCCTCTGCTACGCATTGAACTTTGTCTTGGCTAAAGTTGCTAGGCCTCTATTCGGTACAGATTTTCTGTGTGCCAAAGGACTGTTAGTAGATCTTAAGAACTGTTGGCTTGTGGTTGCAAAGGACTTTGGGTCATTACTTTCTACCCCAGGTAAGTTCCCCATGATGACTCTGTCTGATAAATGCACCACCACATGTGAATTCACTTGCCTGCTAGGCGAATTCCCAGATCTCACCAAGTATACATTTTCCACTACAGTCACAAAGCATTTCCACAACTGGTTTACTGGTACATGATCTTGTGTAGTCTGGATCCAGAAGAGCTGAGTTTGTGAATGTGGCAATGCTTGGCATTGAGTGCAGGTTTTCACCCTACCATATGGTCCCTGAGCCCAAAGGTGGTTACTGTCCACCTTTGATCATTACCCAGTCCCATATATTCATAACTTTTTGAAACATTTAGCTTAAAAGATAATTAAGTGGACTTTGTCAGGGGTACCTCAGCCTATGTGCGCTGAGGACATTCCAAAAACTGCTGTTATAACCCCATTTGGCCTACTTATGTTTCTGTGCATGCCTTTTGGGCTGAAAAAGGCAGCGCAGACTTTTGTTTACCTGGATGACATACTTGTTGCCTTCACATCTCTGCACACTTTTCAGGTACTTAAGCCAACATGGGCTAATTATTAACCCTGCTAAATGAATGGTTGGCTTTTCTATTATAGGCTTTCACAGCCACCGCATCTCCACAGAAGGTGCAACACCCCTGCTGTCAAAAGTTGCTGCTATTATGGACTTTCCATTGCACCGCATTACCAAAGCACACAAGAGATTTTAGGAATGGCGAATTTCTAACACCATTTCATTCCATGAGCTGCTGAACTTGTGCTCTCCTTGTGCAGGGCTCCTAATCTCATGCTTGTGTGGTCAGCAGATGTGACCAGAGCATTTGACAACACCAAACGAGCTTTTATGAATGCGACCCTGCTGGCACACCTACTCCCTAATGCACCTATAGCCATGATTGCTGATGCCTCAGACTATGCTGGGTGCTGTGCATGAACGGTTGGTTGCAGGCATGTGGCATTTGCTCACCTTCTTCAGCCAGCAGTTCTGCTGCTCCAAAAGGAAGTACGGCACATTTGCCTGCCATTTTCATTCTCTGTTGGGGGTTGCCATTTCACAACATTTGTTGACCACAACCATCTCATGTATGTGATGGTCAAGGCGTCAGAGCCTTGGTCTGCATGGAAGCAACCCCTGGCCTACATTTTGGAATTTACTACTGGCATACAGCACATTGAAGGAAAAAATAATGCCGTAGCCGATTGCCTCTCATGGCTCACAGTCAATGTCATACACATTGGGGTTGTCTATACTGGCATGGCCAGCGACTGAGCTACCAACCCAGAAGTCCAGTCTTAAGGACAGTAGTCTTAGGCCTGTGGTTAGCCGATATCGTTCGGGGATGCAGGAGTTTCTTTCCTGTGCAATGTCTCAACCAGTGACCCTCGTCCCACAGCCCCTCCAAACAAAAGGCAGACTGTTTTTAACTCCATTCACAGCCTCTCCCATCTGGGTGGAAAGACTTCACAGAGATCAGTTGCTTTAAAGTTTGTATGGCATGGCCTTAAGCAGGGTGTGCGAGACTGGAATGTAGGCTGTATTGTGTATCAGCGGGTGAAAATTAACTGACACATTTGGGCACCATCAGTAACTTTTGAGGTCCTTGAGTGATAGTTTTACCATGTCAATGTGATCCTGGTTGATTCTCCCTCCCACCACCACCCCCCCCCCCCCAGCTGTTCTGTACATCTTACCATGGTGAACTGTACCACCAGGTGGCCATAGGTTGTCCCTTTAGCGTCGATGACGGCTGCAGACATAGCCCGTATGTTCATAAACACCTGGGTTGTTTGGTTTGACACCCCATCTGATATATCTTCTGACCACGGTCCCCAATTCACATAAGACCTCTAGCCCATAATTGGTCAGAGCCTCATTGTTAAATTGCATCATCTGCATTCCAATGGCCTGTGTGAGCAGCTTTACTCTTCCTTAAAGGCTGGTCTGAGCGCCTCCCTGATGGATAAATGTTAGCATGATCATCTCCTGTGGGTCCTGCTGGGGCATAGAACAACTTCAAAAAAGGATCTGCAGTCCTCTGCGGCTGAGTTGGTGTATGGGTAGTTGCTAAGGGTGCCAGATGATTTTATTCCTGATGCTACAACTGCCTGGTCAGCATCTCAGCAGCATTCCACCCTCTTCAGTAAACTCAGTTCTTTTGTATCTGTTCCTACCTCCTTTTCCGGCATACAGCACTCTTGGGTTCCAGATGACCTACGTTTCACCTCACTTATTTTTGTCTACCATGATGCATATCAACATTCTCTAAGCCCCCTTATGATGGTCTGTTCTGCATTTTGGAACAGAACAAAAAGACCTTTATTGTAGAGAGGAAGGGTAAACCTGAATGTATTTCTATAGTGTGCCTTGAAGCAGCCCACCAACACCTGGATGGTCCCACTATCATATCCTCTGCATCACGACATAACCATGTGTGTATCAGCACACCCCTGGATGAATCAAAGGTATCTGCAGTTATTCCAACCAAGGCACATAGAACCTGAGCCAGGCAGCTCGTATGAGCTCCAGACAGATTCACAATGCCAGTTTTGGTGAATTCTGGAGGGGCCCGTGTAGGGTAATGTAATGGGTAACAGATGATTCATGTTGTTCATAATAGAAACATGTTCAACATCATTGAGTTGTTGTGTTCACTTTAAGAGACAGTGTCTGATGTAATGATGTTAGTATGAGCTTTGTTTGTAATGGAAGTAAAGGGTTGTGGTTTTTGTTAAGAACATAAAACGACTCTTGCATGTTCTATTCACAAAATCCTACATGCCCTTTGAATTGCATATCTACAGTGAGACTCCTCTGAATGTTTAAACACCTTTACTGAGACAAACTAATCCCATTGTTTTAATGTTTGGCTGATGCAGATTCTTATGTCACATGGTCAGCATTTTTCAAACCTTATCTCTTAGTCTGTGAGGCAGCTTGTGCTTTTAATTTCAATTTGCTGCTCGCGATTTGCAATAAAATCTGAAGACTGGTTCTTGCTTGTATTAGTATTTGCTATCTTCACATAACTCCAGAATACTCTTTAACATACCCTCCTCTTGGCCCCAGACATAAATTTGTCCCAGGAAGGCCAAACTTTAAGAAGTATCTAATTAAGTAGGGCAGAAAAAGTGCCCTTCACATTGGATCCTTTCCATAATTACTAACCTATTATGTCCCTATGTGCATTTATATCTATGCTATGATCCCTAATCGGCAATCTATGAGACTAAGCAGAGCTTGCAATAACATGTTTCAGAAATTTGGTCACATCATCATCTTGGATACTTTTGTTCTCTCAGTGTCAGCCAGTCTTTAAAATGTAGCTTTGTTGTTCATGTGATGTTGGCTCCTCTGCTGGCCCATTGTGAATTACATATCTTCACCCCTTCAATATCTGATAGCTAAAACTCAGCAGTGGCTACCAGTAGTTACTCTCAGGGCAGAAGCACAGCAAGGCTTTTCAGGTTTACAGGTAACAGTTCGCACTTATCACCATGGTAGTGTATTGTCAGAATAGTCTGACAAGTCCATCAGTCCTTTTGATTGATCTACAGGTGGGTTGGGGTGGTCTCTATGGGTATGGCTGCAAGGCCTCATCCTGTTTCTCCCCCCCCCCCCAGACTGTCCTTTTGATTGCTTGCCTAATTGGGCCCAGCTTATTTGTGTCCACTCTCCACTCTCATTCCATTCTGGGGTGGCTGCCTTCAGATGCTGTGTGTAATTTCTTCTCTTTCTCAGTGTACCTTGCCATCAAGATTGTGCAAATTGTTGTCTGTTGTAACTTGGATCCCTTCACACCTTTTTCTCCCAATATCTTTCAATCTTGATCCATGTAACTAACCATCCACCTCACAGAACCAGCCTTCATTATTAAGTACCATCACTGGTATATATTAACATGTTATTAACAGCTTGCTGACACGTTCTCTGTGTCTTCTGCATTTGCCTTCCCATTCCTTTCATCCATGGGTCTTCTTCCATCAGGAATGGTCAGATCTGAAGTGGTAGGCTTGTGTTCATTACTTAAATTCTCTGTGAAGACATTATTACTGGGTAGACTTGAATCCTTGTTCTCTCTGTGGGCAAGAAGGTGAATCATATGGTTTAATTTGTCTCCAGTATTTCTACTGGCTGCCTTGCTGGGTCTGCACACAAACACATGTATAATTTATCAGAAGCACCATCTGTGGACCTATCCACCTGGAAGTGAACCCTGCCTTTTCAGGGAGCTCTCTTAGCATGATTTGGTCATCTGGCTGTGTGAGGACTATTTTCTCTCCCTCAGGCTCTCTCTGATCAGCAATATATTGCTGTTCTGCTCTGTCCCTCAAAGTGTTAATCCATTTACAATGGTCCATTACATCTCCATATCATATGAATAAATTGGCTCCAGCAGTTTCTTTCTCTTCAATTTCTGTCATCTCATATTCTTCTGTTGTTCGTTTGTGACATGATCTGCACATTCATTCCCTTTCTGCTCCTTCCTCTCCCCCTTCTGGTGTGTCTAATTGCTGTTACATCTGCAGTCAGCTAAACTGCTTTTAACACTTTTAACAAACTCTGTTTGTCCCCTACCATTGGGACCTGCTGACATGATTCATGTACATTATCCCAACCTCTGTCCCTGCATGGAGCTGCTGTCTCTCTGTGGGCTGTGTTGTATGCTCTGTGGATCATATATGTTTGCTGTGCTTGTTATATCTCCATTTCCTGACTCAGTAATAGCACTGATTTTACCTAGTATGTCTGTCCTCGGGATGGTTCCCTCATTGTTTGGACACACCCAAAAATCTGCCAGAAGCTGCACTCCCTCAATGTCATGTATCTGAGACTTGCTTCTCTCTATTCTCATTGTTTCATCCCCTGCATGGGTAACATTAATTACCCATCCAGTCATGGGCATGTATAGATCAGTTATCAAAACTGACAACCTGGTGTCAAAAAACATTTCTCATTGTTGGCCTCCGAATAAACCTTTTGTGTTACTACTGGCAATGGAGGTTGTCATCATCCACTTGTCTGAACTGGATACTGCCCTCACCAGCTCTATAAATGTGGCTGGATGCACTGCTGTCATTTCTGTCTGTTTTGGTGAGCTTCCTCTGTTTTTGGGACATTGCAACCAACTATGTTCCAACAGGCCCCAACTGTAACATTTGATTGGTTGCTGGTACACAAAACAAGTCCTCAGTGTCATTGAATCAGCTATACCCACTTAATGATTTCTCTTTCCCCTCCTCTGGTCTATCTCCCGCTGCTATCTCCAAATCTAAAACTTCTTGGTGTACTGAGCTCAGGCCTTCCTTCAGCATTTTCAGGAAAAAGGATCATCCCTCCTTGGATTGTCCAGCCTGAGTATTCCTCATATGCTTGAAATTTATGCTCTACATAATCCGTAACATGCTCATCAGCTCTCTGAACCACTGACATTATCATTCCCCAGTTACTCTCACCTCCCCCAATCACTGACTCACTTCCTTCTTAAAACAATGATATCTCTCCTCATTACTGGCATTCCTGCTAGTTGCCCATGCACCATCCTGGACTCTCGGGCCACACTGTCCCGTATATTTCTCAAGCATTTTGCTTTTACCAACATGCGTATATCCTTTCAGTGCATCTGGTGAATGTCAATCATTTCTATGAGCTTGACCCAGAATTTCGAAATCCTATAAGCAACTTTAGGTGAGGAGAGCTGACAAAATGCTTGCTTCTCCCTGGCAGTGAAGGGCTTGTGAATGGCAGTAACCAGAGTCAAGTCTGGGTCGACAGGATTCTCAGCCTACTGTTGCCTAACCTCAATAGGTGCCATCTCAACAGATGTACTGTACCTGGGTATAACCTCTCCCTCAAATATTTCTACACTAGTTCCTGTACTGAACATAGTTAAAAAGGTAACACTACATGGTTAAAACCACTGAGTATGCACTCTGCAATTTTCCACATTTGTACTGCTGAACTCATGATGCCTGTTGTATTCCCTTCCATATAACATCTATTACCCTGAAGTTTCAAACTTATTCTTAAAACACACAAACACACTCACAAACAAGTATCCCGCCTGAATATCCACATGCAGCTCTCTGGTATCCTGAGCGGTCAGTAACCACCTTTCATAACAGTCTCACAAACTACTTAAAAATGTCTGGCCCCTTACACAAACACTCTTTTATGTCTATTAGTTCAGCTCTCTGCCATTTTCTTTGCTACTTCATGATCTTCTAGTCGTTAACCTGAACAAAGGTAAGCGTGGGTGCTACTCTTAAAAATATTCACCACTTTAGACTGCTTAAGTCGCCGGTCACACAGTGCGTCATGATTGTATCCCAGATGAGCACTCAAATGTTGTGACTGTGATCAAAATCACTAAAGTGACACTGAAGTTGGTGATACAGAAGTCTTCCACAAAATTCATCACAAAAAGCAGACATTTTTCTGAAGCACATACACAGGAGTATCTTCTAAACTCAAAAAGGCATCACATTCTTAGGCCCTTGAGACCAATAGATGATTCAATACAGGTTCAGTAGTTACAATTACATTATTTACTTGAATTGGTTGACAGTGTTTCTTTTGAATTGCATATCTTCAATGGGAGATGCCTCAATGTTCAAATATCCTTGCTGGGACACTTGTTTAATCAGGCAGCATTGGTAAATGAGTAATTGAATTTGTCATTTTCCAGAGCTTTAAGAAGGATATCTTTACCGCCTTTCCTGGCGATGGGCCACTTACTGTGAAGAAAACAAACAAGTTCTGCAACGATGTGAGTCCCTACAAATAATGTAAAATCAGATTAAAATTGAAATGGTTAATTGAAATAAAATATATAATTGGAGTTAGGCTATTTAAACTTAAAATGTATTGAATGTTCAATATGAAATCTATATGGAGTATGGTTCTACATTACAAGTAGCTAGTACAGTTATGATTATACTGGTTTGTACCATTCTGGACTTTTAGATTTGAGTGCCAAAGTTAAAAATATTTAATTTTGTATCTTGAGAGATTTTCAGTTCATGGAATGTGTGACTTTTTTTTGTTTGCACATCTATAGTTCTGGGAGTTAAAAGAGCTATTTTGTTTTTCTTTGGATAATTGTGTCCCAGATATTTTTAAGATTGAGAATGGTGCTTGGCTAGCTTCATTTTGTAAATTTCCATTTTATTTCATTAGTTGTGACATATGGCCATGAAACAATTACCATATATTCTGTGGTATTCAGTTGTGCTACCAAATTTGAATTGGTCAAGTGCACAGAACATTTGGATTTTTTCCCAGTTTCAAATCATTACCATTAGCAATAGTATTTATTTGCATTGTGGTGTTCTGATTTTGAGAAAACAGCCTAGCTGGTATAATCTGGGTGCCTAAATATAGGAACTCATCAGCTGATTTACTACATCAGACTTAAATCATAGAGGATAGGGAGATCAGTGCCAAGAATATTAATATGCTAGGTTGTTTCAAAATAAAGGAGGATATAATGTTAGGTTGCTTAAAGAGCAATAATTGTTAAGTGCTCAAGGCCTGCCTGATGGGATATACCCCAGGTAGAGAGGCAAGTCAAGAGATTGCTGGGGCCTTGAACAATATCTTTGTGTCCTCTCTTGCCGCAGCCCTGGAGAACTGGCGAGTAGGTAAGATGTGTTTTTTGAAGAGGTAACGAGGGTGATTGATGAAGGTAAAGCTGTGGATGTTGTCTACTTGAATTTTAGTAAGGTGTTTGTTAAAGTTCCTCCTGGGAGGCTCATCAAAAGATTAATATGCATGGGATCAATGTGAATTGGCCATTAGGATTCCCCTTAGAAAACAGAGGGCTGTGCTCAAAGAAAATTATTCCAGCTGGAGGTACAGTCAAGGCCTTGGAGAGGGTACTCAAGGTTAGCAGGATGTTGCTTGGATTTGAGGTTGGGTAAACTTGGGTTGTTTTCTCTGGAGCGATGCAGGCTGAGTGAAGATCTGATAGGTTTATATGTTAATGAGTATAGATACAAGTAGACAGTATCTTTTTCCTAGGGTTGAAATGTCTAATGCCAAAGGGCATGCATTTAAGGCAAGAGGGGTAATTTTAAAGGGGATGTGAGGAGCAAGTTAATTTACACAGAGTGGGGTATACTTGGAATGTGCTGCCTAGGATGGTGATAAGATGGCACCAGTGAACCACAATGACATTCAGAGGGTTACATATGTTACTTCTAAATGTACCTCTTTTGAATTACACTCACTACAATCTACAGCATATAATTTACCTTTAAGGAATATACTTTTCAATTGACTTGATGAACTACCAATTTCATGATCTTCTAAAGGACTTGGTGGAATTAACTCTCAAGCAAGGAGGTATGGCACCTTTATGTAGATGAAAGTCCATCAACATGGCTGGAAGTGAAGCAAAAGTGGGGTCTTCAAGCCAGTCTGAAACACAGCAATGAGACCCCTCTACCCAGTATCTTGTAAGCAAATGGAGAACAAATTTGAGGACCTGAGTGCAAAATTGCTCAACCAAAGGGAAAAAAGGAGACTGTTGTGTTCTATGTTTAACTGAGACATGACTTACTCCCAGAAGGCCAGATATGATGATCAGACTTGAAGGTTTCTTGATTCACAGGATGGACTGAACTGCTGATTTGGAAAAGGAAAAAGCTGGAGGTATGATTTTTATGATAAACTCTAGGTGGTGTTCTGATGTGATGGTTTTGTCGAACTCATGCTCCCCCAGTCTTGAACATCTAAAGATCAAATGCCATCTGTTCTATTTACATAAGGAGTTCTCATCCACGAGCCTCTTTGGAATTTACATACTGTACTCAAGTTCTTGAAATACTGCATGATGCTGTCACCAAACAAGGAACAGTCCATCCCGATGAGTTTCAAGTCATAGTCAGGGACTTCAGCCAGGCTTGTTTGATGAAATCCATGCTCAATTATCATTAGCATATAACCTGTAGCACCAGAGGTCCTAATACACTGGACCACTGAAATAAAAAGATAAGGCATGCCTACCTTTTCATGCCTCGACTGTATTTTTGGAAATCTGATCACTTGGTTGTCCTTCTCCTACCTGCATACAGGCAAAGACTAAAGAGCAAGGCTCCCAGATAAGAACAACAAAAAGGTGGTCGTGGAAGGCAGAGGAGTGACTACAGGATTACTTTGAGTTGGTAGTCTGGGCCATATTCAAGGACTGATCTATAGATGGTTGTAACAGACTGTATAAAAAAACGTTGTTAATGAGTGTGTCCCCACAAAATCATTCAGAATCTTCCCCAACCAGAAGCCCTGGATGAACCATGAGATCTGCAATCTGCTGAGGGCCAGATCAGAGGCATTTGTCTGGCAACGAAGAGAAGTACAAGAGGTCCAGGTACAATCTCTGGAAAACCAGCTCATGTGTGAAGGGAACTTCTGGACTAAACTTGAATCAACGAAGGATTCACAACAGTTGTGGCAGGGCTGGAATACTAACACCTCTTATAAAGTAAAATTAAGTAATGTTGGCTACAACAGGGCTTCACTTCCAGATGAGAGTGCCTTCTATGCTTGCTGTGACCATCAAAACATGGAGGAGTAATCATGAACTTCCACAGCCCCCAATGATCCAGTGATTTCAGTCTCTGAGTCGGACATGCAAACATTACTGCCATCCCCTCAAAACTAATCAAAAAGCTTCTAGAGCTTGGCCTCAACACCGTCTCGTGCAATTGGATCCTAGATTTCCTCACTTGCAGACCCCAGTCAATTTGGATTGGCAACAGCACCTCCTTGACAATCTCCATCATCACAGGTGCCACGTAAGGCTATGTGCTTAGTTCACTCCTTCACTCACTTTACACTAGCACAGCTCCAATGTAATTTTTAAGTTTGCTGACCACACCCACTGCTGTAGGCCAAATCAAAGGTGGTGACAAATCAGCAACTAGGAGGAAGATTGACAATTTGGCTGAGTAGTGCCATAACAAGTCAATGTTAGCAAGACTATGGAACTGATACTTGACTACAGGAGGAGGAAATTGGAGAAAGAACAGCAGCATCTTTACTTCCTTAGGAGTTTGCAGAGATTCAAAATGACATCTAGAACTTTGACAGACTTCTATAGATGTGTGGTGGAGAATATATTAACTGGTTGCATCTCAGCCTGGTATTTAAACACCAATGCCCTTGAATGGAAAATCCTACAAAAAGTAGTGGATACGGCCCAGTCCATCATGGGGAAAACCCTCCCTACCATCGACACAGAGTGTTGTTACAAGAAAGGAGCATGTGTCATCAGGGATTCCCACCACCCAGGCCATGGTCCCTTTTTGCTGCTGTCATTATGGAGAAGGTACAAGAGCCTAAGGATGCACCACCAGGTTCAGGAACAGTTATATCCTATATATCCTATCGAAAGGACAGACAGGTGGGCAGAGGGGGCGGGGTGGCTCTGTTGGTGAGGAATGAAATTCGGTCCCTTGTGAGGGGTGACATAGAATCAGGAGATGTAGAGTCAGTATGAATAGAACTGAGAAATTGAAAGGGCAAAAAAACCCTAATGAGAATTATCTACAGGCCCCCAAATAGCAGCCTGGATATAGGATGCAAGTTGAATCAAGAGTTAAAATTGGCATGTCGCAAAGGTAATGCTACAGTTGTTATGGGGGATTTCAACATGCAGGTAGACTGGGAAAATCAGGTTGGTACTGGACCCCAAGAAAGGGAGTTTGTGGTGTGCCTCCGAGATGGATTCTTAGAGCAGCTTGTACTGGGGCCTACCAGGAGAAGGCAATTCTGGATTTAGTGTTGTGTAAAGAACCAGATTTGAAAAGGGAACTCATGGTAAAGGAGCCATTTGGAGGTAGTGATCATAATATGATAAGCTTTAATCTACAATTTGTGAGAGAGAGAAGGGAAAATTGGAAGGTCTGTATTACAGTTGAGCAAAGGGGACTATGGAGCCATGAGGGAGGAGCTGGCCAAAGTTGACTGGAAGGAACACTAGAGGGGATGACAGTAGAACAACAATGGCAGGTATTTCTGGGAATAATACTGAAGGTGCAGGATCAGTTCATTCCAAAGAGGAAGAAAGATTCTAAGGGGAGTAGGGGGTGACCGTGGCTGACAAGGGAAGTCAAGGACAGTATAAAAATAAAAGAGAAGTATAACATAGCAAAGATGAGCGGGAAGCCAGAGGATTGGGAAACTTAAAGAGCAACAGAAAATAACTAAAAAGGCAATATGGGGAGAAAAGATGAGGTACGAAGGTAAGCTAGCCAAGACTATAAAGGAGGATAGTAAAAGCTTCTTTAGGTATGTGAAGAGGAAAAAATTAGTTAAGACCGAAGTTGGGCCCTTGAAGACAGAAACAGGTGAATTTATTATGGGGAACAAGGAAATGGCAGACAAGTTGAGCAGGTACTTTGGATCTGTCTTCACTAGGGAAGACACAAACAATCTCCCAGCTGTAACAATAGTGGCCAGAGGACCTAGGGTGATGGAGGAACTGAATGAAATTCACATTAGGCAGAAAATGGTGTTGGGTAGACTGATGAGACTGAAGGCTGATAAATCCCCAGGGCCTGATGGTCTACATCCCAGGGTACTTAAGGAGGTGGCTCTAGAAATCATGAACACATTGGTAATCATTTTCCAATGTTCTATAGTTTCAGGATCAGTTCCTGTGGATTGGAGGGTAGCTAATGTTATCCCACTTTTTAAGAAAGGAGGGAGAGAGAAAACAGGGAATTATAGACCAGTTAGCCTGACATCAGTGGTGGGGAAGATGCTGGAGTCATTTATAAAAGATGCAATATTGGCACATTTGGATAGCAGTAACATGATTGGTCCGAGTCAAGATGGACATGAAGAGGAAATCATACTTGACTAATCTTCTGGAATTTTTTGAGGATGTAACTATGAAAATGGACAAGGGAGAGCCAGTGGATGTAGTGTACCTAGACTTTCAGAAAGCCTTTGATAAGGTGCCACATGGGAGATTAGTGGGCAAAATTAGAGCACATGGTATTGGGGGTAGGGTACTGACATGGATAAAAAAAAATGGTTGGCAGACAGGAAGCAAAGAGTAGGGATTAATGGGTCCCTTTCAGAATGGCAGGCGGTGACTAGTGGGGTACCACAAGGCTCGGTGCTGGGACCGCAGCTATTTATAATCTACATTAATGACTTAGATGAAGGGATTAAAAGTAACATTAGCAAATTTGCAGATGACGCAAAGCTGGGTGGCAGTGTGAAATGTGAGGAGGATGTTATGAGAATGCAGGGTGATTTGGACAGGTTGCGTTAGTGGACAGATGCATGGCAGATGCAGTTTAATGTGGATAAATGTGAGGTTATCCACTTTGGTGGCAAGAACAGGAAGGCAGATTACTATCTGAATGGTGTCAAGTTAGGAAAAGGGGAAGTACAGCGAGATCTAGGTGTCCTTGTTCATCAGTCGCTGAAAGTAAGAATGCAGGTACAGCCGGCGGTGAAGAAAGCTAATGGCATGTTGGCCTTCATAACAAGGGGCGTTGAGTATAGGAGCAAAGAAGTCCTTCTGCAGTTGTACAGGGCCCTGCTGAGACCACACCTGGAGAATTGCGTGCAGTTTTGGTCTCCAAGTTTGAGGAAGGACATTCTTGCTATTGAGGGAGTGCAGTGTAGGTTCACGAGGTTAATTCCCGGGTTGGCAGGACTGTCATAAGTTGAAAGATTCTAGTGACTGGGCTTGTATACACTGGAATTTAGAAGGATGAGAGAGGATCTGATTGAAACATATAAGATTATTAAGGGATTGGACATGCTAGAGGCATGTTCCCAATGTTGGGGGAGTTCAGAACCAGAGGACACAGTTTAAGAATAAGGGGTAGGCCATTTAGAATGGAGTTGAGGAGAATCTTTTTCACCCAGAGAGTTGTGGATCTGTGGAATGCTCTGCCTCACAAGGCAATAGAGGCCAATTCTCTGGATGCTTTCAAGAAAGAGTTAGATAGAGCTCTTAAAGATAGCAGAGTCAAGGGATATGGGGAGAAGGCAGGAACAGGGTACTGACTGTGGATGATCAGCCATGATCACAGTGAATGACGGTGCTGGCTCGAAGGGCGAAATGGCCTATTCCTGCATCTATAGTCTATTATTACCTCTAACCATTAGGCTTTTGAACCGAATGGGATAACTTCACTTAACTTCACTTACCCCATCACTGAAATATTCCTACATCTTATGGATTCATTTTCCAGGACTCTTCATTTCATGTTCTTGATATTTTATTGCTTATTTATTTTTGTTATTTCTTTTTGTATTGACGCAGTTTGTTGTTTATTGCACACTGTTTGAATGCCCAATTGGTGCATTCTTTAATTGGTTCTATTATGGTTAGTATACTATTATCAATTTATTGCGTATGCCCACAAGAAAATGTATCTCAGGGTTGTATAAGGTTACATATATATACTTTGATAAGAAATTTACTTTAAATTTTGAAATTTGAACTTTGGAAGAGCCAGATACATTAGGGACTTTAAGAGATATTTTGACAGGTAGGTGAATGTAAAGAAAATGGAAGGATATGGACAATGTGAAGGCAGAAGAAATTAGTTTACTTAGCCATTTGATTACTAATTTAATTAGCTTGGCACAACATTGTGGGCTATAGGACTGTTCCTGTGCTGTACTGTTCTATGTTCTAAGTATCAGTAATGCTAATGAATAGAATATGAAATAATGGAGAGTCATGTCAATCTATAATTAATTGTTGTTTTCAACTTGTTTTATCCAGACTATGGTTGGGTCTTGTGCTTCATGATCTCTAAGAGTGGTAGAGACAGAGGTTTTGATTGCACTTACAGTATGTATGCATTAGGCTACAAGGAGGTGGTCTAACTGTTAAGAAATTGAATTGGACTAGAACTCTTTTAATGATCAGTACTAATACTACGTTTGAATGTTTGGCTTGTTTGTTCAAAGTT
Source organism: Hypanus sabinus (assembly GCF_030144855.1). Taxonomy (NCBI): domain Eukaryota; kingdom Metazoa; phylum Chordata; class Chondrichthyes; order Myliobatiformes; family Dasyatidae; genus Hypanus; species Hypanus sabinus. The sequence goes on along the minus strand of NC_082712.1, from coordinate 142,410,180 downwards.
TCTATGATTAATTTGTTGAAACAATTTTGTAACATTCTTGGGTTGAAATTGTCCTATATAAATATGTTTTTCCTTTACTATTCTGATATTCATGAAGTCATAGGCAAAGTCTGTTGCATGTTTTGGTTAGTGACCTAATCCTATGCTTCTTTCAATACTGCTTTGAAATGGGAGAGTTCAATATGTCTCAGTGAACTCAGAATAACTCTCTTGAAGCTTTCTAACCTCTATTCACTGTGTCCTATGGCTTGAAGACGATGGTTAGAACATTTAAGATCAGAAAAGTAAACTTGCATCGTACTACTTTAGTGCAATATTCAGTATGCTTTTTTTTGGTTCCTGACTGAAGATGCTGAAAAAAAAGTATTTGTTAAATTGAAACCATTTAATCCTAAATGCTCTACCTGCCGCATTATGAAACCTAAAAATCAGATGCACGTAAAATAAGAATAAAGCAGATCTATCAAAGAATGGTTATGTCGAGTACATGTAAAATAATAATTTAAATGACCCAATAGATGGTTTTCAATGTAAGTTTGGATCATGGGATAATAGGAACAATTATAAAGAGACATTATGATGGCTTTGAGAGGAAAACAATGGATTGGTACAAGAAAAAAATGAGTGGGTGGGTAAAAGCATGATAGAAATTAAAATGAATGCCAGAAGTAGTCTTTAAATATTAGATGCATAGATGTCTGTTGTAGCCAATATTTTCAGGAAATGGTATCTCTATTATGTGTGCTTTTCTCCTAATGGGTACCTTTCATCTCCTGAATTTCCATTGAGATGCTATCTTTGTGTAGCAGTTGATGTAGGTTACAGCATACAACCAAGATCTTTGAATCTTAGAGTAATATAGCTTGGAAACATGCCTTTTTGACTCAAGTGTCCATGCCAACTATGGTGCCCACCAAGCTAGTGCCATTTGCTTGTGTTTGGCCGAGATCCCTCAAGCCCTCCTATTCATGTACTTATCAAAATGTCTTTTAAATATTGTTATTGTACCTGCCTCAATTGCTTGCTTTGAGAGCTCATTCCATCAACATCCCACTATTTGCAAGAACTTGCTTCTCAGTTCTCTTTTAAATTGTTCATCTTATCATCTGGGCAAGTTAGACATTAAGATTCACCCGGATCAATCCGGACATTTATGCACATTAATTGGAGTTCACTCTCCTTTGATGTGCCATCATATATGGCATATAGTATTAATGGCAACCTCGTTCTGAGATCCCTCCCAAA